>NW_022196905.1:105349057-105427259 GCF_008632895.1 Mastomys coucha
CCACCCCCACTCCCTCTCAGCTTGCTCAGTGTCTTTGTCTGTTTGCTAAAGCCTAGATGCTGGCCCTCCTGGCACCCCAGAAAAAGGCATTCTGGGAGCGTCGAGGACATCAGCTGTTTGGGGCCTCAGTACCAAGGTGGGGCCTGGGCATGTGGCCACTCCTTAGGAGATCAGCAGGGCACAGGCCCCAGCAGGACATCCAAATCTGAACCCTTGAGTCCCTGTGGTGTAGCTCTCCCCACGCCTTAAGCAGCCTCAAGATGACTACAGTGTATCACATCCCAGGAAGCTTTGAGTCTTTGCTGAGGAGAAACAAAAAGGGCAGGCACCCCCAGCACAGCCGCTGGAGTGGAAGCTCAGGCCTCACATATGCTAGGTTCTACTACTGAACTCTGTCTCTCATTCTCTCTCTTCCCCTCTCTCTCCCCCCCTCATTCTCTCTCTTTCTCCCTCTCTTCCCGCCTCTCTCTCAAGTGTGTTTTCACTCTGATGGTATGGCTCCATGGTAGAGCCCCTCCCTAGAATCCCCTAGCAAGAGACTAGGCATAGCTCAGTGGCAGAGCACTGGCCTAGGATGCACCAGCCAGGGACTAGGAGGTAGCTGAATGGTGGACTGGCTCCTAGAATCCTATCAGCAGGTGTAACTCAGCAGTAATGTTTGCCCAGCATGCATGTAGCCCTGAATTCCATCCCCAGCCGTGCCCCAAACCAAAGGAAAACCCCTCAGCAGTCACCACAAACTTGAGGTCAGCTCCCATGTGGGAAGTGGGGTTTTGGAGAGAAGTAGGAGGGAGGTGGCCAGAAGTCTTCTGGGAAGGTGGTGGGAAGTGACCAGTCCCATATGTGCACCTCCTGCCACCTAGCACCACAGTCAGCCTGAGTGTGTCCACGGCCATCTGTCAGCGGCTCTACGTGGCCTCATTCTGTCCCCATTCACTGTGTTTACATCTGGTGAGCAGCAGTCAGCTGAGGAGCAAATGTCGGGGAAGCCTGCCGGCAGTGGTGGCTGCAACAGAGCGGAGATCCTTAGGAAAGCCTCGGCCCCCAGCCTACACGCAATGACGTGTGTGTGTGTGTGTGTGTGTGTGTGTGTGTGTGTGCGTGTGTGTGTGTGTGTGCGCGCGCGCGCGCGCGTGCGCGCGCCTGCACAGGCCCTCTTCATCCTCGGAATGCTGACATCATACTGCCTGATGGAAAAGCCAGGTTAAGTTTATGAAGCAAGCAGAAGACCCATGCCAAGGACAAAGACTGAGTGGGTTGGGACTTCCTGGTGGCTCAGGACAGAAAGCAACACTCAAACGTGGCTCAGGAATCAGTGCAGCGTCTTTGCCTACGGAGCCTAACAATCAACAGGCAGGTCTGGCTTCAAGCAGAGCTGCATCAGGATGCAGACGGACTCCACAAGTGGGGCCGGCCAGCCTCCTGTGGTTCCTGCATGGGTTTCTTAGCTGTCTCTTGCTCAATGGTCCTAGCACAAGAATTGGGTGCTGCATCCAACCGTGACTTAACAGGATGGGAATTCAGGAGACTGGTTGGTCAGGACCTGGTCAGGGGTCCAGCCCTCATATGGAGACTTGCCAGGCCTTAAAGCCACAGGCTGGGAGTGGGCTGTTAGGGTTTTATGTGGGGCTCAGTGGTAGTGTGTTTGGCTAGCATGTGCAAGACCCTAAGTTCCATCCCCAGCACTGAAAACAAACACAAGCAACCCAGGGCCCAGGAGTCTGCGCTTCCTCTGTCCCTTCTTGGTAATTTGTGGCTTTGCTATGCAGAGGGATCCCACACCTGTCCAGCACCTGTTTGTTCTGTGACAGGTCCTATCTGCAGGGAACCAAGATCAGGGGAGGGGACATGGCTTTCTGGTAGTGAGTGGCAGGGGAGTGAATTCCAGGAGCTGAGCCCGAGTCCACCTTTCCTGAAGACATTTTTTCTTCAAGAAAATGTAAGGATTTGTTGTTCTTACAATACAAATATTGTCCATTTTAACATTTGAGCTGACTTAACATCACAGAGACCTGCTGCCTGGTCCTACCCACACTTCCATACCGTACCTGGTGGGGGTGGAACCAGGGCCTCAGGTCCGCTAGGTCAGCGCTCCACTCTGAGGTACATCCTGCTCCTTTCTGTTAGGACAGCCACATGTCCTTACCCACTGTTGACCATGGCCCCGGTCATCTCTGGGATGCCACTCGGGAATCAAAAGCCACAGGTTCTCACTGCCTTCTCTCACAAGCTACCTGACCACATTGCTTGTCAGCAAAGCCCTTTATTTACTCCCTGTTCCCTACCCATGTCCTTGGTGTGTGGTGGGAGACAGTCAGGATAGGTAGGAATCATGTACTCTGAGGGGCTCTGCTGAGACCCCGAGTGCAAAAGCTCCAAAGCCTGATGTTTCCCTCCCTAACTCTGAGCAAAAGAATGTTCTGGGTGCTTTTCCCTCCATTGTGAACTGACATCACCTTCTAGAGGTGACTGGGTTTGCATTTGGACCTGACATCAGACCTATACCTAAGGCAGTCCTCTCTGTCCTGCTCTGGACCATGCCCATGGGCCGCCACTCCCAGTGTATCCTGAGAGTATCTAGCTGACTACGTTCTCCCAACAGCTGGACTCAGGGCCTCTGGCTGGCCTTCACTTTCGAAACAGAACTGCGTGTCTTCTCTGGAGACTGAAGAATCAGCGCCATGTCTGTGGATCTGGGATCTGGAGCTGCCTCTGGTGTCATCACACCCGTGGGCTCCGGTCGTCATGTTGACAGACATGGAGATAATAACCCTTTGCTGCCTCTGAGTCTAGTGTGTGAAAGTTTATACACAGGTATAATAGATGTCAATTCTTAAGAAACAGATTGCAAAGCATGATGGACAGACACTCCGGTCACATGGTCGGTGGCAGAGGTTCAGCCCAGCATGCTTCCTGCCAATCTTGTGGGCTCGAAACCGCAGCAGCAGCAGCTTATGTCAGGCCTGGCTCGGCAGTAGGCTTCTGTAGGCAGTGAGCTAAGTGGACCTCTGTTCTGTGGCTGACCTGAGAGCCCTCACTGGTCTTTGGCTCCGTAGGAAGCTGTGGTTAAAGAAAGGGCCCAGGTTGCCACCACCAGGGCTCTGATAGATTTTGGGGTCTGTCAGTGATAATGACGGATTCCCTGGGCCATGACTTATGTACCACCCTGTTGGTGTCTGGTAAGCCCATACTAAAGCCAACCAGGTACACAGGCTGCAGACTGTCTCTTGCTCTGTGACAGTGGAGGGTCCTTGGGACCCCAGCATCAGAGGCCAAGCTGTCTGGCTCAGTGGCTTCCCATCTGTGGTGTTGTTTTGTTTTGTTGTTTTTGTTCTCTCTTGAGACAGCTACAGAAGATTAAGATGATTACATTTAGACAAACAGCCATTTGGTTACTCTATTCCAGAACACAGAGAGGACACCAGGTAGCAAAGTGACACAGACAGGAGAGGCACAGAGCCTCTGGTCACAGCCAAAGGGACACACTAGTAGGCCAGAAGTCCCAGCAAATAGCCAAAAGGGGAAAGAAACCTAGGAAGTTCCCAGTAACCAAAGGAAAGACACCCCACCAGTGGCAGGAAGCCATTCACGCTTCCAGCACAGATCGGGGCACGGTCAGGGTGGGCAATCCCACAGTCCACCCATGCACTCAGCCTGGCTCCAGTCCAGGCAATATCTTCATCGTCCCGGAGCAAAGATGAAATCCAGGGCCTGACGTTCAGCAGCTGCCACGTTGGGGTGCCAGAGGTCCACCATGAAGACCACCCGTGGGCCATCCTCGGCAGAACCTGGGGAGGAAGAGCATAAAGGGGTCAGGTTAACCCTGGCACAACTCAGTGTGGCCTGAGCTGTAGGGGGAGCAGGCACAGGAAGACCACCCCTTCCAGGATGGTGAATGTTGGTGAGGCCTCCCAGGCCTTGGAGCAAGGAGGGGGAAGGAAACTGTGGTGGTTTGAAAATGCTTGGCCCAGGGAGTGGCATGATTTGGAGGTGTGGGCCTGTTGGAGTGGGTGTGGACCTGTTGGAGTGGGTGTCGCCTCGCTGAAGTGGGTGTGGCCTCGCGGGAGTGGGTGTGGCCTCGCTGGAGTGGGTGTGGCCTCGCTGGAGTGGGTGTGGTCTTGCTGGAGTAGGCGTGTCGCTGTGGGTATGGGCTTTAAGACTCCCCTCCTAGCTGCCTGGAAGCCAATCTTCTAGAATTCTCAGTTTCTCCTGCACCATGACTGTCTGGACACAGGGTAGTGAGACTGTCAGAGTAGACACAGTCTGGGTGCTGTTCTCCCAACCCACAGAACATCTGACACAGAGAGTGAGCCTGACTGTGACGATGACCTTTAGGTCATGATGGCTGAAGTTGACTTATCACCTGTAGTTCCCACGTGGAGACACTACATGGGAAGGTAAAACAGGAGGCTTAGGACTTCCTGGTAAGTTTCGTCTGGTACTCTAACACTTCTCTTTAAAACGTCATCTAATAACTACAAAGCAAGCAGGTGGGGACGCTCTGGGGAGGCAGCGCCTACCTTCATGGAATGCTGTATGCAGGAAGGAGTCATCAAAGAGTAGGCATCGGCCTTCCGCCCAGCACTGGGGCTCACCCCCCACCACCAGCTCGCAGCCATTGGGAGTCTTCAGACCTTAGGAAAAAACACAGGATTGAGCCAGGCAGAGGTGGCGCACACCTTTAATCCCAGCACATGGGAGACAGAGGTTGGCAGTTCAAGGCTAGCCTGGTCTACAGAGTGAGTTCCAGGACAGCCAGGGCTACACAGAGAAAGCCAGTCTTGAAAAACCAAAAAAAAAAAAAAAAAAAAAAAAAAAACCCAAACCAAACAAAAAAACTAAACAAACAAAAAACAAAACAAAACAAACAAAAAAAAAAACCCACAGGATTGAGGGTGAAGATGCCCAGGTTTCAAGGTTGCTAGAAGAGAGAGCTGGGCTGTTCTGAAGAGCACACAAAATCTTCCATCTTCCACGCACTCCCCTGGAGTCCACATTGTGCACCTTCTGTGACCACCCTGAGACTAAGATTATCCTGAGATGGTGGTGCTAGGGATCCTTGGAGAGCAGGTCATGACTGGAAGAGGGTGCCACACCTACTGTGCTGGCTCGTCCTCTGTCAACCTGACTCACAAGCTAGGCTCATCTGAAAGGAGGGAACCTCATTTGAGAAAATGCCTTCATAAGATCCATTTGTAGAACATTTCCTTAGTGATTGATGGGGGAGAGCCCTGCCCATTGTGGGTGGAGCCATCCCAGGCTGGTGGTCCTGGGTTCTATAAGAAAGCAGGCTGAGCACGCCATGAGGAGCAATCCAATAAGCAGCACCCCTCCATGGCCCCTGCATCAGCTCCTGCCTCCAGGTTCCTGCCCTGACTTCCTCCAAAGATGAACAGCGATGTGGAAGTGTAACCCAAGTAGACCCTTTCCTCCACAACTTGCTTTTGGTCATGGTGTTTTATCACAGAAATAGTAACCCTGACTCAGAGGGTTACCTAGCAACTGTGAGCCTCAGCCTCACAGGGTTCCACCTTGGATCTCCAGCCTCAGGGCGATGAGAAGTACATCTCTGGGCATTATTTTGTTTATTCAGCTGGGGTCTCACTGTGTTGCTTGGGCTATCCTTGAACTCTCAAAATTCTCCTACCTGAACATCCCTGGTAAAGACACCACCACCTAGCTGTTTCTGTTCTTTTTGAACTTAAAACTTTGTGTTAGTGTTGTATGGGGTGTACAGATACCACATGTGAGCGAGCATTCAAGGACTACTTGCACGAGGTGGTTCTGTCCTTCCTCTGTGAGCCCGGGGAATCAAACTCAGCTCATCAGGCATGTAGGGTAAGTGCCTCACCCATTGAGCCACCTCCCCAGCCCCTTTCTGTCCAACAAGAGCCACCTCCACATGGAACTGTCCTCATAGCCCAACAGATAGGTTAGTCTTTCTAGGGACAGAGGATTGGTGAGGCCAGGCTGGCCTCCACCGAGGTCCTTAGCAAAATCCCTCCTTTGCTGGTTCCACTTGGTCTGGGTCCTAGACCTATTTGCTTACATGAATAGCTTGAGATTCTCATGACCCCAGGAACTCCTGATGCCTCATCCTGGGACCCACGGGAATCCAGAGATGCTGAGTTCAAACTGGCTTTATCCATGCAAAAGGCCCTACAGCAGGGCCTTACCAAAGGACAATTTCCTGCTGCATCCAAGGGGCATCAAAGACCCATTGAGGGGCTCTGCTGAGACCCCGAGTGCAAAAGCTCCGAAGCCTGATGCTTCCTTCTTCAACTCTGAGCAAAGAAAGGTTCTGGGTGCTTCTCCCTCCATTGTGGACTGACATCATCAAATTACCTTCTAGAGGTGCCTGGTTCCTTCAAGTTACTATCTGGCCTGAGGGAATGATCAAGACTACAGGGTGTGTACATCCTGCACATGCATGCACACACGTCATACTTGGTATGTGCACATCAGATATTAGCACCGTAGTCCAAGCCCAGATGTCCTGCTCCCAGCCTGCCTACTCAACAACCTGGATCTCTACCACATCAATGCCAAGGCATTCCCCTCCTCCACACCTCAAAGCCTTTGAACAGTGAGGTAGCTGAGGCTGCAGTTCAGTGCCTCGGCGCTTGCCCAGCATGCAGGAGACTCAGGTTCATCCCAGTGCCATGTAAATCAAAAGCTCCCACGAAGCAACACCTTTCAAAAGGAAATCTTTACTCCCATTGCCAACAGCCCCAGAGCTGCAGCCTGGCCTGAGTGTGCCATTTGCTCCCTCCTGGTCTGTCCTCCCCCATCCCTCCAGCTCTGTTTACAACCAGAGCTTTATTAACCAAAGCCCTCATGTGGATCAGAGCCTACCTGGAAGTAGGGATGGCCTCTGCCTGCCAAGAGCTCCACATGCACACTTACTTGTGCTCTGCAACAGCCTTGAAGGCTTTCAGGGCCTGCCCCTGGAGGATGGGTGAGGGACTGGGTCCAGACCTTCTGGCCTCCAGACCCTCTGCTCCACTGTTTCCTGGGGCAGAGGTTGTGCCTTACACAGGATTGTGTAGTCATGAGACCCACTGCCACACTCAGGATGAGACTGCCAGGCACTATGCCAAATGGCCACTTAGTGAGTTGTGTCCCCAAACTTCTCCACAGTACGGGTGCTGGGAGTCCATTTTGCAGAGAGGCAATGGAGACTCGGACCCTGCCCAGCCCACCCCTGCCCCCAGCTGCTCATGGATCTAGACTCCAGCTACGAGCTTCCACCCTGTCTTGCCTGCCTGTCAAATCCCCTCTGCAGCCACCCTCTGACACGGTTGCTTCTCAGCACCCACGTCTTCAGTCCAAACCTTACCTTACCTAGAATCCTCACCCAGAGAGCAGAGGGAGCAGAGCTGCTGGGCGGAGAGGGCGTGGGGGACTTAGCAACTGGCACAGGCTCCCTGTAAAGCACACCAGGGAACCCCACCACAGCCTGCACAGGACACTCATCCTCCACTTCCCCCATCTCCTGCAGCTAGCCAGCACCGCCTCTTACAGCTGCCGCCTAGCTCAGCATGCTTTGCTCGGGCATGTTCTCCAGTGAGGCAGTGCGTGGCCTCTGTCACCAGCTCCCTTCACCAGAAAGAAGGTGCCATGTACTTGTGAAGTCTGCTTCCACGCTCATAGCTCTGGTGACCACTCTGAGACACACTTCATCTCATCAGATCCCCAAGGGAGAACTTCTGCCACCAGATCTTTGGCTTCACTTTCTACTGAGGAAATGGAAGCTCCTCGATAGGAAGTGGGGGGGGGGGGGGGGAGCATGAGGGGGCGGGGCAGCCTGCTCAGTGTAGCATAGCTAGCTCATGGATAGGCTAGGTACAGAGGCAGCTCAGCTTCAGACTCAATTTGCATACCACGAACACAGTGCACAAGACTCCTGAGATTTGAATAGAGTGACCAGAATCCTGGGCACTATTTATCCCTGTGACGCTGAAAGTTAAAACATCTCTTAGCCTCCCTGGCACCATCAGGGACCTCTGTCATTACTAGAACCCTCATGGGTTCCGTGTCAGCCACCACAGAGCACAGCAGCCACCAGACAAACCTGGATACACAAACTTTAGGTCAGTTGTTGTGCTGACCACAGCCCAAGCCCTTGGCAGCCACACGTGGCCAGAAGCTTGTGTAATGGACAGGAAAGACTAAGAACACTGTTGCCACTTTCCCCACCAAAGTTCTTTCAGATAGAGCTTTTCCTGCCAGATGCTAGGGTTAGGTTGGTGTGAGGCCGGGTACTCAGGATCCATCTCCAGCACCACAGGAAAATGAACCAAAGTTTGAGAGGATACAAAGAAACAAGTTTCACCGGCTGCTCTAACACTTGTTTAAAGACTACCCCCGAGAAAAAGGTTTTTTCTAGGGCTGGGGATATGGCTCAGTTTTGTAAAGTGCTTTTGGTACAACCACCAGGACCTGAGTTGGAGCTTTGGCATGTGAACCGGCTATCCACTGTGGCACATATTGTGGACACAGGGCTGGGGAGTCAACGACAGAGAGAGACCCCTTGGGCTTGAGACTAACCAGTTTAACCTAACCAGTGAGCGCCAGGTCCCAGAGATCCTGTCAAAACAACAGTAGACTTCTGTGAAACAGTACTCCGGGTTGACCTCTGGCCCCAGCACATGCATGCATACAAGTGCACACAAATAATGTAGGCTAGCCCTTCAAAGTCTTGCCCCTTCTGCCTCAGCCTCTTGAGTGTCTGGACTGCAGGCGTGAGCCACCGCATCTAGCTGAATGCCTTCGGTACTCGGTCAAAGCACCCAAGAGGCAAAGGCACCTTTTTATATGGAGGCTTCCATGACCGTGCATGCTGGGACTGCGCCCCTCCACGTACCTAGGTGGCACCGGATGCGGATGTTTGTGGGTCCATAATGCTCCGTGATCACAGTCCCAGGACTCAGCACTGAGATGCAGGCGTTCCCGAAAACATTGTTCCCAATACAGGTCCGGAGGCTGCCGAGCAAGCGGTAAGTCCGTGGGCACTTCCTGCAGTTCCTGGGGACACAAACGCCCTGGCTGACAAAGTCAAAGGTGAACCACTCCCCGCTAGGGGTGCTGTTCACTTTCCACCCCTGGGGGAGGCTGCAGTTAGAGAAGGCTTTGTAGAGAGTCTCGAACTCGCAGAGGATGGCCTGGAAGTTCCGCTCCAACAGTTCCACGTCGTGCTTCTGGGCGTCCCGGGAGAAGTAGGGCGTAGTGGGGAGGTCAGGTAGGAAGAAGACCTCGGGCTTCTGGATGGAGGGCTGGCTGCTGAGGTAGCGGCCCTGCTCCCGGATGCCCTTGTGGATGCGGCCCATGCCGGACCACGAGTACCGCTTGGCGTATTCCTGCAGGTTGTGGTAGAGCTTCTGGTTGAGGCCTTCGTGATGCGTGCAGCGCGCACACTCCGGTGACTGGCAGTACATGGATCCATTCTGCAGCCCGTTGACATCCACGCCCTGTAGGAGGGAGTTGACGGACACGTGGGGGCGGGGCTGCTCGCGGCCCACGTGGTAGCAGTACCACACAAACAGGACGAGCAGGCAGGCCACACTGACCACGGCTGTGCCGTCGCAGTCCCGCACGGACTGGATACCGGTGGCAATGCAGTCCCTCAGGCCATCCAGAGACCAGCTCCAGGCCACCAGCCACTCCAGCCACATCTTGAGGGACTCGGTGCTCTAAGGAAGCTGGCTCAGATGGTCAGTCCTCTGGGCGTCTCCAGGGCACCCACAGCATGCAGGTTAGCAGGAGGCAGAAGGAGTGGCCGCGGCAGGGGGAGGCATGGCTGCCACTGTCCTTCGGTTCCTGCCAAGGGCTCCATTGATGAACAGTGAGGCCTGCCAACTGGGCTCACTAGGAAAAGTCACCGCAGTGGGGTGGAGGGCGATGCCTTATGTCCCATTAGCAAATGCAGTCAGTCACCGTGAAAAGGTTTTCATGATGTCCAAACCTGGGATGGAGACCAGAGAGCAGCAACGTGAATGTTAAGACTCAAAAAAGCCTAAGAGTCCCGGGAAGATGGAGGTCCAGCCTCAAACAGGAGAGGGCTTATCACATTCCCCCTCCTCTTCCCAAGCACCCTGTAAGTCAGGCTAATATCACGTCAGAAATGCAAGTGGGTGCCCTGGGGTGACCCCTGTGGCAGGGGTAGGTCTCTCTCTCTCTCTCTGCAGCTCAGCTGGGAGGTGACCTAGTGGCCTCGCCTGCAGGGTTATGGAAAGGGAAGCCTTCTAAGCCCCCTGACTCCGTTTCCCACCTCTGAGAGCTGCTGACGTTGCTATGCCGGCCGTCCTGCTTAGGAAACGTGGATCCGGAATCACTGTAAACATGATACAAGCCTGATTGTGCCCTCCCTCCCCGAGCATCCCCCAGTTTCTCTGCAACACTCCATTCTCCAAGATGGTACAAACAGTCGGGTCTATGTTCTCCTGAAAGCACCATCACCTGGGGGAGCACCACTGGGAGCACTTCAGTGTTCCTCCCTCTTCTCATTGGGGAGGAAGGAGACAATAACAATACTTGTCACTCTACTGCCTGGACCAGTCAGGTCTTGGAAATCTGCAGTATAGCAGGAGAAGTTAAACACCCAAACTAGACATGGGCTAGACCAGTTGTACACACCTGCCTCTGCAGGGCACTTCCACTCTCTAAGCTCCAGTGTTTTCATCCATGGGCTGGCTGAAGATAATGTCACGATAAATTCTCAGTGTGTGATCAACAGGCAAATCAAAGGTGGAGAGTGTCCCAAGGCTCCCACCCCAAGCAGAAGGCAAAGGCTGAAGCAACCTGACTTGGGGAGGTGTCCACTCCTGGAGTCAAAGAAAACTGTTGGTGCTCATTCCTCACCTACCGGCACCATCCCGGTGTCGGCTGAATAAAGAATCACTTGACTATAATGTTTAGGAAGTCAAAAACACACACACTGAATATTCATGGGAACTCTTATGCTTCTAGGAAAAGTACAGGAACAGGGAGAGAGAAGTCAGCCTCTTCTCAAGATGCAGAGTCGGTGTTAAGCTTGACACCTGCCCTCCTCCATGGGTGATACCATCGGCCAGGCTGTTTCCTCTTTAGGGAAAGGGGGAAAGCCCCAGAAAGGTGTCTTTTTTTTTTTTTTTTTTTTTTTTTTTTTTTTTTGCACTTGCTCTTCAAGACAGCCCGGGTTCCCAAGATTCTGTGTGAGACTCTCTCACCTGGTGTTCATACTCTGAGAAAACTGTAACTCTAAAACTGCCTTCTTCAGCCAGGTTTCCTTGGATGCCCCAAGACGGAGTAGGTGATAATAACTGACTCGAGTTCCCACCAACCTGCTCATGTCAAAAGCAGAGACAAAAACACCCGGTGGGCGGGTAGGAGAGCTCTCCACCGCCAGCCCTTCCCCTCCTCAGAACAGCCTCGCGTCCTTGTCCCGACCAAGCAGACAAGAGCCCTCCCTAAGGCAGAGCAGTAAACAGTCCTCAAGGAGAGACCCTAACCTCTCCACGTGACCAAACCCAGCACTAAGAGAGGGAACTGGGACCTGCCACTCACTTAGAGCCCCAGGAGGCTGGTGGCCTCTATGCCCAGGGAGGGACACAAGCCCAGAGCTGACTTGTGACAAAGAACAAACAAACTCTGGTATTGGTAGAGTGTGTGGCAGCAGGACAATAGGTAGACACACACACTCCTGGCTCTCTTCACAGATCGGTTCCCATCAGGGCCGGGGCATCATGCAGCCCCGCACCTCAGATCTCAAAGATCAGCCGGCTCTTGGGAATAAAGGCCAAATTCAAGTCCAATCAAAGATAACTTCTGATGTGAGGAATGCCTGGGGAGACAGTCTCCACTTGACCCAGTTAACCCGGATCAGATGACCAGCTCAGGAGGCTTTCTGATGATAAAGAGCCCGGGTCACCCTGAGGTGAAGCCAGGAGACCCCTGAAAGCCCCGCTAGGTACAGCACACCACAGGAGATTATATCCTCCTGCTTGCTATCCTCTCTACCAGGAGAGCAGAGAGCTGTCCGGAGACAAACCCTCCCCTCTAGGAACCTTCCCTCCTCACCGTCTCCCGCCAGTGTCACACAGGCCCCGGAGAGAGTACAACAGGAGAGAGGTCAGAAAGATGCGTTAACGCAGGTAGTCAGGGAGGAGATGGTGAGGTGAGGGTTACCTGGAAAAGTGGGAAGGAGGTCTAGGGCGCGTGACAATTCACGGGACAGGGAGGTGGGTCAAAGTGGGTGATGCTGAGGAGGATGGGGGACCAGGGGAAAAGGCGAAGGAGGAAGCTGGAAAGAGAGGAGGAGGGGGAGGAGAGAACGTGGGGGTGATGCTGCGCTGCGCGGTACAGCCCGAGTGGCACCCAGCACGCAGCCGGTGCTAGGCGACCGCGGGCCCTGGGCCGGCCCGGGATGCGGGCGCGGGCGCCCCTAGCATCGTCCTCCGCAGCCCCGCAGCCCCGGAGACGCCGCTTACCTGCGCGGGCGGCTGCGGGGACCCGGGCGACGCCACTGCCCTAGGGACGCGGTCGCCCCCTGCCGCGCCCGCAGCCGCCGCCCGGCCGGAGCCGCGAGCCCCGCCGAGCCGGTGCCGCCCGCGCTGCGCTCCGCCGCCCCGAGGACCACAACTCCCACAATGCCGCGCGCGCCTGGCGGCGGGGAGGGGGCGGCGGGGCGGGGCGGGACCCCCGGCGCGTGCACCTGCCGCGCGTGCCCGCGGGGGGCTCCGCGCGTCCCGCCCCGCCGCGCGCCGAGTGCGCGCATCAGGTCCGGGGGCTTCGCTTTTCAGTCGTCCTGGTTCCTGCTCGGTCCTCCCTCCCTCCTGCACCCCTTCTGCTCGGTTCTCCCTTCCGCATCTCCTCCCTTCGGTGTCCTTCCCCTGGCCCCTCTTGCCTGTGATGGATCCCACACACACTTCTGAGGCCCCGCGGACACGTGGGGTGAAATTGCAAATGGAACAGCCTGGAAGATCTGCGGTTCCGGGCCCCGCCTGGGCGCTGCCGACTGGAGCTGTTGCAGACCTGGCGCCTGCCCACAGGGAGGCTCAGTCTAGCTAGCCACGGCCAGTTCTGCCCAGTTCACTGGAGGAAAAGGGGCTGCTCAGCTTGGCCTGGGGACACCGCGTTGCGAGCGCCCAGGGAAGCGTGGGCTCCGAGGAACAGTGCATGGGCGTTCTGGGAGCGTGGGGTGGGATGCCTGCCCACAGCCCATCTGTGCCTGTCCTCGAACTTACTGCTTCCAATCCCAGCATGCATCTCTGTCCTGGCCTGGAATCCTCTTTTTTGTCCAGGATCCACCTCGAATCTGTCCCAGACACCCCCCTTGCCCCATGTCCTTCACCCAAGCTTGCACTTCTACAGTTGGTGATCTTCGAGAACCCACCTCCCTCACTCAGGACCCCTGTTTCCCGGCTTAGAACCCACTCCATGCCCTGAGAGTCCCCCACCTCAGTCCCTTAAACCCTTGTTACAACTCCAGAAGTAGAATTGCATCCCCCTCCCCCCCACCACCACGTTTTATTTTAATACAGTGACTCAAAACGTGTTCATTGGTTCAGGAGGTTCTTTTGCAGAACGCCACGAAGACACCTGACAGAAACCGCTGGAGGTGGAAAAGCTCATCTGGGCTCACGGATCAAAGGTTTTCAAGTCCGTTATGGCAGAAAACACATGGAGGGATGGTACACCTGTAAGCGTGTGATCTAGGCTCAGGAAATTGAGGCAAAAACAGGGTCAGTCTGTCTTTCAAAACCCACCTCTCTTGCCTACTTCTGCAACCAGACCCACCTTCCCCAGGCTCCAGGGCCTCCGCAAACGGTGCAGTAGGCCGAGAACAAATGGTCAGACCATGAGTATGACTTACATAGGAGCATTCACAGTTGAGAGCCTGTAAAATGCACCAAGGGTGGGTGCTGGTAAGGGTGGGTGCTGAACGCGGGCTGACTATGGAGGGCTGCTTGCTGAAGGCACCCCTGCTCCATCTGAGGAACTGCGCTCAATGGCTAGAGAAAGAAGGGGGCTTGTGTCCTGCTTCACATTTAGAAAGTTGCCCAAATTTAGCCTCGTCCAAGGCACTTATGCATAAAGAACATTGTCTTTCACACGGTCGTCCGTATGCGTTCCATTCCCGGACTACACCATCTGCAGTGCATTACGAATTAATCCTGTCGATGAACCTTGTAATTATCTGTGAGCACTGTGATTACTGGGCTCCGGGTTTGTTAAGCGTGTTTATTTGTTCGGTGGCCAGATTACTGACACGACTCTGCTAACCTCTCTGGCCCTTTCATCTTTTTTTAATTGCGGAGAGTCTCAGAAGATGAAAATCACTCCAATCTCTGTCGAGCTCCAACGGCCTTAGTAGGTGAGTTCTGCCAGAAAAGAGTGTCCAGGACTTGCAGAGGCGACTCTAGGGTGAGAGCCGTGGACACACTGCCACTGTGCCACCCGAAGGGCAGAGACTAGGACTCAATATGTCTAAATTGCCTGCCTTCAGCTCGGCTGCCATGGTACTCTCCTCCTTCCTGTCTTGTTGAGGGTGGCTATTGCAGCCCATGCAGACTGCACAGGCCATCATTACACCACCGTATGACCTTTTGGACCACCCAACTCCTTCCTTTTGCAGATGCTGTGTGTGTGTATACATGTATGTATGTACATGTGTGCAGTGTATATGTGTGCATGTATGTGTGTATGTAGTGTGTGTATGTGTGTGGTGTGTATGTATGTGTGTATATGTGTATATATGTGTGTGCATGTGTGTATTGTGTATGTGTACACATGTGTGCTGTGTGTGTATGTGATGTGTGTATATATGTGTGTATGTGAGTGCATGTTTGCATTGTGTATGTGTGCATATATGCGTACATGTGTATGTGTGTATGTATGTATGTGTGTGGTGTGTGTGCATATGTGTGCATGTATGTGTGCAAGGTATGTGTATGTATGTGTATGTGTATATTCATGTATGTATGTGAGCATGTGTTTGTATTGTGTATATGCGCATGTATATGTACATGTGTATGGGTGTGTATGTGTGTGTGCATACAAGTATTGTGTATGTGTGTACATGTGTATGTGTGTGCATGTTTATGTGTGTGATGTGTGTATGCTTGTGTATGTATATGAGTGCGTTTTTATATTGTGTATGTGTGCATGTATGTGCACATGTGTATGTGTGTGGTGTGTATATGTATATGTGTGTATAGTATGTGTGTGTGTTTATATGTGAAGGACTTGGAATGGAGAGCAGAGGGAGCATCTGCATCTTCCACAGTGTCTAATTTAGCTTGCTTTTACATAGAGCTTTGCTCTGTAGCCCAGGCTACAGCTCAGGCTGTCAGGCATGGTGGTGCAAGTCCTTATGCACTGAGCCATCTCATCTGTCCTACTGACAGTTTAAAAATCTATCCTGTGATCATAAATAGACAGAAAACAATTTTGACAAAATTCAACACCTAAGAACTCAGGGCAAAGTAGGAGTGAAAGAAGATGACTGTGAGCATGCATGTGTAAGTGCATGCCTGAGCGTGCATGCATGCATGTGTGCATGCATATGTGCATGTGTGTGCATGTGTGCACATGTATGAGGATAAGTGCATGCCCGAGTGTGCATATGTGTATGTGAGTGTGTATGTGTGTACACATGCACACGCACGTACGCATGCATGAAGAGAGAGACCTGGGTCCCAGCATAATGTACTTTTCACATAGTGGCTAGAAGTTATGAAAGGTTAACACCCTTTGCTCTGAATACATTTTCAGAGAAGGGTATATATTCAAGAACGTTCCTTGCTTTTTTAAAAAAGTTTTTCTTTAAGACTTATTTATTTATTTTATGTATGTGAGTGCACTATCACCATCTCCAGACACACCAGAAGAGGGCATCAGATCCCATTACAGATGGTTGTGAGCCATCATGTGGTTGCTGGGAATTGAACTCAGGACCTCTGCAAGAACAGCCAGAGCTCTTAACCACTGAACCATCTCTCCAACCCCATTCCTTGCATTTTTTACATAGAAAAAAAAATCACTGCAGTGAGCTTTCAAGGAGAGAAAACCAAATCCATAAAGAGGAAAACTGGCGGCACACCCCAGAGACAACCGCATCTGCCTAGAAATATCTTCCAAGTGTCATGTCTGTAATTGCATGAGGCTGAGGCAGGAGGATTGCCACAGGTTTAAGGTCAGCCGCGAATACATAGTTGAGTTAGAACAAATTTTGTATTGGTGTGTACTGCAGTATAAAGAATAAAATATGTTGTAATATTATTAACAAGAATATTTTGTGAGACCCATCAATACAAATTCAGATTGGCAGTTATTGCTAAGCAATAAAAGAGGCAAAGGTAGCAAGCACATTTGGGGTGCAAGGGCTGAGAAGGCAGCTCACTGAGTAAGTGTACCTACATAAAAGCATGATCTGAATTCAGATCCCCAGAAGTCACATGGAAGCCTAGGCATGGCTGTGTGTGAGCCTGTGAACTCCACATTCCAGGGGCAGAGACAAGATTATTTCTAGGGCTCTCTGGCCATCAGCCTAACTCTAGCTTCAGAGGGAGACTCTGTCTCAAGGGAATGAGTACACAGCAGGGTACTCCTCTGCCCTTCATGATTGCGTGCACACATGTATTTACACGCATACACACATGTGCACACATGTACACACACGTACACAAATACATGCATACACACATGCACACACATACACACATGCGCACGCACATACACCCATACACGCAGCACACTCACACATGTACTCTTCAAAAAATATCAAAGCCAAGGCAGGAGAAATGGCTCAATAGTTAAAAGTACTGGCTGTACCTGCAGAGGACCTGGGTCCAATTCCCAACACCTACATGTCAGCTCACGTGTAACTTCAGTTCCAGGGGATCTGACACTCTCTTTTGGCCTCCATAGGTACCAGGCATGTATGTGGTGCACATACATACATGCAGGTAAATATTCACACACATAAATAACTACAACTTTAAAAAGTTGTTTTTGTTTTTGTTTTTTGTTTTTTCAAGACAGGGTTTCTCTGTGTAGCCCTGGCTGTCCTGGAGCTCACTCTGTAGACCAGGCTGGCCTCAAACTCAGAAATCCACCTGCCTCTGCCTCCCAAGTGCTGGGATTAAAGGCGTGCGCCACCACTGCCCGGCTTAAAAAAAGTTTTTAAAAATACCAAATCTATGAAGCAAAATGTTAAGATCTGATAGAGGTGAGCCGCGACGAAATGCTACAGGTGAAAAAGGCTTAACCTGACTAGGGAGAGCAAGTGTTTGAAAGTTTGGGTTGTGCTTTTCTAACATGGCGTGAGTGATTTGAAGCGCAGGAGAGGTCATTTCAATGTGGTTCAACTTGAGGTTTCTGGTAATAACTTTGGGGGGTTCTGTGGACTTCCTCTGTGGAGCTGCTTTCTGTCAGTTTTATTTACCATTGTGTGTTTGTGTGCACGTGTGTGTGTGTGTGTGTGTGTGTGTGTGTGTGTGTGTGTGTCTGTGTCTGTGTTTTGGAGTCTTCTGGGAGGCATACCTAGGCAAGTCTGGGAGAATGTTTTCAGATTTATTAACTGAGGAATGAAGAGCTGCCGTGGGTACTGTGGCAGATTGTAGTTCCTGAGCTAGATCTTTGGTCACAAGAATGAGAGAAGTAACTAACACAGGAGATAAGTTAAGAGACCACCGGCTCCCCTCTAAGGCCCCAGATGAATGGGAACCTCCACTCAGAGAAGTCAGAGCCCAGCATTCTAGGAGATGCATTTGCAACTCTCCAAATGGGTCTTGCACTGGATGGTGGCGTTCATCTAGTTGGCATGGACACCCAGGGCATTCTGTCCAGAAAACAGAGCCACAAGCAGGTGTTCCAAAATGAACACGTTCCAAGAATGGTCAAAATCACCCCACACTAATCCAATAATGTGCTGCTGACATCCATTTAGCATTTGAACTTCCTGCTTATGGCGTAAATTGTGGGGCCAGACATGCGGCAGCCAGGACCTGCTTCCAGATGCTGGGATAACTGAATTACCCAGAACCTCTCTGCAAAGCCTGTTTGTTTTGGCCACTGCCTGTCACTGGGTCAGCCTGACTCGCTTCCTCATTACTCTTACTGGGTCACTGTGTTACCATCTGAATGTGGAAAGACCAGACTTGGTTCCAAGCTGATGGAGCTTCTTGGAAGGTCGTGAAATCTTAAGGAGGATGTCCTTGCTGGAGTCAGCCTTGAGGTTTGCAGTGCAGACCCTCTCCCCATCTGCTGTTTTCTGCTTCCCTGAGTTATAAGGAGGTGAGGAACCCCAGTCACATAACCCTGGCGCCTGAACTGTTTGCTACCACATCTTCCTAATGTGCCATGTGCCATGCCTCCATTCTGCCACACTGATAACAAAACTAACCAGTGTGATCTGCTCCCTCTGTGTCTGTAAGGTGCCTCGGAACAGCTTTGGGCAAGTGGTGGGAGGTGATATATGGGTTCTTGAGGTGGTAGTGTTAAAAGGGAGTGGGGATTTTGCTTCCTATGCTTGGTTGATGGCCTCAAAAGTGATTAATGTAGGTCTCTGGGGGAAATTATGTTAGTTTCTGTGAGAGTAGAGTGTTATAAAAAGAACAAGCCTGGTCTCTAACTCTTTCTGGCTTTCTATGTTGTCCTGTAATGTAGTACCTGCTTCTTGTTCCCATTCCCACACTGGTACATGCTTCGATGAAGTCCAGAATCTGTCAGAAGTCAGACACAAAGGGCTGCCTAATCACACACTCTCAGCTTCAAAAACAGAGACACACATTCTTTATTGTTTATACAGTATTCAACTTTGGGCATTTTGTGATAACACATCAAACTGACTGGCAGGTTAGGCACAAAGGATAAAGTGCACGCTCCTGGGCTGGAGAGGTGGCTCAGTGGTTAAGAGCACTGACTGCTCTTCCAGAGGTCCTGAGTTCAATTCCCAGAAACCACGTGGTGGCTCACAACCATCTGTAATGGGATCGGATGCCCTCTTCTGGTGTGTCTGAAGATATTTATTGTGTACTCATATACATAAAATAAATAAATAGTTCCTTAAAAAAAAAAGTGCACGCCCCTAATGTCTCTTACATGGGAAAAGAAAGATGGGTTCGAGTCTGAAATGATCTTCGAGAGAATCAGCCTTGAGCCAAGCCTGATGTAGGATTCACTCTTGTCTTGATGACACGCTTTGTTCCCATGAGAACTTCTTATGGGAGCAGACTTGGACCAAATACAGGCTTCTGTTTATACATCCAGCTGCGGTGATGTTGATGCTATTGGGCTTGGACTGGGGAGTTCCCTCAGGTGTCAAAGTGCTAGTGTGAAGACCTCAGTTTGATCCCAGAACCCACCTTAAAAAAGAAACAAACAGACCCAAGGATAGAGGCATATAACTATAATCCCAGCCGTGGAGAAATGGAGACAGACATCCTGGACAGCTAGTCTAACCTAACCAGCAAGCTCCAGGCCAATGAGACACTGTCTCAAAAACAAGGCAGACAGCTCTTGAAGAAAGACAGCCAAGGTCATCCGTGGCTTCCATACACACGTGTACACCCCCCCCACACACACACATATACAAACATGCACCATACATGGGTAAATTATTGATAGCCTGTGACTGGATGTACCAGGCACCAAACTGGATGCGTACAAATGAGGAACAGCTATGTTACAGACTGATCAGTATTTGGCCCCAGCAGAAGTAACAAGAAATAATAGAGGTCTTTTTATTTATTCTTTTGTTTTTTTTTGGAGACAGTGTCTCTCTATGTAACCATGGCTGGCTCGGAGCTCACTGTATAGATCAGAATGGCTTTGAATTCCACTTGGCAGCCTCAAGGCTTAGATTGAAGGTGTACATCATACCAGGCACATGCATAGGATTCCCAAAGGAGACAGGCTTGCTCCAGTCCTCAGCCAACCTTTCCATTCCCCAGCAGAAGAGGATTCTACTTCTAAACTCTGGAAAGCTCCCTGACTACTCACTAAGCACACCAGATACACAACATCAATGGAATGTAGGCCAGCACTGTGGAACTCAGCACCAGGGGGGCTGTAATGTAGTCTTCAGAGAGATTTTCAAAGAAATCAGCGTTTTAAAAAACACCTCTTGTGTGTGCCTGTCTGTGTGTTGAATCTATGTGTGTTTCTGTATGTGTCTCTGTGTGTTTAAATCTCTACGTGTGTCTGTGTGTGTGAGTCTATGTGAGTCTGTGTGTGTGTGAATGTTTGTGTGTGGAGTGGGAGGAGCTAGAGGCTGACCTCAGGTATCTTTCTCTACTACTCCGTCTACTTTAATATTTCTTCATTTTTGAGAATTTCATATATGTACTCAATGAAACATGATATCTAATCCCATTTTCTCCTCCAGCTCTCCCTTACAGCTCCCCAACACATCTTTCTCCCAAATATCTTTCTTTTTTTTTTATGATAATATTAAGGTGATTTTATATTTTAATTTTTCCTCATTAATGAATTAATTTTACTTTAAAAACATATAAATTAAATAATTATAAATTAAATAATAATAAATTTAAAATAAAACAATTTTAATATTATTTATTTATTTATTATTTTTTAAATGACCCAATAAGTCCAGTTAGTACTGCCCATGGGTGTGAGGCATCCACTGGAGTGTGGGAAACTCACTCATGGCCACGATTTCAAAAAAGGATGGTTCTCCTTCACCTCACTGCCAAATACCTCAGGAAGGGCTGGGGCCTGGAGGTCACCAGCCAAGACACACTGGAACATCAGCTGACTTGATCTTGAAGGGGAACATAGCTGCTTTGATTTCTGAGTGCAACTGCTGGGTCAAGTTAAGAAGACGGTGCTCCACAGTCCATCCCCTCCTCTGGCTCCTACATTCTTTCTGCGACGTTTCCCTGTTTCCCAAGCCTTGGTCATGGTGGTTGTAGATGTGATGTTCCATCTAGTGCTGAGTCTCATATTCTTAGTGCTTTGACCAGGCACGCATCTCAGCATCCACTGCTGCTCTCTGCACAAAGGCCCTTCTCGATCAAGGTCACAGTTGTAGACGTAAACACTTACAATGTATCCTAGTTTGGTTTCTGTTTCTGTGATACACATCACAAACAGAAACAACTTGAAAAGGAAAGGTTTTACTTCAGTTTACAAGTGTCCATTCATCCTCCAGGGAAGTCAAAGCAAGGACTCTAGACAGGAGCATGGAGCAGGAAGAGTGATGCTTATGTGCTTGCTCAGTATTCTTTCTTAGAGGAAACTGTCCAGGGGTGGCATCCTTCCAGCATCTCCACTTGGATGCTGAAGAGGAGAACGCCCACTGGTGTGTCCTCACAGTGAGCCTGCTGGGACATCAGGATGGTGAGGAGGACCAAGGGTCCTCCTTGGAGACACAGAAGAAGGTACCAGCTCACCATCTGGAACACATCAAGAATGTGGGATCCCTTCTTGGAGCGCCAGAAGCTGACTTTGCCGTCTTGTGGGTTTACTCAACCATTGCCAAACCCCTTTAACTTCTGGCCAGCAAGATGTCTGGCCAGCAGACATCAGGGTTCAGGAACCCTGGGGCCCAGAGCAAGGACAAACTTCAGCATCACTTCAGACCGTAAGCTTTCCAGGTGCTGACTTAGCACAGCCTGGACGGAGGATGAGGCGTCTTCCATTGGATGGCAGTCCCTGGAGATGTTTCCCCGATCTGCTGTTACTGGAGTCTGCAACTCTTGTGAAAGGTTTCCTGGAGCATGGCTCACCCAGTGCACATCCAGACGGAGGATTCTGCAGTGTAGGGCCAGGCCTGTAGCACCTCTCTCCTGCTGAGCTGCGGTTCAAGAAGTGTGTGTTTCCTTGAAGGAGGAGCCTGGGTGTCACAGACACCTTGCCTGGCTAGCTGGTTTGGCATACTGCAGGTAGGCAGAATTTCCTGGAATCCAGAGAGAAGGAAACAAGGAGAGGAAACAATTAAGTCCATGGAGAGAGATAGCGAGTACCCTGAGCACTGGCCACATTCCTAGATAGTTGAGCAAGGACTCACCTAGGTCGATGTTCTAAGCTGAGACCCTGGGAATAAATGCATATAAACAAACAAACAAACAAACAAACAAAAATGCATTTCTCATCAATCAACTTGGCTTTCCAACACCTGGGAGTTTGTAGAGGCCTCGAGTGGATGGATGGATAAATGGATGGATAGATGGATGGATAAATGGATGGATGGATGGATGGATGGCTTAGGGCCCTCTCTCTTGCCTTTTTGTGCAGCGTCCTGGTCTGCATTTTCACTTTCCCAGGTAGTAATCTATCAGCTATGGCAGGTTCTACTTGACTGATTTGGCGGTGGAGTCAGGGGTGGTCAGGTCATGATGTGACTATTATAGACTCACTAACCCATGAATTTGAAAGGCTATGGAGTCCAGATTTTGTCCACCAAGTGAGCAGTGGGTGAAGGGACCATGCTTCTGGTCACTGTGAGCTGCGTTGTTTAGCACTTGAGTGTGAAGGAATCCCATTTCCACCCATCACATGGCCCAATGGGCCTCAGTGTTCTATCTGTAACAATGGGCCCATTACTACCTAGGAGCATTGTCCTGTTTGAATTGGATGACCTAGGCAGATCTCTAACACATATTCTGGCTTAGGAGGACAAGCATTCAGTCTGTGCATCCTCAGCCTCCTTAGCCACCAGACACTTTCATATTAGCATGTCCCTGAAGCCATTCTCCTCCAGTCAGGGTCTTGCTTAATTGCCAGTCTGTGCAGACAGGAAGAACTTCACCATTGCTCACAGACCTCTCAGTCCGCCCTTATCTCTCTGGGTGCAGCCATCATCAAGCCCTGGCCAGACCTGCCAGGCATCGTAGAGAATGCCACATTCCTCATTAGCCAGCCAGTCTAGCTGAATTACTGAGCTCCAGACCTTGTGTCAGAAAAGAAGGGGCTGGCAAGATGGCTCAGTAGATAAAGATGATTGCTGCATAAGCCTGATGACTAAGTTCAATCCCAGATCTCATGGTGGAAGGAGAGAATGGATTCGTGAGAGCAGGTCTCTGACATCTACATGGATGTGGTGTGTTAACGCTCACACACATACACCCCAAAGCTAATGCACATGTTCAATAATATAATAATAGTACAATATATAATATATAAATAATAAAATAATACAAGGTGTAAAAAACAGTGGATACATGATTGAGGAAGATATCTAGCCTACAAAGCACACACACACACATACACACACACAGTACATACACATACCACACATATATACACACAGTACACAGCCATGCACAGACAGCACACACATGCACATTCACACACATGCACGTACACATCACATACACACACACTCAGTATACATACAAACATACATACCACACACATATATACACACACATGCATATACACATCACACATACCACACACATGCATATAAACACATACACATACATACACCACCCTTACACACATACACACACATGCATACATACACCACACATACACACACTCACCATACATACACATAGATAAACATACATACCACACATACATATGCCCACATGCATACACACATTACAATATCACACACATGCACATAAATACATACACATAAACACACAGACCATCCATACACACATACACATATACACACATACACACAGCACACACATACATACACAGCACACTGATGCCACACATATGAACATACACAATATACCACCCATACATACATACATACGTACATACATACATACACATACCACAATGCATACACACATATGCACAGCACACATATGCATACACACATCACACATACCACACACATGCACACACACACACATACACACACACACACCAACTGCACATTTGAGTGACATGTTGGTTTAGGAAGTTGTACTTGTATGTATAATGATGGACTGAGAAGGGAAGTGGGTGATTATGGAGTGGGGCACGTAGAAGGGACTCATGGGATCAGGACAGGACTTTGAAAAACCATGGAACTACTAAGAAGCTCTGAAAATGCAAACTAAGCATCCCAAGTGGGGCTGGGCAGGGAGTATGGGAGCCAGCCTCTGGCAGGATCAATGGGCAAGTGAATCCAGAAAGCTGGGGGAGGAGTGAGTCCATGGACAAACTAGTTGTAGCCTCAGAGGACTCAGAGTTGTTGGGCCCCTCCTCAGTGGCACTTGTTAGAGGCGACCTTCTCAACCTTGGATCAACCAGTGAGGCTCTGGGATCCTGCTGTGCCCCGTATCACCATGACATCGATGTCTGAGTACCCTTCAAGGACACACACATCCCCAGTCTTAGTCTCCAGATTTCTATCCTTTCCAATAATGCTATCAAATTACCAACCCATCACCGAGGAGGAGGAGGACGATGGAGCCCTCGGGATCCAATCCCATCTCAGTGAGGCCAAGCACATGAGCCTTTGAAGAGATACTTGGCATCCAAGTCCCAAAGCCCAGCTTGCCTGGGCTCCCCCACTGCTCCTCAGCACACACGCACGCACGCTGACTCCACAAGCTTGCCGCCTGGGATCTAGTTACATTCTGTTGCTGAGATGAAGCTCTCAGACCAAAGGCGGCGTGGAGAGGAAAGGGTTAATTTGGCTACATCCCTGGTCATGGTCATTCCTTGAGGAAAGAATTCAAGGAGGAGGCTGGGGGTGGGGGTGGGGGGAAGGCTTGACTGTAATCCCAGCACTTGGGGGTGGGGTGGGGGGCAGAGGCAGGCAGATCTCTGTGAGCCGGAGGGCAGCCTGGCCTACACAGAAAGGCCAGCCAGGGCTACATAGTGAGACCCTGTCTCAAACAAATGAACCCCAGCAGGAATCTGGAAGCAGAGACCGTGGAGGCACAGTGTTTTCTGGCTTGCTCACCCTGGCTTCTTGAACACCCAGGGGTGGCCCAGTCACAAAGGGCTGGGTTAATAATCAAGAAACTTCCCATCAACTTGCCCATGGGTTGGTCTGCTTGAGAGACACTTTCATGCCAGACAACTCTAGCTTGTGTCAAGCTGACCCTGACCAAAACCAACCAGCAGAGGTGGGCCCAGAACCTCCAGGGCAGGACTGGGGTTGCTAAGCTGTGGCTCACATGGCCAGTGCGAAGGTCTCGGGGGTCACACTGGGAGTCACCCGGATTACCACACATAACTAGTGGCTTTCTGATGCCTCCTTGTGGTTTAGACCTCTCCTGGCTTACCTCCAAATCTCTCGGAGGCACTGAGGGCTAAACGGTCACACGAGGAGCCTTTTCAAAGCTGCCCAGAGTGAATAGAAGACTTACCCACACCGTGACTGTCCCTCTTCATTATGCCCAGGTCTCCCAAAGCATGACAAAATGCCCAATTGCCCACGTGCTAAGACACTGCCATCTTTAGCTAGCCAGTGTTTATTAGCTACTATGTCTGGGCGTGAATCTGGTCAGCCGAGCTGACTGTGCCGCTATTAACACATTTAACTCAGGGACCAATTAACAGCCACAGCTGGGCCCTAAGCACGTGCTTGGAATGGGACCGCAGCAGAGCGGCCCAGCGGCTGGTCAGAAACATGGCTCCCATCCTCCACTTCCCAGAAGACTCAGTGTAGGAAGGAGGAATTTTCCTATTATTTCGTAATCGTCTTCTTAGATTCTCTTGCTTTCTTTTTCTCCCCTACGAACATCAGCTGCCCCTACAGGTGCTTGTTTAGCCGGCCTCAGGAAGCGTGTGCTCACAGTCAGTGTTTCCATGGGCATGGAGGGGTGGGCTTGGGAAGGAGAGTGACGGGGAGAGCCATACGCTTGCCTCTACTGACTTCCTGAAATTTAAAAAGCATGCTGACAGGACGGATGGACAGATGCTCCAGGCCTGCCGTCAGGCTTGAGGCTCCAGGTCCATCTCTGATAATGCATTGATGGGACAGTGAAGCTGGGACCCGAGCCTGCCTGGAGCAGCTTGGAGGGTGGAGTGTGGTAGAGTGATTGGCGTTGCCACGGCAATAGGAAGGTTGATGGTGGTGGTGCTGATGTGTGCTTGTCCGTGCAAGTGTGTTGCAGCAGATAATTTTTTTTAATACTTCTGTCCATGTCGAGACCCAAAACACGCTTCTATCTTTCCATTTATTTATTTATTTATTATTTAGTTTATTTGTTATAAGACAGGGTTGCTCTGTGTAGACCTGGCTGTATTGGAACTTGCTCTTTAGTCCAGGCTGCCCTCAAACTCAGAGATCCACCTGTCTCTGCCTCCTGAGTGCTGGGATTGAAGGTGTGTGCTGCCACTCCCTGGCTTTTTGTTGGCCCACATTCCTCCAGACCCTTTGACTATGCAATACCAAGTCCTGCCTTGCTCACTCAGTTGCTATTCCCAGATTTAGCTCCGTTGTCTCCCTAGTGATTCTCTCTCTCTCTTTCACTCTCTCTCTCTCTCTTTCTCTCTCTCTCTCTCTCTCTCACACACACACACACACACACATACACACACACACACACACACTCCTGTGGCCAAAGTGACTGTGCTCACGAGGCCTTCCAGCCTGCACTCACCCATTCATCCCACATGCCAGGGCAGCTGGAACGTCCCGGACACTGTATGTCAACAGCCAGCTCACCCCTTAAAGCTCTTGTGTTACATACGGTTTGGATTTTTGTCCCTGTGCCCTGTGTCCGTGGTCATGCTGCCAGACCACAGTCCCACTGTGATAGAGCCTTTAGTCTCTTGAACAGGCTGAGTACCCAAGGATAGCCCTGAGGAGAAGGGTGAGTTCATGAGCAGAGGGTTTAGCTCGAGGCCACTGCAAGAAGTAAAGAGCATTGACCAGAATAGTGGATGTGATCCTGGGGAAGACGGAACTTGAGAAATGTTGTGAAAACTTGTGAAATACAGAGCAAATACAAGGGACATAGAGTAAACACACAGTGAACATAGAGTGAACATAGAATGAACATAGAGTGAGCATAGAGTAAACATAGAGTGAGTGTAGCGTGAATATACAGGGAAGATAAACACACAATGAACATACATTGAGCATAGAGTGAACATAGAACATACAGTGAACATAGAGTGAACACACAGTGAACCTAGAGTGAACATACAGTGAACATAGAGTGAACACACAGTGAACATAGATGAATATACAGTGAACATAGGGTGAACATACAATAAACATAGACTGAACACACAATGAACATACAGTAAACCATGTTTGAACTCAAGCTGAAGTTTGGTCCCTGTCATTTAGGCTCTGAGTGATACAAGAAATCTGACTAAGCATTCAGGGTATGGTCTCAGGTGATTAGGATGGGGCAGGGTCATGAGGGTGAGCCCATATGACTGACTTCTGGTGGCTTTAGAGGAAGAAGGAGAGAGACCAGACACGCAGGAACCTGCCATCTCTTGCCACACGATATTCTGTGCTATCTTGGGATGGAGCCCCACAAAGGGAGGGCATTAGCAGGTCAGGCCCTCAGCCTCTGAGCCTCCAGGACTGTGTCCCAAATAAAACCAGAGTGCTTGAAACAGTCTCACTCTGTAGCCCAGGCTAGGCTGGAACTTACCCTGTAACCCAGGCTGGCCCCAACCCTTATAAAGTAGCACTCCATGAGCGATGGAGACAATGGATGAAGGGCTGATGAAGGGACAGAAATAATCCCAGTTTTCTCTCTTGGGCAGCCAGAGGGAAGGATGGGACAGCACGCATTTGAAACAGGGAAGTAGTGTGTCACTGTGTGTGCCCGTGTGAGCATGTACAGGCCAGAAACCAACTTTGGTGTCTTTCCTCAAATGCCTTCCACCTGTTTCTTGAAACAGCATCTTATGGGCTGACTGGCCATGATCCTCAGCCACACTCCTATCTTCTACCCCAGTGCTAGGATTCCAGGTGGATGCCACCAAGCCTGCCTTTCTACATGGGTGCTAGGAATTGAAGGCTGATCCTCACGCATCCGTGCATAGCATATATGCATGGTTACACATGCATGGCCCACAAAGCTACCCTAGGCCAAGTCCAAGAAAAGCAACCAGCTGTCAAGTTTGGACTTCATAAAAGGAAAAACAAAAGATGGAAAACTTCACTTTATGTAACTACCTTGTTTTGAGTCAGGGTCTCCTGTGGTCTGAGCTAACCCTGGGTCCTGACCCACCTGCCTCTGCCCTGAAAGCTTGGCCTTCCAGCCTGTGCCGCCATGCCTAGCTTTGGTCTCTATCTTTGCTCTAAGTACTTTTTAAAAAGATGACTTGCCTTTGGCTGTCTTTTAAAATTCCTTCTTGTGCTGTGCCAGCCCGGCAGCTGTTTGTAGAAACCTTTGCCTTGCATTTTGCATTCCTGTCTCAGATAGCGGATTTTGAGAACAGAAATATAATCACCTCCGTGTGGACAGCCCTTTCTCAGCCTGGAGAGGAGGGAGATCAGCAGCAGAGGACTCTGTGCTGGCATCGTGCCCACAGGCACACTGTGACCTGTGCTGCCCCGTCAAAAACAGCAGACGGGACCCTAACTCCAGAAGCCCGAGCTTCCCAGATACTCCCTCTCTGCATCTCCAGGGAGGGAACTTCTTCATATCCCTGCCCCCCCTCCGTCCCCAGTGCAAACCTGAGCTACTGAATCTTTTTCCAAATGAGGGCTTAGAAATGTGCTGCAGGGGTAGTTTGGGGCATCTCAATTTGCAATTCCCAGCAGCTCTCCCAGCCTGAGTGCTTTTTGGTTTCCATGGAAACCAGCAGGGTTTTGAAGAGGCGGTGGCAGGTTCGCCCACATAGGAATTGCCACCCGGGAATGCTTGTCAGTCTGTTGGTTAAAGTGGATGGTGAGAGGAACATGCTCTGGGGTTTCCTCTGACCCTGTCAGCTTGACCTTCTAGAGGAAGAGGAGCAGAGTGGGATAAACCCCACTTCCTCTCCACCCTTTGGGGTCTGGAGCTGTCACGAGTCATTATGTCGCTGTTCCAAGTGTCTTCGCCTCTGAAGCCACGAGTGGAGCAGGTGTGGTGACTGACACCTGTATTATTCCCGTGATTGTGGAGCTGGCTAGGTGGGGCAACTTCATCACTGGCTGCCATTTTCTGGCTAGGAAGATTTGTTTCTAGTGGGACATAATCTTAGCCCGAGGTATTGGCTCTCAGCAAATTTCAGGCAGGACTGATTGCTCTAGGAGTCTGTGGGCTTCACATATTTGCATGGGTGTGGGGGATGACAATGCCTGTCTTTTCTCAGCTCTGGGATTATGCTGGAGCTTCCTGGTCAGTTCATAGTCATGTGATCTCCCTATCAAAGTCTAAGAATATGGCGGCAATGACTGGAGGTTGGCCACAGCCGCATAGGCCGATCTCTGCCTCTAATTCTCAGAGGCCACTGGGAAGACCACACCATGGCGTTCCTCTCTCAGAGCACCCCCACGCCACCCCCACCAAGACGTCTTCCTTTTTCCTTAATAAAACTACATTTGCTTTTCTTGTCCTGATTCTTCTTGGTGAGAGACAAGGACAAGCTAAGTCATTGGCTTGAGGTGTTTCTGGGGGCTGTTGATTACCCCAAGTTAAACTCACTGAGAGATAAAACTCCATCACCCTCAAAACCCACATCAGCTGCAGCTAGCCACCAGAGACAGGGCACAGCACTCCCTGCCTCTTTCTAGTTACACGGGATCTCTGGTGCTCTTGTGAGCAACAGGCATGGTAGGGGGAGGGTAGACATCAAAGGGCATGCTACAGTGAGCAAGCTACAGATGTGATGTGAAAAGATATCAGATCTGGGCACTAAGAAAGGGCACTTCCTGCCTTCAATGGCAACTCATTGCAATCAGCACGCGGTTCTTTTTCATACTTACTATGTAGTTCAGGTTGACCCAGACTTGCAATCCCCCTGCCTCAGCTTCCCAGGTATTGCAGGGCCAACCTCCCAGAATGTGACATTTAGAACATCTGTTTATTTCACACGTAGTAAAGCATGAGACGCATGCACAGAGTTGTGCTCAGACCCAAGATGGATGGTAATTTTATTTTTCTTTGTGATTAAAACCTTTGTTATGGCAAGAGCACAGCATGGTTGTGGTGGTTTGTATATGCTCAGCCCAGAGAGTGGCAGTGTTAGGAGGTGTGTGACCTTGTTGGAGTAGATGTGGCCTTGTTGAAGGAAGTGTGGCCCTGTTGGAGTGGGTGTGGCCTTGTTGGAATGGGTGTGGCCTTGTTGTAGGAGGTGTGTCCTTGTTAGAGTGGGTGTGTCCTATTGGAGGAGGTGTGGCCCTGTTAGAGTAGGTGTGGCCTTGTTGGAGTAGGTGAGGCCTTATTAGAGGAGGTGTGGCCTTGTTGTAGGAGGTGTGTCACTGTGGGTGTGAGCTTTATGACCCTCATTCTAGCTGCCTGGAAGCCAGCCTTCTCCTTGCAGCCTTCAGATGAATATACAGAACTCTCAGCTCCTCTGGCTCCATGCTTGCCTGGAAGCTGCTATGCTAAGCCTTGATGATAATGGACTGAACCTCTGAACCTGTAAGTCAGCCCCAATTAAATGTTGTCCTTATAAGAGTTACCTCGTTGGTCATTGTGTCTGTTCACAGCAGTAAAACCCTAACTAAAGACAGGTGCCTTGGCTTCTCCAGGCTGCTAGTGGCTGACTCATGTCAGAGTCAGAGGGAAGAGGGAAAAGGTAGTTGATCCCATGCTTGCCTTGAAATCAAGGAGGGCACAGGGCCTGCAGCACAGGACTAGTGAGACAGCTGGCTCAGTGAGCAAAGATGCTTGCTGCCAAGCCTTAGGGCTGGAGTTCAGTCCTGGGACCCATCAAGTGTGAGGCAAGAATGGACTGTTGCAAATTGTCCTTTGACCTTTACACACACACACTTACACACACACACATACACATAAACTGACACACATAGATACACACACAGACACACATAGATACATACACAGACATACATACACTTAGACAAACGCAAACACACACACATATAGATACACTCACATAGACACACACATACAGACACACACAGACACACATGGACACACACATATAGACACATAGACACACACACAGACAGACACACAGACACACATAGATACATACACAGACATACATACACTTAGACACACGCAAACACACACACACACATACAGATACACACACATAGACACACACATACAGACAGACACATGTAGACACACACATATAGACACAGACACACACACAGACACACATAGACACACTCACAGTCACACACACAGACACAGGCATACACACAGACAGACATAGACACACACAGAGACAGACACACACTGACACACACACTGAGTAAATAAATGCATAACTATAATTACAAATCTACCCCTAACATCACATCCAGCTCAAGTTAAAATTCATATTAAACTTTGTTATTAAAAAGTTGCAAATACAGGAGGACAGGGCAGTGATCAGCATGTAAGGTGAACAAATAAATTAATTAATGGGAAAAATGCAAATAAAAGCAATCACAGATTGATAGTAACCAGATGTAAAGACCATGCAATTCTACAAAGCCCTATCATGTTAGAATTGGCATTTGGGGTGGACAATAGGGATTTTATGTTCTCACTATATAGAACAGTGAGAATATAGAGCAACTATAGAAAAAGTCACCACAAAAATGCAAAATCCACAACACATATAGAACTAGAAAACCAATGACCTCAGCATCTCCCTTCATGCTCTTGTTCATTGCCTGTGCTCAGCCTGTTCTCCCCCACCCCTACCCCAGTATTTAGCTGTTATTTCTTTTGGGGGGAAAGGGGTTTCAAGACAGTGCTTCTTCATGTAGCCCTGGCTGTCCTGGAACTCACTCAACCTTTGATTGACCAGGATGGCCTCACACTCAGTGATCGGCCTGCGTCTGAGTCCCAAGTGCTGGGGTTACAGGTGTAACAACACTACCACCACTGCCCAGTTCAGCCCTTCTTGTTCTTTTGTCTGCATGGTGTACCTATGTGTACACTTGTTTGCATACATACATATTTTATTGTCTAGATTCCACAGGTGAGAGAGAACAGGTGGTTTATTTCTTTCTGCTATTATGTGACCTCACTTAACATTCTAAGCCAAACCATTTTTCCGCAGGTTTTGAGATTTCTTTTTTTTTTTCAGTGCTGAATACTATTTCAGTCTGCACCTATATACCAAATTTTCATTATCCATCCACTTGGTGACAACTTGGTTGATTCTACTTTTTGTTCTAGTGAACAGAGCAATAATAAATATGGCAGGCAAATATCTGAAAGGGTACGAACTTCTCTGGGTATACACCCACGAGTGGTGGCTGGGTCATATCATAATTCTATTTTTATTTTTTGATAACTCCCTAAATGGAATTCCACAATGCCTTTACTAATTCCCACTCCCACCAACAATGAAGAAGCTCCTTTCTCTCTGCATCCTCTCTGACATTCATCATTAACTTATTGGTGACAGCCATGATGGTGTGCTGAGGCAGGTGCTCACAGTGGTTTTAATTTTCAATAGTAACATTGCTTTCAGTATTAGTAGGATTCAAATTCCATTTTTCCCCCATTGGCTCAGGCTGAGTTGTGACACATATCACTGACTACACAGTTTCCGGGGACTTCAGAACCATTGGTCAAACATCCCAGAAAGATGGTCAGACACCCCAGAGTCATGACCATGGACTCCCAAACCCTGGCCAGGTATCTCACAACAGTGGCCAGATACCCTAGAACCATGACCAGGTATCTCCGAAATCTGCACAGGGACTTCAGAGCCACAGCTGGGCACCGCAGAGTTAATGGCATGTGTGCCTTTTGATCTACATGCTTTTTGATTATTTTTTTAAAAAACCTCTGTGTATCTTGTGTTTTCAGTTGTTTTGCTTTGGGATACAGGCAGGCTGCTGAGGAGGCCAGAGCCCTGGGTCTGAGAGTTGCCCAAGTTTGGGAAGAGCAGAAACGGAGGAAGTCTTAGGGAATGTGTGACGTAGAAACAGAAACAGACAGAGGATTTGAAAGGAGTTTCCCTGTGATGGGCCTGGCGCTTTGCTTCCCACTCATCCCCTTAAGAAATCTCAGTAGAAGTCAGATTTTCCCATGGACTGAATATAGCTACTCCCTCTAGACTGAACCACACCTCCAAATCCCTTGTCATGTCCCTTTTTGAGACAGGTCTATAAGTTAAAGTGCCTTAAACATCTTTGTAGTACTCTAGTGTGAGTAAAGCATTATAGGAGCAGGAGATCATGGAACTATGCACATAGGAGCAGGAGATCATAGAAACCATGTACATAGGAGTCAGGAGATCATAGGAATCATGCACATAGGAGCAGGAGATCATAGGAACCATGCACATAGGAGCAGATCATAGGAATCATGCATATAGGAGCAGGAGATCATATGAACCATGCACATAGGAGCAGCAGATCATAGGAACCATGCACATAGGAGCAGATCATAGGAATCATGCAGATAGGAGCAGGAGATCATAGGAACCATGCACATAGGAGCAGCAGATCATAGGAACCATGCACATAGGAGCAGGAGATCATAGGAACCATGCACATAGGAGCAGGAGATCATAGGAACCATGCACATAGGAGCAGGAGATCATAGGAACCATGTACATAGGAGTCAGGAGATCATAGGAACCATGCACATAGCAGCAGATCATAGGAACCATGCACATAGGAGCAGCAGATCATAGAAACCATGCACATCTTTATCTATCATCTGTATCTGTGTCTATAGCCTTATCTTTATCTCTGTCTCTGGCTGTCTCTCTGTGTCTCTATCTTTCTGTGTCTCTGTCCTCTTTTTTCTACACACACACACACACACACACATACACACACACACACACACACGTATATATAATCTCAATCTATAATCTGGGCATGCTTCATGAGCAAGGGAGAGATAGCAATGACCTTGGTTTCTCTTTCTCTGCCAAGAGTGAAAGGCAGCCTGCATTTCTCCAGACAGAATTCTGCTTCATTGGACGGAGCTCATTTCATCAGATGTCATTATCCACAGAAAACATCCAGCTCCCCGCAGGGAAAGTGTAGAGATGAATGATGTATAAGTCAGGGCTTTCTAGGAGAATGGAACTGATGGAATACATTTGTGCATAGACACAAACACACTTGCACACACATACACACACATGCACATGCTCACACACTTGTACACACATACGTGCACACACACACACACATAGGTGGGGTGGGGGTTATTTATTAGAGGTGGTTTACAGGTTGTGGCCCAGCTAGTCCAACAATGGCTGTCTACCAACAGACCATCCAAGAAGCCGATAGTTGTTCAGTCCTTGAGGCTGTATGTCTCGACTGGTCTTTAGTATGTGTTGGGATCCTGAAGAAGTGTGCTCTAATGCCAGTGAAGGGACACCGCAGCAGCAGGGTGAATGAACTTGCCATCGAGGGTGAGGCAAGTAGGCAAAGGGCAAAAGCCTCATTCTTCTGTGTCCTCTATGTAGACTGCCACCAGATGGTGTGGGCCAGATTAAAGGTGGCTTTTCCTCAGATGATCTAGATTTAGGGTGGGTTACCACTTCAAATGATCCAATCAAGGAAACCCCTCCCAGGTGTGCTCTCCCAGGTGTGCCCTCCCACGTGTGCCCTTCTAGGTGTGTCCTCCCAGGTGTGCCCTCCCAGGTATGTCCTCCCAGGTGTGCCCTCCCAGGTGTGTCCTCCCAGGTGTGCCCTCCCAGGTGTGCCCTCCCAGGTGTGTCCTCACAGGTGTGTTCTCCCACGTATGCCCAGGTGCTTGGAGTGTAGTTAATTCTAGGTCGCATGTGACCTATTTTCAAGTTTGGAGTGGCGAGGAGGATAAGGAAGCCTTGCTGTGAAAGAAGAGAACAGACTGGAAGAGCCCTTTCTGGGATCCAGGCTCTGCTGGCATCATCTGGGGCATCACAAGGCTAGCCCCAGGCCTTTGGTCCTTGCAGACTCCAAGCTAGCCTCCTGGCTCATCGCCTCCCTTCCTCAGAGGAGACTTGACACCAGAAACAGAGGGAGGCGTACTTTAGCTTGCCTCTACTGGCTCCATTTCCAGAGACCCCTAGCCAGTGACCCAGGCTGGAGCTTGCATGAAGCCCTGTGGGGTAGACAAACAGGCTTCCCACCTCCCTCCGACATAGCTGAGTAGAAGCTCAGCCAGCAGGTACAGGATCCAGAATCTGGAGCTCCCGAGGGTTGAACAGGGTAGGCCCACACTTGGGTGATTGGGAGACCACACTAGGTCCATATCCCATGCCTCTGCCCACAGGTCCTGCTGTGATACCACGTCTACGCCTGGTCAGTACGGGTTGCCTGGCTACCGGGTCAGGATACCACGTTATGTCCATTGCCAAGGGAGCGGGGGCATCTTGGTGACTGACATGATGGCTGTGGCCATAGGGCTCCTGTGAAGAGCCTCAGCACTGGCCTGCCTGGACTCCGTGCACTCAGCTCCTCGCAGCCACGAGTCGTTAACAGAGCACATCCAGCCCACATTTCACTGTGACACTCTCTGGTAACAGAAAGTGAGGGCACAGGTCCACATGCAGCCTTGTGAGCAAGCATGGCCATGCCTTGGCCCAATGGCTTTTGTGAGGAGTGAGGATATTCCAAGGGCCAAATTGGGAGATGTACCAGCCACCATCTTCTCCTCCTCTCAACCCCTCATCCCCTTCCCCAGAGCCTGCTCATCACCTGTAGCCCCTCCTACTTGTAGCAGCCACGTGACCACACTGACTGGTTGCTAGCCCTGCCCTGCTTTGTCCTCAAATTCTCACAGTATGTGTGCATATGCTCAGAGTTTCTCAGTATCCTCTGTCTCTGTCTCTCTCTCTTTCCCTGTCTCTCCCTCTCTAGCTCTTGCTTTCTTGCTCCCTCTCATTCTCTCTCATTCTTTCTCTTCTCTCTCTCATTCTCTCTCTATCTTCTCTCTCTCATTCTCTCTCTCTTCTCTCTCTGTCATTGTCTATCTTCTCTCTCTCTCTTTCTCTCTCTCTCTCTCTCCTCTCTCTCCCTCTTTCTTGCTTGCTCTGACAGGGTCTTGCCTGCTCTCTCTCTGTCATCTGCTCACCCTCCCTCCCTCTCTGTCTCTCTCTCTGGCAGGGTCTAGCCCCCTCCTCTTTGCTTTCGTTCTCTCTCTGACAGGGTATCTTCCAGTGTCTTGCTCTTGAGCCCATGCTGCCCCCATCTTGTGACACCCTCTTGTTTTCACCTCCCACATTCAGGGGTTCGTTTTCTCTCCTCTTCTGGGTCACACACAGCTCAGGCTGATCTCAGCAATCACACATTCACATCAACTGCAACCATTACCCTCTGTGTTCTGTGGCCTCAACTCTGTGCAGTGAGGCCTGTGAAAGGAGGGTCCCATTGCGAGCAATCCTTAAGTACCTGCCAGAGGTACTCATTGAGCCTGGACACTGAGCCTGGATGCCCCTCCCTGCTGGGCTATCCTCTCCTTAGGCTTGCCTGCAGTGCCCTCCTTACACCAAAGTTCCTCTGGCAGTTGACAGCACAGGCTGCTATTGTTAAGCCACACCCATGGCTTGGCCTGACCTTACATGCATGCCAGCCCTTGACAAGCCATGAAGTGAGATTTGCTGACATGCCTGATTGCACTTGCATGTGTAGGGCCTGTTTGTGACTCCTGGCTTGCATGTTTAGATGGTTCTCCCTCCCCCTGGGACCCAAGGCCAAAAGATCTCTCTGCAGGGGTGCCACAGTGGCTTAGTTTGAGCCACATGGAGAGGCTCACCTGTCACTCCAGTGCTTAGGGTGCTGAGGCAGGAGGATTGTTGTGAGTTTTATACTCCTCTGGGCTACTCAAAAGATATTAGCACTTCAAGACATAAACAGGAGGATCCCTGGGGCTTGGTGAACTCCATACCAGTGAGCCAGTGGTGCTCTGACAACAATATTTGGTGTTCCCTTCTGTGGTGGTTTGAATGGGTTTGGGCCCCATACACTCATGTGTTTGAATGCTTGATTCACAAGGAGGTGTGGCCTTGTTAAAGTAGGTGTGGCCTTGTTGGAGGAAGTGTTTCACTGTAGGGGTGGCTCAGGCTCCTCCCAGTGTGGAATCAGAGATTCCTTCTAGCCGCCTTCAGATCAAGAAGTAGATCTCTTGGTTTGGCTCCTCCAGCACCACATCTGCCTGCACACTGCCATGCTTCCTGCCATGATGACAATGGACTGAACCTCTGAAACTGTAAGCCAGCCCCAGTTAAATTTCTTACGTAGGGGCTGGCGAGATGGCTCAGCCGGTAAGAGCACTGACTGCTCTTCCGAAGGTCCTGAGTTCGGATCCCAGCAACCACATGGTGGCTCACAACCACCCATAATGAGATCTGACGCCCTCTTCTGGTACGTCTGAAGACAGCTACAGTGAATTACACAGGAGCGAGCGAGCAGGGCTGGAGCAAGCAAAGCCGCAGAGGTCTTGAGTTCAATTCCCAGCAGCCACACACATGATAGATCACGGCCATCTGTACAGCTATAAATAAAATAAATCTTTAAAAAAAAATTTCTTACATAGAAGAGTTGTCTTGGTCATAGTGTCTCTTCACAGCCGTAAAACCCTAACTAAGGGACCCCTGGCCTCTACATGCACAAGTGCACACAGAAACATCTTTGTAAACATGTGTACCAGAGAAATGTGTGAGAGAGACTTTGGATGAAAGTTTATAGGGAAAAAAAACCCTGAAAGGCTGGTAGAGTTTTGGAAACGGCATTTCTACACTCCCATGCTCAGGGTCCCCTAGGGCAGCCCTCTAGCTGCAGAATATGCATGCCCACCACCTCCTTTGTGGTTGATGACTGGTCAGGCTGGATCTTTTGCTGTTTGGGTGGAGGAGCGCAGACTCTCCTGAGACGCAGGCTTTCTCATCTGCCCACTGAGCTCTTACTTCTCTCATCCTGATGTTGACACTACACGCGCGCTACGGTTCTCTAAGGCATCGGACTGGGTTTAAGGTAGAGAGAAAGGAAGTTGGGACTAGAGCAGCCTCCAGTCTGCCTTCCCTTCGGGAGATCTGGTACACTCCAGACTGCTGTCCACCCCACCCCTCCAAGCAAACTCTAGAGACTGCTGAGCAGCAGGTGTCTGGGAAGCAAGCCCAGGGTGAGGTAGATTGGGAAAATGTAACAGTTAATTGTTGCGAATGAAATCAAGCACCACCCCCAGCCTGGGGTTATACTCCCTGGGGCTCATAGCTGAGACCCTGTCTCAACAAAGAAAATAACAAAGACATACAAATTGCTGATGTAGCAACACTTCTGGGTTCATGTTTACTGAAAAAGTCTATTAGGTTAAGATGTATAAATTGAAAAGTTTGGAATTGAAAAAAAAATTTTTTTTGGAGACACAGCATTACTATGTAGCCCAGGACAGAATTATAGTCCTGCCTCTGTCTCCTGGCGCTGGATTATAGGAGCATGCCCCTTCCTGCCCCTTCCTCCCTCGTCCTTCCTCCTCCTCTTTCTCCACTTGCTCTTCCCCATCCTCTTCCTCTTTCTCCTCTCCTCCTCCACCTTCTTCTCTTTCTTTAGAAATTATCTGGTATCTTCTTTTGAAAAACACTGTTGAAAATCATATAGAACTAAAATACATTACTAGAAGGAAAAACTCTTGTGGATTGCTTTCATTTTTTTTCCTATTGAATTAAAAAAAACCTTTTAAGATTATATTTACTTTCTCTGTGTGCTTGTTTATGTGTAGGGCACATAACATGCACTAGGAGGTCAGAGGATAGCTAGAGCCAACTTTCTCCTACCTTGTGGGTCCCAGGACCAGATTCAGGTTATCAGGCCTGGTGGCTCTACCCACTGAACCACCTAACTCTGCTAACTTTGCTCTCTCCTTTGGTAGCAGTTCCCTCAGACAGGTCTTGTTCTAAAGGTGCCCAGGGCCACTGCAGAGGTCTTGCATCTCCATCTGAAATAGCAGCACTTGCTACCTCATCCCGATCCCCAGAAACCGGAAACACTCCTCAGAAACTGGAAACACTCCTCAGAAACTGGAAACATAGCCCTTGGTGTTGCCTGGGAGCTTTAGAACAAAGCCCACAGCCAGCAACATCTTTTACAACTGTTTTATTAGCAGCAATATATACAAAGTGGAAAATGATTTCATTTTTCTAGCTTAGAAAGTTTGCCTTTTTTGAATTGTTTGATGATAAATGAAAGAGCAAGTGTCCCAGAAGACGCCCGTCTTTGTGGGTGCCGAGTGCTGCACAAGACCAGGTCTGGAGTGCCATCTCACCGGGCCTCATCAAAGACACAGGAAGGTCACCACCAAAGGAAGAGGTCGTTTTGCCTAAGGTTCTTGAAGCTACCCATTGGTTCCTCGGATTCCCCACCGTGCCCATTCAGGTTCTACACTTTCTCCTTCTCCAGGGCTGTGTGTGGATTTCCAGAGTTGTCCCCTGAGGTTTGTGAGTTCTCCAAAGAGCTGGCTTCAAAGGCTCGGGCTGTGATCGCTTGGAAAGATGGCCCCCAGGCAGAGGTCAGAATACTTAGGCTGGCAAAATGACTCTACCAAAAGGCAAGCTAAGGGGGAAGATGAGCTCTGAGCAGAAGGGGGAGGAGCTGTGCGTGTTGACAGTGCTGCCTGTGCCAGTGTGAAGGATGCACACGTTCCAGAAACACGTGTCCCCACTGACGTCAGAACAGGGAGCTGCTTGTGAAAGGGTTCACGAGTGTTATCCCGTTTGAAAAAATATGTAATCCCGATGGGTTCAAATTTCCATCTTATAAAAACAGACAGGGATGGACCGTCATGAAATGCCTTGGAACTGGCATCTGATAATTCGGCACTGGTAACATCATTTTTTTTTTAACCAAACCTTTACATGTTACAAATACACAGTCAGGTATTTAAAAAAAAAAAATAGACATCAGCATGTTCTTTCAGTCATTGTACATTGTGAGCTCACGTGATCCACCTCTAGGCTAGAACAACATTTTAAAACATGGCTACACTGACTCTACCACTAAGTCATAACTGAGACATTGGTCTCCTGTAAAAAAAAAAAAATCAACATTTTTACCTCCCTCCCAATAGTCAAGAGGTGACCTGGGCATGACCTGGTCAACTTTAGGGAGCAGGGTTATAAAGGCTGACCCACAGTCAGCCTTTATAGAAGGCAAGTGTTTAGTTTCCACGGGGGCATACAGTGGACTAAAAATCAAATGCCACACACAGATTTTGCAGGTGATCCAGGGCTGGGGTTGGAAGCATCTCGAATAGGTTCTGCCTCTGGGAGAAAGGCCACATTACTCATAGTAGGTCTTTCCCCAAGGGGCCCCTGCTCCCTAGAGCCTGTACGGTTTCTCCTCGGGTTCCTCTGTGGATGGATGAGCTGGGTGACCAGAAACCGCCCCGGCCACAGTGGTCAGGCACACGCATGCAGGGGCCTTTCCTGGAGGAAGATGAGTCTACCCTTGCTAGGACGAGGGCTGAGAAGATGCAGGCTCCCTATAGCCCTGCAGCCTGAAAGCACTTTCTCGTCTTTGAAACCCAAGGATTTAGCATGACAACCACAGACAGCACAGGAGAACACAGGGTTCTCCTGCAGGCTGAGTGCCCTCATGCCTGCCTGCTGAGCCCTAGTCACAACATGGTCCTCAACTGATCGCTCTCCACATGCCTCTGTCTCCTCCAGCATCTAACCCTGACACTTTTCTTTATGACTGTACTTAGACAATAGTCTTTGGAAAGAGAGCCACGACCTCTAATGAAGACTAACGGAGCAGTCGCTGAAGGCTGGGAGGGTCTGCTGTTTGGAAATATTTTGTTTTACTGAGGCTCAGGCTGGACCTTGTACCTTATTATCCTGTGGTTTCTACCCTGCTCTGTCCACAGGGAATCTGCTTGGGTGTGGATGCCACCCTCCTGCATCTCTGATCCCCCAGGGCTTGAGAGGCTAGGGAGGGAGCTCTCTCTTTCTCAGCACCTCCCCTGCCAAGGAGTTTGTGAGAACAAGATCTGAAGGTAGTATCTCTCATGGCTATGGCAAAGGCCAAGAGAGTCTAGGAGTCCAGGTGGGAATCAGAGCAGACTCCTGGCTTTCGGGTCAGGACATATCGCTCCCTCCCCTGCAGACCTGGTGAGTCTGTAGTCCAAGCTGCCTGTGGATTTACGACCCTAGTCTCAGGGTGTCCATGCCAGCCAGCTGTGGTGGGTTCCAGTACAGAACTCATGCAGTATCCATCCCCCTTTGAAGTCCCTTTCCCCAGGATCCCTGTGCCTCATCCCTGACAGTGCTTCGGGCTTATCACCTTTTAAGAAAGGGTCTGCCTGCTCACCTTATCAGTATTCCTTGGGCCCGGGGAAGTCTGGGGAAATCTTTGTTGCCTTTGGAAGGCCATGGGAAGGAGAAGATGGGGTAAGACCTTTCAGAGGAATTTTTAAAATTGGAATTTTAAATCAGAAAAGAGGACACAGAATTTGTTTCGGAGGGGAAATCTGGGCTTTAAGTATGCAAGCTAAATTCTACCCCGAGGCAACTTTGCAAGACACACTCCAACAACCCAGGGGCTTCCGTTTGTACCGAGTGCACTATGGTATGTTGCCAAAGACCGTGCAGGATGAGGCGGCCCAAGCCTGGCACTGCTGATCCAACTTGACCGGCCGTTTGCCACTCTGCTTGCCTTGGGAACAGAGGCTGTCATGTGACCTTGGCTGCAGCCTCAATGTATCAAACTCACCGGTGTCAATGCCTTCAATTTTAAATATAGTTAAGTACAGCGAAGAAACAGTGTAGCAGAAAGATGGCGGCCACGCTGGGCTGCAACCCAACGCCACAAGGTCTCTGATGAATGTCTGAGGAGGTCCTAACAGTTCATATCTGTCTGTATGCCTGTCTCTGAAGTCCCTCTTTTCAGGGCAGCTCTTGTTAGATGGAAACTTCATACTCTCTCGTTTCCTGTAGGACAGAACACACAGATGGGTTCAGCCCTGAGTGGCAGAGTGACATCCCAAGGCTTCTAAGGTAACAAGCCTTCCTGTGTCCCTGGCCTGGGGTCATGTCGTCTGCTCTGCTCAATCACCGTTACAGGTGTGCAGATGTGCTGTGTCATCTTCTAGGGTCTGATCTCCCACCAACAAAGTGATTGGAAAGGCGGGGAATGGGGTGGGGTGGGGTAGGCAGAGATGACATAGCCAGTCCTCTGGGAACTCCAACCCTCGGATGCTACTAGCCCCACATTGACTCAGGATGTGCTCTGACTCTCAGGTGATCAGAACTTCCCCAGCCAATACAAATCCATCCTTTAAATTCCGTTGCCATCAGCTGGGCCTTTTCCTCAGATCTGAGAATAAAGACCATACAGCTGTGGCTGGTCCCCTTCTCCACTGCTCCCTGAGCTGGAACCAGGGGTGAGGGCCAGGAGCCAAAGAAGTCACAGGCTCCATGTTGGAAGTGCCACAGTCACTTCCCATGAGGCTAACACAGCTAGGGTCACATCAACACTTCCTGGTAGATGAGAAGTACCATGGGCAGAATGTGAGGAACACCTTCCAAAGGTGAGGCCTGGGTAGGTAGGAGAACAGGGCTTCCAATAGCACCAAGACAGATGTGGAAAAAGCCAAGCTCAGATGTACAGAAGCTCACCCTCTCAGCTTTAGGCAACAAAACAGCCTGCCTGAGCAGAGAACTTCTATAATGCGCGGAAGGGACCTGTCAGAGGTCACAGGCCCTGGCCAATCCAACTCTGGCTTATTTTCAATTTCATTCTTTTCTGTTGGTAAACTGCCTCTTTTTCTGTTACTACCCATGAGTCTCCGTGTCCAAGCAACTATGGTGGTGTGGTGAGCCAGGATGGTGTACATCCTTCCCTGGCTAAGCCTTGGTGAACCCATGGCTTGTGAGCCCTGAAGCAGAGTGTTCATACTGGAGATAGTTCACACAGGAGGTCAAAGCAGGAAATGGTGGAAGGTCAGTGTGGACAAGGGCCAAGTTTGCCTGTTTTCTAACAGTGGGGAGAATTACTTCTCATGACACAATAGCTCGAGGACAGAGCTGTCACAGAGCCCTAAGCCTGGAAGCTCCCCTTATGTACCTTGGACCTTTTCACAAGCCCCGCCTGCCTGACACCGTCTAACTTTCAATCACGTCTACATCTCAGCTTCACTAACTCTTCCCACCCGCCACAAGGGTCCCCACCATGCAAGTCACTGGACCTGCTAGCTTTCCGTGGTCCTTCAGGATGATAACTAATCGTAACTATGGACTGGTTTGATCGAGGCTCAGGGAGGCAGGAGGGCATGGAGGGCTAGGGTGTCAGGTCAAGCTTGAACAGCCTTGTCTGAGCCACTTTCATCTCTCTGGACCTCCATGTCCTCTTGAGTCATGGAGAAGAGTCTGAGGGTTGCGTGGCACGTCACACACCCCTATAGGTGCCAGTGTGCTCTGCCAGGCTTTTCTGCTCCCTGGAGTGAGTGATTGTACCTGCAGCAGTTTCACAGCCACAACTGCAGTTCCTGGTGATGCTGTTAAGCTTCCGAGCGAGCTGAAAGGGCCCCACTGCCTAGTGTGGACATAGCCACTCTCTGTAGCACTCGCCTGGAGCCTGCAGCCAAGCTGTGGCACCTGCAGTGCACAAGCCCAGCACATCGAATGCTGGATGAATGGACAAAGCTGGAAGAGGACAGGGAGCTCCTGCCGTTGCTGCCTGAACATGTTCCCATTGCTTATCCTAGTCACAGAAGGACTTCAAATGCAAGTCACATGAGGCTAGCAACCCACCCTTCATCTCTACCTTAACTCCTGATTCACCTAGAGGCCCCAAAGAGTGAGTGACCTGGCCACTCAGGTTCATGGAAGAGTGCTTTGTGAGATTTTTCCTGATAGGGAGGTCAAGAGGCACTTGTGTTCTCTCTCCCTCTCCCTCTCCCTCTTCCTCTCCCTCTCCCTTTCCCTTCTCTCTCTCTCATCATGTGCTTGTCTGTAAATGAGGCACAGCTACAGCATCTGCATCATTTCCTGATGTCCACAGGAGCCTGCACGGCAAGGTGCAGAAAGATCCATGCTGCTTTTAAGGGGTGGAGCTCAGCTAAACACAACAGCTGCCCCTGGATGCTCCAAGCTGGGTTCTAATCACTGATGAGCAGAGCTGGTTTCTTCTGGCACTCTGCTTATTTGGGGAATAAGGGCAAGGGGAAGCCCTCCAGAAGGAGAGCAGGACCACTTACTCCAGTCTCGTAGATGGGATTGTCGAACTCAGTCTCCACGGTGATCTGGCTGTAGGGGTGGGAGTACATGAGGGGCAGGCGGAGGCTGGAGTATTGTCGGCACCTGTGAGACAGACAACAAAGCTGGAGCTGCACCCCTGCCCTGCTACCCTAGGGCTCTGTGAAGGGTGTGGGGTGCGTGGAGATAGCCCTGAGTGGGTTGGGGTTCTGTTGAGGACAAGTACTCTCCACTCATGATCCCATAGGGTTGCAGCAAGCCAGCCTTGCCCCTCTCTCCCCTCCTTCGTCTTTGACTTATGAAGTACGTTATGTGTCTTCCTAACCCCCGGCCCCACATCTCCCTGATGGCACCCCACCACACACTATGCTGTGGAAGGCAGAGGTGAGGTCTACAAGGTCTCACACAGCCTTCTCTGCCTGCCAGCCTCCCACGTCACTCACTACCACTTTAAAGCCTGCTCAGAAGCGTCACTCAGCATGGTCCCTTCTACCCACTCCACTGGAGCACGCAACCTCTGCTCCAGGCTTCTTCTGTTGATCGACTATCAGTACTTGGTTTCCTCCTGTGCTTCGGAGGTCAGCTACTTTCCCTCACTGGAGTCAGCTTTGCTCACTGTGATGTTCCCAGAGCCCAGGGGCTGCTCTGAAACCGTGCGGTAGATGTGTCTGTGACTGTTCTAGACATGTTTTTTTGTCCTTTGAAGGCAATTGCTGTGACCCTTGGCACCTGGGATGAAGCCCTGGGACATCCCTTGCATTTTGCTAAGTGAACAGAGAGATGACTGTCCCCAGGAAGCCACAGGGGAACCAGGAGGCACCAAGACACCTTCTGATTCTAACCACAGCCTCTTACAGGAGAGGATATATAGCCTCTCACTATATCCAAGGGTCAGGCAGAGATGCTGAAGCCCCAGAGGTATAGCTCACAACTGCACAATCCCACCTACCTTGTGACGTAGATGTAGGCTCCTCCCAGTAGCAAGGAGATGAGAAGGACTGGAATGAAGATGGCCAGTGCCATATTCCCGCCTTCCAGTGAGGACTCTGCTGCCGCTTCTGCTACTGAGCACACAAGCCACTGAGCTTCTAGTCTCCCACGAGCCCCACACCCATGGGGAACCTGGCTCTCAAGCGAGTGCCCCTCCCCAGCTGACATCCCACAGCCTTACACATGCCATGGAGGGACAGAGAGCCCTTGCTAAGGAGCCCAGAGTTGCCCTTGACCAAAGGGTGGCTGAGGACCAGTTTGAACCTTGTTCATGCTAAGCCCATTGGAAGGCAGAAATCTGGTTAAAAAATTCAATTCAGTGGGTGACTTGGACAAAGTTCTAGAACAATCTTGCCTTGTTCTCTGGCCACTTTAGTGAGTGGCTCGCACCAGGCTGGGGCCCCTTCTAGAGCTCACCTGTGCGATGCACCTAGGTGTGGCTCAGGGCAGTGTGGATAGCTCTACTGCCCAGCTTCCTGCTGCCCCCAATGCATGTGGCAACTGCAGAGATCATGGCAGATATTTTGAGACCTGGAATCTTCCTCTCTCATATTGGTTCTAGAAGCTTTAGCTCCTCTGCCGTCCTCTGTGGCCGTGTCTCAGCTACCCCTCCCACCTATTAGCCACTTCCTACATGGGTGAGAATAATTACCCCTGACCTTCACAATGAACATGCACACCCCGGCCCCTGGCTTTGTTCATACCTCCTGAGCATAGGGCCCTGGGTAGCCTTGCCACTGCAGCTCCCTGAGCAGCAAAAGGCAACTGCGAATTCCCAGGCAGAGGGACAGATGTTGTGGGGGCACACTGCTTCCTAGGATGAATGGCTGACCCTCTATCCTCTGAGACTTATCTTTGTTCCCTGCTCTACTTTTCTGGATTGACATCCATCAGCTGAGGACCTGTAGTTCACACAGTCCGATGCCTGGCCAGCTGTACGTTTTCAGAACTACACTAACAGCGCTAGAGACAATAGGAACAGCCGTTGAACTGGTGACAGCTTCTTTTAGATGAGATGAACAGGTCACTGTTCGTTCTGCACTGAACTGACTGGACATGGTGGGAGGAGACAGGCCACTTCAGGTGTGGGAGTGTTTGTTGTACTGACTGGTTCAGGAATCCCCATAGGAGACACGTCTCTGGGTGTGTTTAGGAGATATCTGGAAAGGTCTATGTGGGGAGGGGAGACCCATCCTAGATATGGGCAGGCTGAGGTCTCTGACCAAATACAAAGGAGGAAGAGGGCTGAGTATTAGCATCCATCTCTGCTTCCTGACCGTGGGTGCTGCGTAAGCAGCTGCCTCAGGCTCCTGCTGCCTCACTTCCCCTCCACGACAGGCTGTACCCTGGGCCCGTGAGCCACAATCAGCCCCTCCTCCCTTAAGCTGCCTTCACCAGGAGTCTTGTCACGGCAAGGAGACAGGTGACTTAAGACAAGAACTGAAGGAAGGAATCTCAAAAATGAGAGAACCCTGGCTAGTCGTTGTCACCTGTCCACAAGAACAAGCCACATGCAGGAGGAGAAGTGGCCGTGCCAGGAGGCAGAGCCAGAAGGAGGAGGGCCCTGGTTGCTCCCAGCAGCCTTTCCCTCTGCAGCCTAGAGGATGCTCTGCCCAGGATGTGAGCTGAGTTTCCTTCATCCCTACAGCTCCTGTGGGTTGGAAGCCGTTCGGCACGGTAGGGCTTCTCGGGCTTCTCTGACTGAAGGGCTGCTGCCAAATCCCCTCAGGTTCTACTTAGGGATATAAGTTAATTTTTATTATTGTTTTTTATTATTTACTTTTGCTTTTACTTGTTATTTATTCTCGCTTTTATTATTGTTTCTTTCTCGCTCTCTGTATCTGTGTGTGTGTGTGTGTGTGTGTGTGTGTGTGCCATGCATGTGCAGTTCCCATAGACACCAGAAGAGGGCATTGGTTCCCTAGAACTGGAGTTACAGGTGGTTGTGAGCTGCCTGACATGGGTGCAGGGACCAAAGCTTAGGTCCTCGGCAGAGCAGTAGACTCTCTTAACTGCCTATCCCTCTCTCCAGCCCTGGTAGCTACGTTTGGAGGCCCTGGGAAAAGCTATCAACACAGCTGCCTGATGTACTAGAACTTATAAGCAAGAGTAAGACTCACCTTCCAACGCATGTTCGAAACTGTCTTGGTTAACTGAAACAGAAACAGGAGGCAGCGTCAATACTGAGGGAGTTCACTGTTTACACAGACAGGGGCCGATGGGCCCTAGGAGTGCAGCGGGAGCATGGGGCCAACAGACAGGGGCCGATGGTTCCTAGGAGTGCTGCAGGAGCATGGGGCCGATGGTGTCTTTCAGGACAACTCCTCACGGTACCTCCGGTGACGTCCAGAGGAATGAGATGGGCAAGCATCCACAGTATCATGGACCACGATGGCACATGCCACACGCTCCGTACCGCGCCAAGAGCTTGTGCATTCCTGCCCACCCCTTGCCAATCTCCTACACGTGATGGTTTGTTTTTGTTTTACAGGAGAGCAAGTGGATTCAGAGAAGTGCAGAGAGGCCTCAGAGGTCACACAGCTACTAAGCTGGGAACCCCGGATTCCAACCTGCGCCTTTAACCTCTCTTGCAGCTCTTAAAGGTTTTGTTTCGCCTTTTTGAGACAGCCTCTTGTGTTGGCCTTGAACGTTTATCATCAGCCTCCCAACTGCTGTTCTGGTGGGTATACGGCACCACCTCTAACTATGTAATATTTTCATGGGGTCTTTTTTATATTGTTTCCAAGGATTCACGACTCAAGACACTGATCCTGACTGTATTACATTCACCTCCCATCTTTATTGCCTGGGATCAGTATTCTATATACATTACTTTCATAAACTTGTGTTTCTTATAAAATCTTGAAATTCCAAGTGCTGGGGATAATAGCCTATGCTCGATCTCCAAAGCCACCTGGTGTCCAAGTGCTGAACTGCATCCACCAGGGCACTCCCGGATGCGGAGTGTGAAAGGGAAGATCTGCACCCAGTGGCCAGGCTGTACTGGCCACTCTGCATGCATGCTCTGGCAGGCCCCAGGACTGCTGATCAGATTCTGACTAACTGAAGTCACTATTGAGCAGCAATACCCTCTGCTGAGAAACCAGCTGGTTTCTTAGCTACAGAATTAGTGCCCAGATTTATAGGTTGATGTGCTTTCAGAGGGGGCCATGGCTGGGCTTCAGTGGCTCTGTAAGAGCTGGCATGCTCTTTCTGTCCCACTGTGGCATGACCCTATTGTGTTAGCAGGCGGCAAGCATCCCTCAGAAGTGCAGAGTCCTGCCTTACACTCCACAACACTGAACCAAACAGACTTCTTCATAAAGTATCCATTTTCAAGGATGTTGGTACAGTAACAAAAAAGAATTGGCATGGTGGCTGCCTGTAATCCCAGCACTTGGGAGGTAGAAGCAGGAGGATGGGAGTGGCCTTGGTTACAAAGGAAGTTCAAGGCTAGCCTGGGCTACATGAGACCCTGTCTCAAGAAACAAATATATAAAGAAACAAAGAAACCAGACTGGACAGGCACCTACTGGATTCGGATTCCATGAAACCCACCCTCGGAGCAAGCTCAGCTTCCCCTGGTGCCAGCCCTTAACTTGGCTCCTTGGGTCGGTCTCTTTACCTTTACAGATGGGCAGGGGCCCGCTCCAATGGGACGGCTGTCCCAGAATGCACCGGATGGTCACTTCGCCCATGAGCTCAAAGCCCTCGTAGCACATGAAGGTGAGGGACTCTCCAGGTAGGTACAGACGCTTGTACAAGATCTGGTACCCATTCTCAGGCAGTCCTGGGTTGTCACACGCCAGGGACTCCTCAGCTGAAATGAAGCCAGACATGGCTCTGAGATAGTTCCAGTCTCTGGGAGACATAGCCCACCCAGCGGCATCCTCTCTCCAGAGTCTCACCCCACGCCCAGATGGTTCCCACTCTGCCTTCCATCCCTGGATACAGACGACACGTGGGTACCACAGAACGAACAGGGTTGTGGAATCTGGGTAAAAAAATAAAAATAAAACCTAGGCTCTTGTATTTGCTAGCTGTGCGATTTCCAGAAGACCAGAAAGACCTTTTCTGGTCTTTGGTTTTCTCCTTAGCAAATGGGAATACGGCTGCAGGACTCCACAAGGGCCTGGGTGTCAGAGACAGAGACTGTCCTCTTCCTATGGAGGGCATTCAGTAATGGTGGTAGCGATCGATTACTGATGAAAAAGACAGAACACTCCTCCAGAGCCCGTCTGGTATGTTCCGATCTAGTCTCGTCACGCATTTCTCCTCCAGGAACCCTTCCCCAATGCCACAAACTGTCTAGTGTTTCCTCTCTCCATCCAACAGTGCTAAAACTCTCCAGGTCATTTGTCCATGGAGCCAAAAGCCAAGTGGCTGCAATTAATAGGCTCACGGTTCCCCCCTGGTGGCTGTTCTTGGGTACTGCAGTCGCCAGATCCGGGCAGAGGCAGAACCTCAAGAGGAACTTGCTGGATGAGCCCTTTGTCAGGAGGCACCGCTCAGCACAAAGTGCCACAAACCCTCAGGCATTTACAAGATTATAAGCTGTGGCAAAATCCTCACAAAGTTTACCGACTTAGCCGTGAACAGCCGACCTCGAGGACTCGGTGCCCCTTGCTGGGGCCACTAGCATTAAGGTCCATCTCCGTACTCCAGTTTCCGGTCTCTGTGAACTCGAGGAAGGTAAAGGACTCATACAGGCGTGACTGTACTCTGGGCGAACAGCGTATTTCATCTCGCACCAGATCCTCGAGGCTCCTGCCTTGTATCATAAGCACCTCTGTTTTTGTATTTTGTTTGTGTGGAGACGGGTTTTCTCTGTGTAGCCCTTGGCCATCTTGGAACTCACTCTGTAAACCAGGCTGGACTGGAACACAGAGATCCACCTGCCTCTGCTTCGTGAGTGCTGGGATTAACGGCGTGTGCCACCACAGACTCGGCTAGGGCTTCTGTTTTTAAGGCTGACCATGCCCTGTGTCCCAATTTCACAGGTGACTTACCTTCACCGTTAGGTTAATGTAATACAGTACTGATATCTCCGTGGGGGAGCAAATCCTGCTGAGTCCTACTTCTGGTTCTTTGGAGTAGACACCCAAAAAAATAACCACTGGGTCCCAGGGCAGCCCCTGTTTTGATTTTTAGGGGCCTGCATACAGTCTTGAATGTCAGGTACATCATGCTATATTCCTAAGGATGCGCACAGGCTCCAGCATCTCCCTATCAGAGCCCCACCTGTGGGCTCTCATGCTCCTTTGAGAGTCACCTCCTGTGCCAGCTGTTCAGAAAGATGAGAACTTCACCAGCAGCTGTAGGCGCCCCCAGGCAAGCAGGCGAGAAGGGACCCGCTGCTGGTTCAGGACTCAGAGGAAGTGGCCTGCCTAGACCCACAGGAACTGGAAGCGTTTAACAACTGCTCTCAACTGTCTCCCAGGGCCACTCCATTTTCCCTCCCCTGTGACTGTGCCTGCCTCCTCTAAACATATGTGCCCTGCCAAGTGAGGTGCCCCCTCTGCCTGCCCTCTCTCATCCCTCCCTTCCCTTTCTCCCTCTCTCTTCTCCCCCTCTCCCTGCCCTCCCCTCCCAACCCTGTCTCCTCTTTCCCTCTCTCTTCTCCCCCTTTCTCCCTACCCTCTCTCCCTTCCCTCCCTGGCCTGTCTCCTCTCCTCTTACCCCTTCTCTCCCTCTCTTGGTTACTGTTCACTCTCCTTTTGTGGCAGGCAAGCTCTGGAAGCATCTTCTGAGACTCACTGAAGGTCCTCTCCTTCTCCCTCCCCTCCTTGTCCAGGCCCCACCACAAGCACCCCAGACTCATGGCCCACATACTGCAAGGACCTGGAATGGTGTCGGCTCTTATTTTGTAAAATGCACCTGAGGATTCCTTGCTGACCCAGGTGTGTCCCTGGGGACTGAAGGTTCTGCGGTGTCCCCAGCACTGTGAGAGAGGTGGTGTGTGTGTGTTCTCCCTGATGCTCCTCCTTCCCGGAACTCAGTCTTATACTGTGCTCATTTCAGGACCCCAGCACCCAGCCCAGGTTCACAGGAAACGGTTATCCCGGCACCTAACCTATCCGGCTAACGTGTGATGATGTACCAGTATGCTGGAATGAGGAGCATCAGGGTTTGCATGTGAAGCGTCACCAGCACGCTTGTTGCCAGGCTGGGAAAGTGGTGGAACCGGTAAGAGGTGAAGCCTCCCTGGAAGGTGCGTGTCTTGGAGGCAGGCCTTGAGGTTGTATACCTTACTCTATTTCCTGTCCACTCTCTGCTTCTGGAGTGCAGATGCAGTGTGCCCCCACCTCTGCCTTCCCCTCCTCTCACCATGCTGGACTGAAGCCCACCACTGTAAGCTGGAATCAACCCTTTTCCTCTGGAGTTTACTTCTAGATGTCACTTTGTCCTAACTGTTCACAGAAGTAAATAAAACAAATCTGAGCTTGCCCATCCCCCCTCCCCGGGACTGAGGCTGGAGATCCACAGCAGGACCCCCAGTGGCTCTGAGGTGTCAGGAGTCAGGGCCTGTCATGCCACAGGCTGGATCTTTGCTTCTTTGGAGGCATCACTACTGGATAGGCTGGTGGTCAAATAGCAGTGAACTGCTGGGGCAGTGCAGCCTGTGTGCTGCTTAGCCACAGTCCTCTAATCTCTACTGTCTCACAGCCAAGGCCAGCCCTGTAGGTGGCTCAGAGTCTCAGTTCCCCAAAGAGAAAATGAATGAATAGATAAAGGTATACCAGCAACAGCTGTCAATGCCAGGAAGAAGCAGGGCTTTCATCTGGAATGGGTGGATTGGTGGACACTGGCTCCTACCCTTGACACTGGAGTCATTGTCTTTAAACCTCAACAAAAGCCTTCAGGAGAAGTTAAAGCCCCATTTCTCCCCTCTCCCCCATATTCGACATGCAGCCTGCCCAGAAGTCAGCTGGTAGAAAGGGACCTTCCAGGCCACCGTACAGTTGGAGGCGTGTCTCAGATGATTGTGGTAGGACTCATACCCATTTCCGAGAGCCTTGCCCAGCTGTGGGACCGGCAGAGAAATGAGTGGGTCCCTCAGTGTCCCGCCCTTGAGATCCAGTACACTCCGTGTTCTCATAGGTTCATAGACACACACGTGGGAGGTTTGATAAAAATGGTGGGTGCAGGAGACAGATGCAGCCTCATGTGCTGGAGAGCCTCCTCCTGTGAGAGGAGGCCTTTACAGGAGCGCCAAGGGTGCCGAGTTCGCTTCAAACCAGCTCCCCAAAGGAGCCAGGTGGCTCATGAGTGCCATGCTTGGCCGATGCTGCTGTCCCATGAAATGGGAGTCATCCATAGACTTCAAGTTCACCCTTGGCTCTACACAGAGTTTGAGACTTGCAGCCAAGTCTTCAATCATGCCATGTGGCCTCCCTTAAGCCCTGGGAAATCTTCAAGACTTCTTGCATTCCATACCCACTGTTGGAACTTGAGATACTGACAAGGCATTTTTAAAACCTGAAGAGTGTTCCTGGGCCAGTGGAAAGGAGAGCTTTTAAACTTAAGTTTTAGTTTATTTTCTGAGTCTTGGTAAACACTGTGGGAGACCAGCGGGTTATATCCCAGCCTTTGTATTTTAAAAGACAGGGTCTTTCTTTCTCTGTAGCCCAAGGCAGCCTGAAACTCATGAGCTTCCTGCTTTCACCCCAGCCCAGGGTGGAGAGGAGACTCCTGTGCTAGGATACTCAGTTTAAATGGTGGTTTTAATCTTTCTGCTGTTGCTTGATGAAGCAAATGACTATCATCCAAATGGAGACAGTTCTTCGGGCTCTGCCTGCATGAAGGCCTGCAGGCACCACCAGGTGCTCGAGCCACTCTGGAAATCAGGACTGTTTGTCCCTGGTTTCTTTGCTTGGCCTGGTAGACTATGCCAGGCCTGAGCTCGGGGCCAGCAAGAGGAGTGCAGGCTGTGAGCCGGTTTGTGTTCAGTCCTCCCAGGGCTCAGCAGTGCTGAGCATTCAGAAGGATCTGGGCCCCCATCTTCCTAGAACAGAGGGGTGCCTTCAAAGCCCCCTGCAAACCCCATAGTACCCTGTAGTATCCAGAAGTGACCAGCAGATGGCAGTGGCACCCCAGGAGATCTCTCTATAATCCTCTGATTAGATGTAATTGTCTGATCTTGAATTACAGAATGATTCCACAACCCTCGTGCCACCCCCACGACCCCAGATGCTGGGATCGCAGGTGTGGCTACCGTGCCTGGTGCAGAATTCTGTTCTGAAATGGACAGTTCATTTTTGACGTGTTGCTTGCTTTTTGGTTGCTGTGATACCAACCCTTGACCAAAGCTGCTCAGAAGGGGAGGGTCCATCGTCCCCCCTGGTTGATGGAGGCCAGGAGCCAGGAGCACGAGGCAGTGTCACGCTGTAACCACAGTCAGGAGGCAGAGAGACACAGTGCCCTTTGTATTCCGCACAGCACTCTGGCCATGGGGTGGTACCCCCCACATCCAGGGTCCCCAGTGGCAGCGTCTTCTCTCTAAGAATGCCACACAGACATGTCCAGAGGTGTGTCCCCTAGGTGACTGCAAATCCGGCCTCCGTGGAAAATAGGTGACATCATGGTATGGTTAATGGGTTCATTCGTCACTTTGTTCGGCGCTCAAATAGTTGGATGTTCATTTTGGATAGATGATACCCATCCTAAGACTCCGAGATCCCGGCAGTCACGACCAAAGTACCTGTATCTCCTGCAGCAGCCACCCACCGCCAGCTTTGTCGGTTTGCTACTATGTAGCTCAGGCTGGCCTTGAATTTACAATCCTCCAGCCCCAGCAGTGCTGGGATTGCAGGTGTACACCACCAAAGCTACTTCAGAAATCATGTCTTTACAGGGTCTTGCAATGACCCTGAAACACAGATCCAATCCAAGTGTCTTCCTTTCTTCTTATCCGTGGCAAAGAACCTTTGGGTCAGTGGCCTGCCACAGCAGCCATATCAGTCAGTGGAGACGGGCTTTGTGGGAAGTTGGCATCCATTGACAACAACTTGCTGCATTGCCATTTCACAGACGAGTAAACTGAGGCCCAGGCAACTCATCTGTCTAGTGTCTCACAAGGAAAAAGTGGCCAACCTTTAATCCCAGCCTGGTGAGGCTCTCTCCTCCTCCAGTGAGGCTGCCCCATTCCTCTGTCTCCCCCCTCCGCAGGTTCTCCCTAAGCCTCCTGGTGTCCTGACACCTACTGTGACTTGTGAGCTCATTAGTGTGGGTGTCAGGGAAGCTGGCCCCACTCAGTTCTGCACCCGACACTGAGATTTCCAGAAACTTTGGATCCAGTGGAGGGAAGCTCCAGGTTTGGGGATCTTGGGGTTTTGGTGGCCTGTTGTGGGGCTGTCTTTGGAGACAGTTGGCTTGGCCCATCCTCTCACCTGGGGTCTCTGCAGCCTTAGTTGTGTGAATGGGGCTTCTGAATACGCGGTGTCTCTGGCAGAGCCCAGAGCTTATGCTTTGAGCTCTGGGGGCTGCCCCTACCTCAGATGTTGAGTGTTGATCAGAGCTCTATGTGTTGAACTTTGTTCCCAAGGGTGTCCTGGGGGGAGGTCATCCGGCTGTTACTTTACAGGGACCCTGGTCCCAGCTCTCTGCTTCACCACAAACTCTGGCCAAGATGCAAATCAGTCCAACCACCCTGTCCTACAGACTGGAGCGGCAGGCTCTCAATGAACCTGTTTTCTTTCTAAATTGATCTGCCTCAAGTGTCTAGCCATAGTAGCACAGGCTACTCCTCCCTGTGAACCTCAGCTCTGTAATTTGCTAGTTATAGTAGCACAAGCTATTTCTCCCCGTGAACCCCAGCTCTCCGTAATTGGCTAGTATAGTAGCACAAGCTATTTCTCCCCGTGAACCTCAGCTCTCTGTAATTGGCCAGTATAGTAGCACAGGCTACTCCTCCCCGTGAACCTCAGCTCTCCGTAATTGGCTAGTTATAGCAGCACAGGCTACTCCTCCCCATGAACCTCAGCTCTCTGTAACTGGCTAGTTATAGTAGCACAGGCTACTCCTCCCCATGAACCTCAGCTCTCTGTAACTGGCTAGTTATAGTAGCACAGGCTGCACTCCCCATGAACCTCAGCTCTCTGTAATTTACAGAGGTCTGCACAAGCAGGATCTTGGTCACAAGCCAAGGAGAGAGGAAGTCTTCACCCTGACTACTCTCTGTCAATCAGAAGTGACACACGTCACACGTCAATTTTTTTTTTCTTACAGGAGCAGAGGAGTTGAGGCAGCAGTGTGCTACCCAAGGTGAGACACACAGCTATACAGACGAACAGCCTCCTCAGGACTTGGACCCCTTGCTTTCCAGTGGCTTTGCCCGTCTGCTGGTGGGGCTGCTTGCTGCTGGAATTGTTGGGGGCCAGGCCTGGCTAACAGGTCACAGAATGTATTCACCCAGGAGGGGCAGTCAAGGCCACCAGCTGCCCATTGCCAGGGCTCTGCTCTTCTCTTTATCATCTGGGAGTTAGTTCCTGGGTCCCCCAGACTCCTGAGGCTCAGGTGTGTTTGTTGAGTGTGTCATGAGTCCGGTCCCTTGGAGCTGGAGTCACAGACAGTTGTGAGACACCCAAAATGGGTTCTGGGAACACGACCGTTTTGAATAACCCTCATGATGTGTGCAGCTCTTTTCTTGCCTTGCGCTGCCTTGGTCAGTAGCCTGCTGTGGGCAGGACCCTGGGGCTCATCAGAAGCCTGGCCTTGCAACTGAACTCTCTGTTAAGCAGCTGGTAACTAGTGTTAACTAGCTGGTGGCCTAGGCCTTTCTGAACCTTGGCACTCCCTTCCACTATCTCTCAGACAAGGTCTTCCCGTTAAGCCAAGCCTGGCCACGAACTCTTGGTCCTCCTGCCTCAGTCTCCCCAAATGGATGGCAGACATGCCCCATAACTGGCTTTAGAATCTTCCCTTTCTTCTCTCTCTCTCTCTTCCTTTTTTGCATGTATGTGTGTCCTGCAAACATGTGCAGGTTGGCATCATGTGGGCATACATGTGTGTGACTGCATTTATACATGTCATTTATACATGTCAACATGTGCGTGGAGGCCAGAGGTTGATGTTGGCCTTGGGCATCTTTCTCTACTACCTTCGGCTTTACTGAGCTGGTAGCTCTCTCTGAACAGAGTTGTGCTCCAGTTATTTAGCTAAAAGCTCAGCTGGGGATCCCCTGTCTCTGTCTCCTGGGCATGTTTATACGGGTGCTGGGGATTCAAACTCTGGCCCTCAAGTTTGTGTGGCCAGTGACTCGTCCACTGAGCCACTCTCCCCAGCCCCCACACCCTCAACTTGACAAGAAGACAACAGCAAGGTCCGTGAGAGAGAAGTGAGGGAGGCTTGGCAGAGGGCTACTGGGTTTACCTGAGGCCTTTGCATAAGCTCCCCATCAGTGCCGGATGTCTGATGATGCATGCATTCGCTTTGACGCCTCCCCGCCCCAGGTCTTTCTCCTCCACAGCACCCGAAACAAGGCCCCCCGGATTGCACATGGACTCACAGACACAGTGGGGCAGGCGAGATGTCCAGATGGGAGTTCCCGTCTCGCGGCTGTAGCAGGTGAGAAGCGAGCTCCCTTCAAGCACAAACCCAGGGCTACAGGTGTACTGGATGGTGGTGCCCACTAGCAGCACAGGGTCTGAGATGAGGCGGGTGGAGTGCTCCACCTCCCCAGGGTCAGTACAGTACATAACTGCCGAGAGAAGAGCACATGGACACACAGCGACGCACCAAGATTTACAGGAGGATCTTCTCCTGCAGAAGGCTTCCCAGGTCAGCCCTTGGCCCTTTTGAGGACCCAGCACACAGATTCTCAGAGGTGGTTGGAGAACAGGTCAGGTAGGAAGAGACTGGAGTGGTATTCCTGAATGTGTCCCAAGACTTCTCACTAGGTCTTCAACCTACTTCTAAGGTATAAGTCAACCCTGAGGAGGGTGAGCATGGGTGGGGAGCATTGTAAGAGGAGAGGGAGCACAGTGAAAAGGGGAGGGCTCCATTTGAGCTTCCGTTCCGTGAATTCCTGAGCAACAGCCAGAGTGGGAGAAAGCAAGTGAGGGTTGCCCTGTTCTCTCTGTGATGCCTGCCTGACACCAGAAAACAAGCATCAATTGCAGTTTAATTAAAAAATCAATACAGATAAAAGGGAAACAGTAAACTAATTAAGAAGGGAGGAAGTGAACACCTGAGTGCTGCGAACAGCATCCACCATCCTAGTCAGAACGGCCGTGGACAGTTGATGTGTGTGCATCCCCTCACGGGCATCCCTCCATGGGCATTCATTCACATGTATCCCTTCATGTGCAGTATCCATCTGCAGCTATTTCTACCCAAAGCCGTCTGTCTGTCTAGACACCCATCAGTCAGTCCTATCCATCTATCCATTCATGTAGCCATCTATCCACCTATCTGTCTATGTATCCATCCATTCGTCTGTCCACCCATCCATCTAGATATAGTTTTATATATAGAGAGACAGATGATATGCCACATATAATTGTATATTAGTTACCATATATATGTATATATCATACACATTGCATATTAAATATATGGTCTATAACTCCATCTTATCTGCATAAACATATGTGTGTCTAGGATTCCACACATGTACATGGATACACACACACACACACACACACACACACACACATATACATACACAGAAAGAGATAAATGTACATCTATACATGGAGAGATACAGGGAAATACCTACATTAGAAATGTCAGTAACTATCTATGTACAGACCTGGTCCATCTATACCTATCAACCCATCTGCCTATCTGTCCATCTGTCTATCTATCCATCCATCCATCCACCTACCTTACCTGCCTCCCTGTGTCTGTCTGAGTGTGCCAGGTGCTGCAGGTGCCACACATGTGCAAATGGCTGACTGGGGCTCGTCAGTAGTGTTTCGTGTGTTGCCCAGTTGCTGTCTTTTTCCTTATGTGGCCCAGTTCCTGCCCTGTCCCTTCTCATCCCCTTCATCCTTTGCTGTTCTGATTCTGGCCTTGCAAAATATCAAACTGTCACCCTGATGTCCCCCGCAACAGGACTTTGCTGCCGGGAGAAGAGGCTGCTTGCAGGCTCAGCTCTTTCCCTTGTTGTAGGACATCAGCGAGAAGCCAGCAGCACCGCCTTTCTGATCCCCCTTTCAGGACAGGGAGCACAGCTACTGCTCATGGCTGGCTCTGTACTCCTGGGGGCCGCACCCTGGAGTCAGGAGGAAGGATGCTAGCTGTCTATGGAGGGAGGCACAGCTGTTACTAGGATGGACTTGGCTTTAAAGGGCCAACATGACTTCCACACAGGCTGGACACACTATCATTTGCTACAGTCCCCACTGCCCCCTGTCGCCTTCCACCCAATGCACTTTATTTATTCGCATTTCTGCTAGGTTGTAGGCACCAGAGTTTGGGGTTCCAATAAAACTATTCAAGAGAGGAAGGCAGCTCCACCTTAAACAGGTGGTCAGTACCACATGGCATGTGCCCTTAGGAGGGGCTTTGCAACCAATGACTTAGAGACACAAAAGCTGACTTACTTTTCTCACAAAACGGGGGGTCGCTGCTCCAACTGAGGTCCCATTGGCAGGTGAGGGTGTCGCTTCCCACGATGTCGTAGCCAGGGTCGCACTGGTATGTGATCCGGGCTCCCCTGACCAGCTCTGTGTGGGAGGTGGTTTTCCAGCCGTTCTGAATTTCAGGTAAGTCTGAGCAGGAGTCGTTCCGTGACACCTCTTTAAAACAAAGACATCTTCCTTAGGTTTGGGAGAAGCGGTTTCAGACTCAGAGTCATGTGCACTACAGCTGCCTCCTGAGCCTGTGGAGGATCGATTCACAGCAAGGCAAGAGTGAAAGCCAGAGAGACAAGAGTGAAAGCCAGTGCTGTGTACTGCTGGAGAAGCTTGGTCACAACCCAGGAGACCCAAAGGCATCGCTGAGCTCGCCACTGGTGGGATCCTCTCTTCCTCCTACAAGACCCTGTCATGGAGGTGACAGTCCAAACCTTACTCCCAACTGTCCTTGTGCCAGAGTGAACAGTGAGCAGACCCGAGGCAGTTTTATGTCCTAGGGACAGCGGCATCCTTGACTACCCAAGGAAAGCCACCCCGAGCAGCCAGCAGCTCTTCCCCAAGATGTTACTGCAGTTTTATTTGGAGAAAGGACCTCTGCAGGCTGTCTGCCAGAAGGGGACAGGCAAACTTCTAGGGTAGCCTGAAGGGGATTTGGGGGGGGCTATTTTTAGGTTTGGGACTCAGTTGCCCATACTGGAAGGTCAGAGAGGGAGACATGGGGCAGACACCTGGCCAAATGCTGTCAGACAGAAAGCTTTGACCTTCTGACCCTCAGTGGGCACTGCTGTGCCACACCCCTGTGCAGAATCCTGTCCCTTTCAGAGTTTACTTTGTTGGCACCATTTTCTACCTGGGTGGCCATGGCTGAGTCACCTACACTTGCTGTCTTAGGGTTTCTATTCCTGCACAAACATCATGACCAAGAAGCAAGTTGGGGAGGAAAGGGTTTATTCAGTTTACACTTTCACATTGCTGTTCATCACACCAAAGGAAGTCAGGACTGGAACTCAAGCAGGTCAGGCAGCAGGAGCTGATACAGAGGCCATGGAGGGATGTTCCTTACTGGCTTGCTTCCCCTGGCTTGCTCAGCCTGCTCTCTTATAGAACCCAAGACTACCAGCCCAGGGATGGCACCACCCACAATGGGCCCTCTCCCCTTGATCACCAACCGAGAAAATGCCCCACAGCTGGGTCTCATGGAGGCACTTCTCCTACTGAAGCTCCTTTCTCTGTGATAACTCCAGCCTGGGTCAAGTCGACACACAGAACCAGCCAGTGCACTTGCCATTCAGTTTCTAGAGGCTGCTACCAGGAAAATGGAAATTCTGCTTTTCCCCAGCAGACAGACTGTCTGTCTCCGTAAGCTCTTGTTAACCCTGCTGCAAGCAAGGAGACTGGTCTGATAGTCAGACAAACTCCCTCTGCCTCTGTCTGTGTCTCTGTCCTTCCCTCTTCTCCCTCCCCTTTTCTCGCCTCTTCATTCTCTTCTACTTTCAGGAAGTCTTGTATGGCCTCATAGTTAGCCTGGACTCAATGTATATCTGAAGATGTCCTTAAATCTCTAATCGTTATCTTTCCAAGGACTTCATGAGTCTCTCTTCTATTTTTCCTTCCCCCCTCCCTTTTTCTTTTAAGATAGGATCTCATCATGCAGCCTTGCTTGACCTGGAACTTGCTAGATAGTCCAGGATGGTCTTGAATTCACAGAGATCCACATGCATGTGTTTCCTGAGTGCTAAGAGTAAAAGCATCCCCCACCATGCCTGGCTCTTAGGGATTCATGCAAGCCAGAGCCCAGGCTGATCTTTCCTCTCTTTTAAAGGAAAAGTGCAGCTCCAGTCATGTCTGAGAAACACATTCCGCTTCACTGTCTTCAACCACAGAATGAGGTCAAGAATCATGACGCTGTCTATCCTTATCCCACACGGCACAGAAACATGATGATTAATTAACACAGGCATGGCTCTGATGAGATGTATGTACCTCTGTGTATTTGACTATGGGCCTGGGAAGGCCTTGGCAGGCACTAGGAATCTGAAATGATGACTTGAGATTCATGGCCAAGCTAGCACCAGGGTCTAACCAATCTCTGGGCAAAAGAAATGCCCAGAAGTATCAACCATGCAGCACTGTGGTAGTTTGAAGAGGTTTGGCCATGGACTTATGTGTTTGAATGCTTGGCCATAGGGAGGGGCACTCTTAGGAGGTGTGGCCTAGTTGGAGGAGGTGTGGCCTTGTTGGAGGAAGTGTGCCACCGTGGAGGTGGGCTTTGAGATCTCCTATGCTCAAGCTACACTTAGTGTGGCACACAACCTCCTGCTGCAGCCTTCAGATGAAGACGTAGAACTCTCAACTCTTCCTGCCCCATGCGTGCCTGGATGTTGCCATGTTTCCTACCATGATGATAATGGACTGAACCTCTGAACCTGTAAGCCAGTCCCAATTAAATGTTGTCCTTATGAGAGTTGCCTTGGTCATGGTGTCTGTTCACAGCCGTAAAACCTTGAGGCAGTCAGTATTTCCACTTGACACACATGTGAAGATGCTCAGAGTGGCTCACTGACTCTTGCAAGGTCACACAGCCTTCCACAGTGGTGCTAGGACATGAGCCCTGGTCCTCAGGACTAGAGAGCCTACCCTCTTTAAAACCACCCATGACAACTATGCCAGCACAGTAAACAGATTCAGCATCCACACAGATGTACCCACAGGAAAACACCATGCATCTCCTCCAACACAAATAAGACAGATGGTTTGGGATACCTACCTATATAGTTCATGATAAATCCCTGGCCCTTGCCAAAGATAAGTCCAGCAGGGTCTGAGTGGAACTGAATGGTGAGGTCCGGTGTGGAGGAGTAGAGCTTCTGAGGGCTGCTGTTGCCAAAGTACTGGCCTAGGACGTGGGGCACAACCTCGTCACCGTCATAGATGGTCAGGATGTCACTGTTGCTCAGGTTCAGGCTTGATGGGCAGAGAGAAGAGGAGGGGGTCACTGGAGGCTCCTGTCTGCATAAATACCATGTAACCTTTTGAGGGACACAGAATTCCTTCAGACATGCACTGTGTCAGGCTGCAGGCTAGGAAGCAGGACTGCATATTGGACCAGGCCACACTGATCCCTCCCATAAACACGACAGGCAGGTCTGTAGAAGGATGGGTTCTAGAAGAGGCCTTTATAAAGTGGCTCTCCCCAGCTGGGTCTGTGAAGCCAAATACTGCACAATAATGGGCAGGCTCCACTATCCTACTAACACTGTTTGATGGTGCAGTGGAGCGCTGGGCACAGGGCTCTGTGCTGGGGATGTGCCATGCTCTTTCTTCTTGGATGCTGAAGATGCTGAGCAAAGGTGGTGAGGGCACCTGATGTTACTGTGGTTCTCCAGGCCCTGCTGACCACAGCCTGCCTGTTCATCAGAGAAAGGTAAACTGCTTCTTATTCCTCAGAATCAACAGAGTTCTCCCTTGTGTGAGGAACAGTGAGGTGAGTGCATCTGCAGGACAAGGCCTTGTCACCACTGACACTGAGGACCGAGGTGGATGGTCAGTGACACACAGGGAAACCTGCTGAGTCTGCCTGATCCTATCCCACCTGAACCCTCAGAAATCACCACACCTAGCCAGTCTCATATCTTGTGCACCAGGACAACCTCATGAGCCTGTCCTGGGCCCTTCCCAACCCACAGGCTCCAGGCTGGTAGCACATCCTGTATACCAGCCTAGCCTGCCGAGTCCACTTGACCCCAGTGCCTGCCTTCCCTGCAATTTCCTGGCACCATATCCAACCTCCAGACATAGCAAGGGTCATACTTCCTGTGCTCCACTTTGGTCTGGTGTGTCACTGGATGCTAGCCCACCCAATGACACATCCAATTTCAAATATAGCCCAGGTTGCACATTCTGTGCACTGGTCCAGTCTGGTGAGTCTCAAAGACCCTAGGAAGCTTGCACCCCACTCAGCATCTAACCTAGATTGGGATGGGGTATACATTTGTGCACCTGTGTATCCTGGTGAGTTCCTGGAATCTTGCCTGTTCATACCATGCCCAAGTCTTAAGCCTAACTTTGGGCCAGTGCCATCCTTAACTCCCTGGCAGAACTCAGGTACCAGTGCCTAAACAGATCTCACCATTGGTCCCATCGCATACTTTTTTGGTCCCTTCTTAATTGGAATTACCTCCTTTCCTCTGATCAAAATTGCCCATGAGCAACTGAAGGAGGTTTTTTTGTTTTTTGTTTTTTGGGTTTTTTTTGTTTTTTATTTTTTGTTTTGTTTTGTTTTTTACCAGCTCCTCATGTCTGATTGATTGAAATTATCCAAGTTTGGGTGACAACAGAAACCAAAATTAAAAAAAAAAAAGCCATAAGTAAACCCCCAACCAAGCTTGCCACCACAGAAGCTGCCTAAAATCTCATGTCAGACATATAACCAACCATTAAAGTCTGTATGTCCAAGTCTTATCACAAAACTCAAACAATATGAAGGGCCAGGACAGTATGTCACAATCACCCTTCCCCCAAACCCGCCGTAGACTAGTTCTCTAATAACAATTACCTAGATGAACTCCAGGACATAAAATTTACAAGAACAATTATGAAATTCATCAAGGAATGCAAAGGATTCAGACAAAACAAACAGCTCAATGAATTTAGAGATTAGCAATGATTAATGTGATCCCCAGGAAAGCACAATGAGTGGATGATGAAGACAATTTAGGATTTAAAACTCAAATCGAATAAAGAGACAGAAATACTGAAGAGAGCTCAAGCAGAAGCAAGGATGGATTTGAAAAACCCAATAACCTAATTAGAAAGACAATGGAGAGAGCCTTGTAAGTGGAACGGAGCAAGTGGAAAGAATCTCAGAACTGGAAGACAAAGTAGAGATATTAGACAGGCACAAAGTATTAACAAAATTAAAAACACTCAAAAGAAATCTGAAGGAAATTCAAGACACTGGGAAAGCACAAAATCTTGGAATTATAGGCATAGATAATGGAGAATAATTCCAGAGCCATGGCATAGACTCTATTTAGGTCGTAGAAAAAAACCTCCCCAAAGTGAGGAAAGATACTTTCATACAGACACAAGAGACACACAGAGCATCCAAGAGATGGGACCAGAAGAGGAAACTCTGCACAGCATAGCACTAAAGATACAAAGCAGAGAGAGGGGACTGCAGGAGGGAAACCACGAGTCATATAGAAAGGCAAACCCAGAATAACAGCTGTCTCCTCAGTGGGAACAGTAAACGCCAGAATGGCCTGGCACTTCAAGTTCTGAAAGATCACAGATGCCAACCTAGGCTACTATACCTAGAAAAGCCATCTCACATTGTTGAAGGAGAAAAGAAAAAGCTTTCCAATATGATATGAACAGGCTAAAATAATTTATGTCTGCTAAAGCAACTCAACAGTGAGGAGTGGAAGTGAGAGTTTGGACCTAAAAGAAAAATAAGCACAGCCAAGACAGTACAGAAAGGAGATAAAAGTGTCATTATTGAAATACAAAATAGGACTAAGAACACACACATTCACACATACTCACACTCACACAATCATACACACTCACATATACTCACACACACTCACATACACTCACACACATTCACACACACACACTCACACACTCACATACATACTCACACACATTTACATACTCACACACTCACACTTACACACACAAGCAGAGGCAGGATAAACACATCAACATCTACCTTTCTTTCAGCCTATCTTTCCTTCCTTCCTTCCTTCCTTCCCTCCCTCCCTCCCTCTCTCCCTCCCTCCTTCCCTCTCTCTTTCTCTGTCTCTGTCTCTCTGTCTCTCTGTCTCTCTGTCTCTCTGTCTCTCTCTCTCTCTCTCTCTCTCTCTCTCTTTCTCTCTCGCTCCAACTACGTAGCCCTGGCTGGTCTTGAACTCACAAAGTTCTGTCTGTCTTTGCCTCCAGAAATGGATTAAAGGTGCCTCCACACCCAGCATCATATACATTTCAAAAATAACTTTAAATACTAATGGCTTCAATTCTCTAATCAAAAGACACAGGCTGGTCAAATGCATTAAGAAACAAATATATCTCCTTGTCTACAAGAAACCCAACTTGCCTTCAAAGGTAGGAACCACCTTAAAAGTGTAAGGGTGAAAAAAAAAGTACTTCAAGCAAATGATACTAGGGAAATAAGCAAATATCACCATCTTTCAAAATAGGATTCCATCTAAAATAAACCAGAAGAGGTAGAGAAATATACTTCGTTTTATTAAGGGAATTAACCAGAAAGTCATTACAATCCCAAACATTGCACATTTAATTTCATAAAAGGTGTACTATTGGACTTAAAGACACAGATTAACTCCAACTCAGTAATTACCTCCTTCTCTCCAGTAGGCAGGTTATCTGAACAAAATAAATTTGCAGAGAAACATCAGCATGCAATGACATCATACATTATATGAACCTAACTGTTATCTACAGAGTAGTCTACCAAAATGCCAAAGAGCACACGTTCTGCTCAGTGGGTAATGGGAGCTTCTCTAACATACACCACATCCTGGAATAGAAAACAAATCCTTACAAATAAAGGAAAACCGCAATAATCTGCATATTCTATCTGACCATGAGGCTAAAATGCTTAAAACCAACAACAAATGAATCTCAAGTACTACAAAAACTGATGGAGATTAAACTATGCATCACTGAGCAATTAATGGGTCGAAGAAGAAATCAAGAAAGAAAAAATTTAAATCCCAGAATTAAATGAAAACAAAGACCAACACAATGAAGCGCCTGGGACACACTGAAAATGGTCTTAGGAGGGAAGTTTTTAGCTCTAAGTGCTTACGTTAAAAAAAAAAAGAAAATCAGAAAGAACATGAATAAATGATTTAATGATGGAGTTGAATAATCTGGAAAAAATGGGAATAAACCACACCCAAATCCAGGAGATGAGACAATATAATGAAAACCAGAGCAGAAATCAATGAAGTAGAAAGAAAAAACAGTACAAAGAATCAACGAATCTAGGAGCTGTTCTTTGAGAAGATAAACAAGATTGACCAGCCCTTCCCGAACTAGCTAGAAGAAGGAGAGGACCCAAATGAAAAGAATCAGAAACAAGCAGGTGAACATTGCAACAGACACCAAAGAAATTCAAAATTCTATGAGGGGATCCAGTAAAGGTTAGAAAACACATCGAGTTAGAAAAACGGATGAATTTCTGGGTTCACCAGAACTACAGAAGTTAAGCCAAGAAGAGATCAACAAACCCATAACAAAGGAGATTGAAGCAGCAAGGAAAAGCCTCTAACTCAAAAAGAAGTCCAGACTCAGATAAGAAGATCCATAAGGAAGGCTTAAGTTACTACGTTTCAAGAAAAGAAATTGAAGGAGCGCCCTCAAATTCTTCTTCCTATGGAGCCAAGATCACTCTAATTCTAAAGCCAGGTAAAGGCACAGCAGAAAAGAAAAAACCAACAGGCCAGCATTCCCAATGAACATACGTACCAAAACCCTCAGCAAAACACTTGCAAACTGAATAGAGACTTATATGAGAAAGCTCATCCACCATGATCAAGTTGGCTTAATCCTAGAGGTGTGGGGATGGCTCCACCTACAGAGATCAATAAATGTAATAAATCATACCAATGGGTGAAATATCAAATGCCCATGATAGAATCAGAAAAGACCTTTGACAAAATCCAACACAACTTCATGATGGATGTCCTAGAAATAAGAGATAAATGTTGTATACAACAAACCCACTGGGACCCCAGTGGAAGAGCTAGGGGAAGGACTGAAGGAGCTGAAGGGGATCTCAACCCCCATATGAAGAACAGTATCAATTAACTGGACCACCCAGAGCTCCCAGGGACTAAATCGCCAACCATACATGGAGGGATCCGTGGCTCCAGATACATATGTAGTAGAGGATGGCCTTATCTGATGTCAAAGGGAGGGGAGGCCCTTGGTCCTATAGAGGCTTGATGCCCCAGCGTAGAGGGTTGCTAGAACAGTGAGGCAGGAGTGAGTGAGTGGGTGGAGGAGCACCCTCATAGGGGAAAAGGGGAGGGAGAGAGGGAGAGAGAGGGGATGGGACAGGGAGGTTGTGGAGGGGTAACAGGGAAGGGGAATATTATTAGAAATGTAAATGAATAAAATGATTAATAAAAAGAATCCACCACTAACACCATCCTAAACGGAGAAAAATAATCTCTTAAATGATTCCACTAAAACCAGTAGTAAGCTAGGGATGCCAATTGTCCCCACTCTTTTAGCACTGTACCCACTATCCAGAGCAATAAGACAACAGAAAGAATAATTAAAGAGATACAATTAGCAACCAACTATCTCTATTTCCAGACGAAACATAGTATACACAAGAGACCACAAAAGTTCCATCAGAAAACCTCTAGAAACTGAAAGGAATGAATGCTTGCAGCAAAGTGGCAGAACCAACTTACCAAGTCAGCAGCCTTCTGCATGCTGATAATTAAAAAAAAAAAAATCGAGGAAAAGATCATGGAAACACCTCCATTCACAACCGCTTCAAAATGCCTAGGAATAAACCCAACCAAGGTGTTTGAAAAGCTTCTATAATGAACTTTGCATCTCTGGAAAAAAAACAAAACAAAACTGGAAACTCACTAGAAAATGGAAAGAAATCCCATGCTTAATATTTGAATTAATTTCGTGAAAGTGCCCACGCTACCAAAGAAATGTACAGACTTCCTGCCATCTCAGTCAAAATCCTCATGACAGACGATCTTCACAGATAATAGAAACTCAGCACTTGGGAGGCAGAGGCAGGCGGATTTCTGAGTTTGAGGCCATCCTGGTCTACAGAGTGAGTTCCAGGACAGCCAAGGCTATACAGAGAAACCCTGTCTTGAAAAAAAAAAAAAAACCATAAATAAATAAATAAATAAATTATATGGAACCACAGACACCCTCCATCCTCTACTCCCATAGCTGAAGCAGCCAGCCCTGAGCTAAAAGAACAGTCCTGGAGATATCACCATTCTCGGTCCAAACTGAGACAGAGGACCTGGTGGGTGGTTGATGACACGGGGGCGGGGGTGGTGGTGTCAGAGGTCACAGAAGCCTGTGCTTGTGTCCATCGCTGAAAGACAGTGTCCCAGGTTCCTTCCTCCCTTTTCTTCTTTTCTTTTGAGACCAGATCTCACTGGGTAGCTCTGGAAGCAGCTATAGAAGTCAGGCTGGCTTCAAATTTACAGGGACTATCTTATCTGCCAGCCTATGCTAACACCTCCCAGTGCTGGGACTAGAGGTGTCTGTTGAGTCCTCCCCTTCCCTCTGGCTTCTCCTCTTTGTCTTTCACTCTTTCTTCACTCCACTCCCCCATTTTCCCATTTCCCGGGCACCGAGTTGCTGTCTGCACCCACAGCAGACACACAGCAGAGCTGAACTGAGACCCAAGCTTGGAGCAGGGCAAGAGATGAGGTCATTGGTGGCACACAGGACATCTCCTATACATAGACTGACCCAGAAGCCTCCTCGCGTGCCTCCAGACAGACAGACACCTCTTCCTGCTTCCTGCTGCTCCTATGGGTCTCCTGGCTAGGAAGCACTGAAACCTCCTGTGACACAAGCCAAGCACCCTCTTCCCGGGGAGGAGGTTCCTCAACTGTCCTTTACAGCAGGGAGAGCCAGCCAGTGCAGTGGCCATGCTTTAGGGGAGGGGCCCTCCGTGCTGTGCAGCTGCTGTGTATGGGAAGTTTTCCTCCGAGTCCTCTCCTAGGCCATTCGCTCCACACTCGGGGCCTTCACAACACTGTAACCGCGGCACTGACGTGGCTGTGCTGGATACAATTTTGAGGCGGCTCTCCTTTCCTGGGAAACTGAGGTAGTTGGCCGTACAAGCCCCACCCATCCCATCAGGAGGACGCTCATGCCACAGGGAACCCAGAATGTGCTCAAAACTCCACACTGTGAAGCAAAGCTGAGAGCCTGGAGCCTCTAAGCCCTCGGTACCTTCCTTCCTTCCTCCCAGCCCATACAGTGTAGGTCACGGGTGCAAAAGGTCTTCCGGGCAGGGCTGAGAAAGAACAGATGCTGTCCGTCATAGGAGCTAAGCCTCTGAAACTTTTCCTACCTTGCTGAACTCAAGCTCTAAGCCTAGGGTCCATCCAGCCGCCCCGCCCCCTGCAGGCTCCGCCCTACCAACCTCCACAGTCCCTGCCTACCACCAGTCAGGTTTCCTCTTTCCTCCCCACCTCTCGCAGCACGTCAGGCTCTCCTACCTACAGGCCCCGCCCCATAGAGCCCCCTCATTACAGGACCCTCCCTCGAGGCCACCCCTCAAGCTCCGCCCCTATCTGGCCCCGCCCTCTCCCACAGCCTTCCTGCTAGCAGGTGAATCCCTCTATCCCTGAAATCCTCTTACTGGGCCTTAGCAGGCCAAAGAATTAGACTCCCAGAACATTCCACATTCTAAGCCATCATTGTGCAGAGAACCCATTTGGTTCCAGGATTTGGACAAAGGCGGTCAGTGTGCTAGAGCTGGGGCAATGTAGGGAAAGTGGAGGCTTTAGGGACCCAGACCATGGCCTGCTGGGACTACTGTAGCCTGCAGAAGGTGCGGAGTATCTGGTAGTGGGATTTGTGGAGAGCAACGCCCTCAGGAGGCAAAGGGACTATGGAGCCCCAAGGTCAAAGTTACCCAAACTGGAACACTAGAGGCAGGCGTGCTACCATCTTTCCCCAGAGAGAAGGAGCCAGGACTTCTGTACCTTCTGCACTCCCTGCTCAGCATGAAGACACTGATTTCCCAACACCCAGATACAAGACTCTCCTGAGCAGGAAAAAGGCCTTGTGTGATTTCAGGGTGAGATGGCCAGAGCTAGTCTACAGCGAACAGGAGGAACAGGGAGAGGATTCAAGGCTGACGGGACTCCCTTCCCTCTATAAAAGGTCCACAGACATAAGCTCCTGCTCCTCGGAGATTAGTATCAGCCTCAAAAATCAGGAAAGCAGCCACAGCGAGTTTCAAGACTTCCCTGGCTACCTTACAGAGGCTCCCCACATGACCATTCTCAACAGCTACCTGAAACCAGAGTCAATGACACGGCTGGAGAAGAAGGTGAGGAGGAAGACCCTGGTGGTCATGAATCAGATGGAGCAGGAGAAGGAAGCTGCTAAATACCGAAGGGCGGTGCTGTTGAGGAACGCTAGGGAGCTTCAGGATGAAAAGGCCTTCGAGGAAGCAGAAAACAAGCCCTTCTTGGAATTCCTTACGAAGAAAAAACAGGAAACCCAGGAGAAGTATGACTCCCTGTGGAAAGACTACACCCAGCAGTGTCAGGAGATTAAGGACAGGAGGCGAGAGCTGGTCTCTACCTTCACCTCACGCACGGGAAGCCTCCAGAAGCAGCTGATGGGGGACAAGAAACTTGAAGCCAACTTGAAGAAGAAGCTGAAGGCTCTGGCACCCACAGCACGCATAAAGGAGAGCCAGGACCGGGAGATAGAAGCTCTAGAGTTGGAGAAAGCCAGCATAGTAGCTGACATCTTCTTCCTGGACCAAGAGGCCCACTTTCAGTTCCTGAAGGAAAGGGCCGCCTTGGAGAAGCAAGTGGAGGATCTGAACCTGCTAGAGTCTGGAGAGGACATCACCAGAGAGCTGAAGAAGAAGATCAAGGCCTGGGATGCTGCGGCCAAACAGGCTCACGAGGACTTCTGCCACGACTTCAATGCTCGGCACAGGCAGCAGCAAACACAGCTCCAGCAGCTGGATTGGGAATTCTGCAAGCTGGAGGACCGGAAGGAGAAGCTGGAACGGAGAAAGCAGCGGTGGAAAGAACAGCAGTGGTACCTGGAGGCTCTGGCCAGGGGGAGGGAGCGCCTACAGCAGCGGGACCACCGCCGGCAGCAGAGGGAGCACCGCCGGCAGCAGAAGGAGCACCCAGCACTGGGCCATCTACTGGGTGTCAGGCCAAAAGCCAATCCTAAGTAATGCTGCCATGTCCCAGGAAGCAGACTGGAGCTGAAGCTGGGGCACTACACAAAGAATGACGATGCTATATGATAATGCAGAGGACAGAGGCGGGAGGTGGGGGGGTGGGGAGAGGCCTGAACTTCTCAGAGGGGCAGAGGGGTCCTGGTCTGTCCCTCAGGCCTGGCTCCCACACAGCACCCGAAGGGCTAGCCTAACCTAAAGCTTCACAGCATTGGGAAAATTTGCTCTTCAGAAGCTGTACCTCCCGTGCTCCCCATACCTCCCGAGCACCCCGTACCTCCCGTGCTCCCCATTGCAGACTTCAGTGCTCAATTCCTGCTCTAGTGTGGCCTTCATGATGACAGGGGTGCATTTTGTAATGGGTACCTTGCACACAATCAGCCCATCTCACAGTAGGAGCATCGGTGTCTTAGGTGGGTGCAGGGTGGCATTTGGGGAACTGGGTTCTTGGCGTTTGTGCCCGGCTGAGGCTAGATTGCTTACAGAGCTGTGGGTGGTGATGGAGAGCATGGCCCCGCATTTGGGCCGTGTGCTCCTGTGCGACAAAATCCAGCCAGCTCTCGAGTCCTGGGTGTTGCTCCAGGCAAAAAGCCTCAGCCTTACATTGTAGAATTTTAACTTCTACTTAGCTATAAAAACATGAACTCATTTAAAACTGTGCCAAAGAAATGAATTGCTGAATGTACCTTTGGCTTACAGAGTTAACTTGCACATGAAATGTTCTGTTCTCAAGCAACAATATTGAAAAATAAAAGCCTACCTATGATTATTCAAAAAAAAAATCTGTTTATCGTTACCCAAGCACACAGCTCTTTCTTTTTATGTAGAAGAAATAAACCTTGGGGGACTTAAACGAAAGCTGCTCGCACCCGCACCCTTGAAGGCTTGGCTACTACATGTAGATTGCTAGGGGATAAAGGAAGGAGGCCAGCCGGATCTCCTCCTGCCTGGAGCTTATGACCATGAAGTCTGACTTAGGCAGGACTGGCCAGTCTCCATCTGCTCACTTGAGCCTCACCCAGCACTTGCAGGAGCAAAAGATACAGATGCCTGTGGTGCTTGGAGTTCAAGAGACTCTGCCTGGCTCTCTCATAATCATTATTGAGCACCCATTGTGTGAAGGGAAAGGTGGCAACTCCACAAGTTCAGCATAGTAGGACTCTGGGGGCTCCCAGATACTTGGAAACATTTGGGGGACAGGAATCCATGACTTACATCCTGAGACATACGAAAGACAGACAGACAGACACAGCTGCTACTGGGGGAGGCTGCCTTGAGGTGGTGTGGAGGAAACTTGTGGGAGGGCATGAGGAGGACTGACTGGAATCTTTCCAAAGCTGCCACACTGGGCTAAGTCTTCATGATGTGTGAGTCAAGTGCAGGGTGAGGCACTGCTTGGTATTCCATACCTGGTCGACAACCCAAAACAAAAGCCTATTTGTGATTATTCAAGATGAAACGTGACCGTAAGGGTCAGAAGGCACGGACAAGAGTCAGAGGGCACAGACAGTGGGAAGGAAGGTGGAAGGTGGGGGTGTGACAGGGAAGGATTTTAGATCAAAGTTTTAGTGTTGGCTGTCCATCTCGCTGGGCACAGGACACCTGAAGGGTCTAAGAGGGAGTGCCAAATTGGCTTCCCCAGCCAGAGGCCACAAGGTCTGGCAGATGGCCAAGTCCTTGTGGTTTGAAGCTGATGGACAATTGCCCCCCCCCGCCATCTCCTTCTAATTCCCTATGTAGTATTTATGGCTGTGTGTGCCATGTCCAGTGGTCAGAGCTGAGTAACAAAGAACCAAAAGAACCAAAAGCCAGTAAGCAGCACCCCTCCATGGCCCTTGCATCAGCTCCTGCCTCCAGTTCCCACCCTACTTGAGTTCTTGCCCCAGGCTTCTTCCTTCAGTGAGGAACAACAATGTGGATGAGTGAGCTGAATAAACCCTGCACCCCAAACTGGCTTTTGGTCATGGTGTTTCACCATGGCAATAGCAATGCAAACTAAGGCAGGACCCTAACTCAGGATTTTCCCATTTCAGAGTTGGAAGGGGCCCCATGCACCGCATGCTTTCCCAGAGATTGTTCCAGAACTTCTCTTGGCCCTGAAAGTTACTGGTTAACTGGCACGTTGGTCACCCTGCATACTGCATGAACCACATTTTCAAGTCTTGTCCAACTTGGTCTTGCCCCAGGCAGGTCCACATCCCATTCTTGGGTTCTCAGCCTTCCGACTGACACCTCAGTCCTCCTCGGGACCTTCACCAGAGCAGCTAGCCCCATTGGACGGCTGCAAACAGTTCCTGATACCACACCTAGCTTCAGAGAAACAATGCTTCCCGTGACAGGATGACCATTCACACTGCCTCCCATGTTGGAAGACTGTTTGCACTTTGCAGGCAGGGAAACTGGAGGTCAATTAGAAGAAGCCATCTATGCAAGCCACAGGAGACCTAGGGCTCAAGGCAAGTATGTCTGACTGTGCTGAGCCTGGCATCTTTTTTCTTTCTCCTTATCTTCCAAGACAGGATTTCCCTTTGTAGCCCTGGCTGTCCTAGAACTTGGTCTGTAGACCAGGCTTGGCCTTGAACTCAACCTGCCTCTGCCTCCTAAGTGCTGAGATTAAAGGTGTGCGCCGCCACTGCCCAGGGATATACCTTAACTCGTAGATTACACCACATTCTGTGTCTCCAAGGAGTGTGGTATAGAACACCTGGAGGCCTACCTGTCAGAAAATGGGAATCAAATAGTTACAAGCAACACCATGGGGACCAGTCTCACTGCCTGAAATGGCGGCATCTCTAGCCCCCAAATAGTCACAAACACGATGCAGTCTGCTCAGGCGTCAGGCCTTCCTTCTTAAGAAAGTGTTGTCTGTTCTCTGGGGACACCCTGCATTATTTTAGCTCATATATTTTATATTCCTTGGTGGCAATTAACTTTGTTTCATGGATCGCAGTTAGGAGTACCTAACAAAGCCAATGCGAACCTTACCTTTATTTCGTCAAGTAAGCCATCTGTGCTGTGTTTTGGAAGTATTTTAGAAGCCCTCTGAAAGATAGGAAAGGTGGGGTGGGGAGGGCTGGTCTGGAGCCGGGATATGGGGAGAAGGTGGTGGAAGAGCTTTGTAACTGCACAGCTAGAGTTTGCCTTCCACAGTGTACATAGGAAGAAATGATGAGCCAATGGCCCTGTCTTCCTGCATCCCTTGCAGACAAGTGTTAGACCCTCATGCAGATATTCTGCCCTTGAAGGGTCGTCCAAGAGGCATTTGCAGGCTGATTTAGGCAGGAAAACATATGGAAGAATGCCAAAGCTTATGCAATTCTTTAAATATGAATTATATCCATGTAGACGCATGATTCATCTGTCAAATGACTAACTTCAGTGGAGAGGCAAGCCCATTTATATGCAGCTTTACCACTCGAAAATCAGCTGGCATTAGAGCTGGGTTGTAAAAATAATAAAACACAGCCCACACAGGGTAGCCCACTCGCTTAGTCCATGATCCAGTGAGGTTCAGAGTGGGGTCTTGGCCACTTCCTGTTTTGTTAAACGAGGTCCCAGATCTGCCTCTGGACTTCCATGATGTGTTAGCTGGCTGTGATCACATGATGACGAGAAGCTACTCAAGGGGACATGGGTGTGTGGGTGTGTGGTTTTGCCTCAAGGGACACAGTCCATCTTGACCAGGAAGCATGGCCACACAAGCCGGAATCATCCGGTCACACTGCGTCTGCACTCAGTAGAGTGTGGACAGGAAGTGGGGCTGACCGTAACAATCTCAAAACCCCACCCCCTTTTCACAGTGACTAACTTTCTCCAGGTAGGCTTTCTAAAGGTTCCACAAGATCTACCTGGTTGAGAACTAGGTACTCAAATACACAGATCTGAGGCGGCCATCCCCCAACCACACCACAGCCTTCTGTCCCTGATGTCCGTATGATGTCCACGGCCATCTCTGCCCGAAATGCACTCAACCCAACGCCAAAAGTCACCGGGGTCTTTAACTAGTCCTTTAGCTGCGAGCTAAAGGCAAAAGGCAAATTTTGTATGTCTACCGACATGATGGCAGAGTGAACGTGTCATTCCAAAACAAAGCAGGAGGGAAGGCCCAGCAAGAAAAGCTCAGACCGGAGCAACAGAAACCCAGTGGGGGAAACCCCAAACCCTTCCACTTCATGACAAGCACCTGGGGCTCAAGATGGAATAATAAACGCTTGGTATCCCCCTCTCCTCCGATTCTACTGCCTGCAGCTCCTGCATCCTCTCTTGGTCTGCCTCTCTTCTGAGTCTGTACCTTTCCTTGGCGGGTGCCCCATGGTCTTGGCACTTCCAGTATCCTGCAGTTTCCATCATGGCTGGGCTTCCTCCTCCTCCTAGCTTCATGCACTTACCTCTTGGGCCCTCTTTGCAGAGACTCTGATCCTGCCTCACATGGCCAGGCTTCAGCGGCTGCCAGGGAATCCTGGCACAAGCCTCTAGGGTCCCCTTCACTACAAGGAATCTTTTCAGGCCATTCTCCTGTTTTGAAGGCATTCACATGCTCACACGCTGGAGCCTTCACTGTGGCTTCTTTCCTCCCCCCACCCCACCCCCCCGTGCCTGTCCTGTTATCCTCTGTGGAGCCGGTGGTTTCTGAAAGGCCTGATCCTTCAACAGCTCCAAACCTCATAAGCTTTCTGTCGCTCTGCTCAACTTAGGCTCTTTCTCACTGCAGACCCAGATAGCAGCCATGAGCTTCGGCTGTGCCTAGAGCCTGCCATGCTTGATTCCGGCCTCACTCAATGTCTCAGGACTCGGGCAACATACAGTCAGGTTCTTTACCCTCATGTCACATCAGGGAGCTCTAGTCAGGTACCCATGGAGAGCATTCTTATTCCCTGTGCTGGCTGGTTTTATGTCAACTTGACACAAGCTAGAGTCATCCAAAAGGAAGGAACCTCAATTGAGAAAATGCCTCTATACAATTGGGCTGTAGGCAAGCCTATAGAGCATTTTCTTAATTAGTGATTGAGAGGGGAGGGTCTCTCCTCTCATTGTGGGCAGGGCCATCCCTGGGCTGGTGAGCAAGCCATGGGGAGCAAGCCAGTAAGTAGCACTCCTCCATGGCCTCTGTATCAGCTCCTGCCTCCAGGTTCCTGCCCTGCATGAGTTCCTGTCCTGACTTCCTTCAGTGATGGACTGTGGTGTGCAAGTGTAAACCAAATAAGCCCTTTCTCCCCAAGTTGCTTTGGACCTGGTGTTTCATCGCAGCAATAGAAACCCAAGACAGACATGGGCCCCAGGATAATGGGGTATCGCTGTGATAGAGCCGACCATGTGCTTTGGAAAGAGTTGAGGGAGGACTTTGGAACCTTGAACTAGAAAAGCCACTGAGTGCTGAGAGCTCAGTGAGCTGTTCTGCAGGAGCTGGGAAGACTGGAATGTCGAGGGCAGTGTAGATGATGAAGGCCTGGCTTGTGAGGTTTCAGAGGGAAGCAAAGACTTTACGGGGTGTTTTGTGTGAAGAATCTGTGGTGTCTGGCTACCAGGAGCTTGATTAATATGAGACAAGAAACAATAAAGTTGAGTCTTTGCTTTTGTGGGACAATAGATGCTGGTCAGCTGGGGTTGAAGGATCAGCTGTCACGAAGAAGAAACCAGCATCCCTGAGGTGAAATCTGGGAAGTGTTTCCTCAGGCTCAGCACACAGAAGCTGTGTTCCAGAAGCTGCTAAGGTTGTGCTGGCAGCTGAACTTGGTACTGTTAAGGGTCACCAGGTGGTCCTGGTTTTGAAGGCATGAAGAGGTCATGGAGAGCTGCTGAGGCTTGGCACTGTGTGGCAGGGCTGGGGTCCCTGAAGAGAGTCCTGATGAGGTTGTTGGTGAAGGTGCAGCCCAATTGCAGTAGGGACCCAGCATTTTTGGAGATGCCCGTACCATGAGAGGATCACCAAGAGCAGCAGCAATGGAACGGGGCCAGCTAGAGCCTAGAAGACCAGCGGTGTGTGCTGCAGAGGGTGGAGCCAGAGAAGTGACCTTCAGAGGAGCCCAGAAGATTGTGAGTGCAGCCCAGATAACCGATCATTGTCTCTGCCTCCCTTCTTGCAGTGGGATTACAGAAGTGTGATACCATACCTGGCTTTGTGTAAGTGCTTCAGTCTTGAACTCAGATCTTGTACAGCAAGCAAGCACTTTCTACACTGAGCTGCCTCTCCAGCCCCTTGATAACATACCTTTCTCTAGTATGAGGTGTGAGAAAAGAGCCAGTCAGAGTGAAGGGTTCACATAACTGGAGACCCACAGAAGCTTGACCACAGCCAGCGGAGGCTTCCCCAGCCCTAGGTCTCTGTCTCTGGAATGTCACACTAGTGTCCTCTCCTGCCTGCCGTCACTGGCCCTACAGGGCTGGAGGTTCATTCGTCCCTGAGCTCCCTTCTAACATTTGTACAGGGCAGCCCCAAAATGCTTTGAGGAGGGAAACTGGGGTGCCAACATTCGTTTCATCTGCCTGCGTAACAAGGAAAAGAGGGTACCAGTTCTCTGCAATTCTCCACCGGATGCTGCTGCCCTGGCCTGACTGTGGCGAAGGACTCTGAGTTAATGGTTTGAGCCTCTCTGCCATGTACGGGCTTTGAGATGGACATAAAACCAATCTGGTGCCAAGCTGAAGGTTAATTGAATATTTGGTGTGCAGCAGGGCTGATGAAAGAGACTCCATTTTCCCTCCATCCTCAGCCAAGCTAAGCACCCACGGATGCGGATGTCTTGATGTGAGGCAAAACCGCACATTTGAGAGGATTCCAAAGAGAGGAGGGCCAAGATAAGCAGAAATTGGGGGGGGGGGAGATCCTCAACAACTTACTAGGTGGGGCTTGACGCTGGGTGTAATTCCCCCTCCTCAGAAATAAAAACCCGGGAGTCAATCCTTCTCAGAGGCAGCTCCCATGAGTTTGCCCGGTAACTTCTGTGGGTCGATGTTCTCGATGTTCTTGTCAGCAGAATTGTATGTTTGTGACTCATCACAAGAGCAATAGGCAACAGCTTGTGTGCACGTGTGTGTGCATGCATGTTCACATGTGCATGGGTACGCGCTGCATATGCACATGCATGTGTGTGCATGTAGAGGACATGATGCACAGAAGAAGAGGCTGATGTCAAAGTGTCTTTCCCCACCTTATATACTGAAGCAGAGTCTCACTGGCTAGTCAGCTTGCCTGGGGAACCCCATCCTCCCTCCCTAGTACTGGGGTCACAGGTAGGCTGCCACGCCCATCTGGCATTTACATGAGTACAGGAGCTCTGAACTCAGGTCCTCACGCTTGTGAGGCAAGCCCCACTGCACCATCTTCTCAGCTCCCACACTGCTCTAGAATGGAGTTTTCTGCCTGAAGCCTCAGTTCGGAGGTTCCCAGTGACCTCTGTGACTTGTTCTTCCTCTGCTGTAGCTGAGGTATGTCTCCCGAAGTGGACCGCCCCCTCCCTCACTTCCCGAGTGTGTGGGTGCTGTCTGCAGCCGCAGCACTTGGCCTCTCTCTCCTCATTTGCTTTTTTTTTTTTTT
>NW_022196905.1:105427814-105443420 GCF_008632895.1 Mastomys coucha
ACACACACACACGCACTCACACACACACACACGCACGCACGCACGCACGTGCACGCACGCGCACGCACGCACGCACGCACGCACACACACACGCACACACACACACACTCACACGCACACTCACACACCCCTGTGGAATAAACAGAGGATCCAGAAATGAACCCACACAGTGACTGACACATGATTTTTGACAAGGTGCCCGAATCAGATACTGGGGGAAAAAAAATTCTCAACAGACGGTGCCGGGGAAATTGTAATGTAACAGAAATGGATCTATTCCACTCTCTGAAAAACGCATTCAGTGTGGATCAAAACTTCACTTTAATACCCAAAATTACAACTGTTAGAGGAAATTTAAGGAAACACTCCCAAGACATTGGCACACACAGGGATTCCTGAGGAGTCCAAGAGCTCAGGAGGAAGCAGCATCGAAAATCAAGAGCCGGGACCACAGGGAATTCAAAAGCTAGAGAAGCCACCAGCAGAGCATAGAAATGACAGTCAGGTGACTGGTCTTTGCCAACGCCACATCAAAGGATTGATAGCTACTGTTTGTAGAGACCATGAAACATAAACAGTCTCCAATCACCCTATAAGTCAATGAGCAAACGAACCCAACAGACAGGTTCCCCAAAGCGATCATAGGCCCGTGAGGATGAGAAAATGTCTAACATCCTTTAGTCACAAAGGACAGACCAATTAGAAGTTCATTCCACCGGAGTCAGTATGGCTGTTGTCAAGACTGACTACACACGCCTACATGGACACTGACGAGGGGAACACTTTGTCATTGCAGGCGGGGGGGGGGTGTGTGTCACACTAGGACCACCATGTTGGGAATTGGCATGTGGCGGTCTCCAGAAACTGAAAGTAGATGGTAGGACCCCAGGTGGCTCTCTGGGGAGACACCACAGGACATAAGCCAGCCTATTATAGGGAGCCCACACATGCTTGATGTGGCTAGCTTAGATGTCTGTGGACAGATGCGAGGGTAAAAAGAACGTGGTGTGTTTGCATAACAAGTTATATTCGGCCATCAAGAAAATTGAAATTATGCCATTTGCATGAAATTAGGTGGAATTGGAGACCATTCTATTTAGCAAAATAGCCAGACTCAGTCAGACAAATGCTATATTTTCTTCCATATGCAACAACAACAATAACAAAAATCTAGATTTTTTTTTTTTAAGATAGTAGTGGGCAAGACAGGGATCTGTTCAAATTACATCATAGACACTATCACTTCACACAGTGAATACACACTACAAAGATGGCTACTAGGCCTGTCGGACCTGGAGAGCCAAAGGCCCTGAGACTCCTGCTTCTGGCCTCTTCCCAGCCACCTGGGTTTGCCAGAAACCCTTTTTTTTTCCTCCAGACGCCACCATCTGTCCCTGTCTCTGTCTCACAGAGGGCAGCGGGAGGAGGTGGCTGAGAGGCCACCAGGGGATCCTGTTCCCTTTGCCTGTGGCGCCTCAGCTGCCTCCCCCTCCAGCAGTCCTTGGAAGCTGCCCCGGGACATCAGATACAAGAACCCAGAGCCCGAACCTTCACTCTGGGCTCAGAGTTGCCCTCCTGGGGAGCCGGAAGGTATTCTGGATGAACATACTGTGGTTGTGCCCAGGGAGCCTGGGAAGCAGCCCAGGGCAGCTGTCCCCATTCACTAAACACTTCCCAGTCACCAAGTGTAGCCCAAGGTCAATATTAAACCTGAGAAGGCAGAGTAAGGTGACACCCTGACTGACAGGGACGTCTGTACTTAGCCGAGGAGGGCAGATAAGGAGAAACAAACTATGGCCGGGGTTCATGGCACAGCACCCTTCACTGCTACCCACTCTGGCCATTTGGTCCTTCAAAAATTGGAGGCTGGCAAGATGGCTCAGTGCACAAGGGCACCCGATGCCAAACCGGACGCCCTAGGTTGATTCCCACAAGCTGTCCCCTGATTGTCCCGCACGTGCCGTGACAATCACACCCCAACCTCCACTCACAGTAGATATGTGAGTACATAGCAATACTAATAAAAGGACCCTTGCATACCCGTACTTGGAGCTTTGCTATGGAAGCCCTTCCTCCCTCCCTCCTTATGTCAAATACCCAGTGGCCGAACCCCTTCTTAAGCTGTCAACTGAAATCACGAGTGTGCTTATCTGTGTACACCCTCCCTGGACATCAGTCTCTTTAGCAGAATGAATTAACCAGAGTAGGGACACCTGCTTCGCGTGCTGCTGGTTGTGTTGCTGTAGCAACCCCAGGGCTCTGCAGCTCCCCAGCACATACTAGATGCTCAGTTAATCCTGGCTGGGACATCAAACAAAGCAGAAGTCAGCTCCTCCCCATCTGCCTGCTGCTGCGGGCCTGGGTGAAGGGCGCCTCAGACACTCACAATTGAATGTCCAGGAAGATCCGCTTCTCCTCCCCAACGTGGATTTTCCACACACAGTCTTCGCCTTCCGCATAGGGCTCTGGCCAGTTTGGGGACAGCACCACCCCGGCCACAGCAGAGAGCTCCCCACCACACATGGCTGCAACAGACAGACAAGAAGGACACCCTTGTGAGGAAGTCAACACAGCACAGTGGTTAGGAGTTTGGAGGTGAGGTTGCCATCTGTGGGTCCCTGTGTAGCATGGGGTGGAGCAGGGGGGCAGCATGTGTGTCTATGTGTGCATTTACATGAGTGTGCATGTATGTGTGTGCCTGTGTCTGTGTGTGCCTTGAAAAAGGCCACTGGCCTCACCTGCTGCTCCAAGAGGGCAGAGGTTGGCAGAGTCTTTCCCATTGAGGGCAGTCCCCAGTTCCCACTAGCTCCCACTGTTCTGCCGGCTTTGGATAAGGTGTGTATATGATCTTATAGCATCAACTCCCTCCTCTGAGAAGTCAGGAAATGCTCTTCCAGCCCACTGGCTTATGACAGGTCACGACTGAGGTCACCACACCAGCTTGTAACACCTCACCTGGCCCCAGTGTGTGCTCAGGTGGCAACTGGGCTCCAGTCTCCAAAAGGTTTAGCCTGGACTAGCAGCAGAGATGCACCTGCTGCTCTCCCAATCCTGCCTGGGCAAGCAAGCCCTCAGCATGGCAGAGGCCGAAACCTCAATATATTCTTCTCCCTTCATGGAGCACATTTAGTTCAGGGGCCAATCCCTCACCAGGGCAAGGCGATGATGTCATGCTAACTGCCAGGTGGTTGCTGGGAGTGAGGGTGTCCTTCATACCTCCATGTGTCAGGGTTCAGTGGCCTTGGAATACAAGACCTGAGGAGCCAGTGTGACTGAAGGTTGTCACAGCCAATATTGTCTGGGCTCTGAGCACAGGGAAGCTAAGACCACTTTTCTTCCAGTGAGCCTAGAATACTCTTCGGCATGCTCTCTTCATGTCTGATTCTTCATCATGAACGGGGCTGGTGTTTTACCGTAGTATGTGGCTGTAGAAAGGGCATTATCGGGGCTGGTGAGATGGCTCAGTGGGCAAGAGCACTGACTGCTCTTCCAAAGGTCGTGAGTTCAAATCCCAGCAACCACATGGTGGCTCACAACCACCCGCAATGAGATCTGATGCCCTTTTCTGAAGACAACTACAATATTCTTATTTATAATAATAAATGAATCTTTGGGCCGGAGCAAGCAGGGACTGAGCAAGCGGGACTGACCAGAGCAGGCAAAGTTGACCAGAGTGAGCAGAAGTCCTAAAATTCAATTCCCAACAATCACATGAAGGCTCACAGCCATCTGTACAGCTACAGTGTACTCATATACATAAAACAAATAATAAATAAATCTTTCAAAAAAGAGCAACCACATCCATTCTCCTTCCCAGACTCTGCCCTGGTGACTAGAATCCCCTTTGTACCTCTGTGGGTATATCTCTTCTGGACATTTCCTAAAATGGAATTATTTAAAAAAAAAAAAAAAGAAAGAAAGAAAGGGTATTGTCACATGGGACACACAGCTCTCAGCAGCCTGCCCAGTTATCAACAGTGACAGTCACCCATGTCACCCAAGGTCGCCATGCGCTGTTGACTGGGTTATGCTCTGCAATAGAATGTGAAGCAAGGTGAGTCTGTGGGAGCTGACATCCTTGCAGGGATCACCTGTCACAGCCACTGTGCACTGCAGGTCCTGGGCCTGCAGGAAGGAGCACCACTTTCTGATTACTCCAAGAACAAGCAGCAACCAGACACAGGGGGCCATTGGTCTGGAAAAGGTGTCATCATAAAACCAGTGTGCAATGTGACCACCACTTTCAAGGCTGGGGTCTTGTTCTTTGCCAGGGTGAGGGCCTGGGAAGGTGGTGGCTCACCTCTGCACAGAGGCTCCGTATCATTCCAGTATGGGTCACGCACATTGACACACTCAATGACAGCTGGGCCTTGCTCCAGAGAGTGGCCGGGATCGCAGGTGAATTCTACAATGGTCCCGATGTTGTAGGTGGGGTCCGATGTGGTGAAATTCCCGTTTTGGATGTAGGGTTCATAGCAGTGACCTTTCTCAAAGGCTGAGGTGGGGGCACAGAGAGGGTTAGTGGACAGATGAGGTAAAAGATAGCCATTACTGCTTAGACATAAAGAAAAGGCGCTCCAGAGTATAGAAACTCATGTCTGTAATCCTAGCTTTAGAGCCTAAGATAGGTAAGTCATTGCTTGAAGCCAGCCTGGGCTACACAGTACTTTCCAGGACAGCCTGGGTTTCTGAGGGGACCCTGCTCCAGAACAGAATGCTTCTGACCTGGGCCAGGCACCTGGACCCTCGGAACTCACGTTTCTTATGTGTGATGCATATAAGACCATCCACCTGGGGCCTCCACATTCTCTCTATGCTAGCACTCTGGGTCCTGCCATTGGATGCATAAGGTCTGTCCCTCAATGGGACCACCCACTTCCAGGAAAGCCTAAGCTACTGTCCTTAGGATACACAGAACACCACGGTCTGTGTCAGAGAGCCTGCTCCTGGAAGGAGGCTAGACCCCCAGAGGCATTGCTAGAGGAGAACAGGGGAGGGTTCCAAGGCAGGCTGGCAGCCATGGCAGCCATATTGTAAGTGAGGCTTCTCTCAGATACTCCTGGCTTCTCTCCTGTGAGAGAAAACAACAGTTCCACATCTCTGGGTGGTGAGAGTCACACACAGAGCAGACACAAAGGCCTGGTGTAGTAGCACACAGGTATGATTCCTTCACCAGGGGGGCTGAGGTTGGGAGATTGTGAGTTCAAGGCTAGCCTGGAATATTAGAGACACTCTGTCTCAAAAAGCCAAAACGGAAGAGAGAAGGGGATGGATACAGGGCTCCACTGTCAGGAGTTTTGCCTAGCCTGCAGGAAACCTCAGGTTTGATTCCCAGCGATGCATGAGCTAGGCAAGGTGCTTCATATGTGTAATCCTGGCACTTGGAAAGGAAAGGCAGGAGGATCAGAAGTTCAAGGCCATCCTGATCTGCTTATCGAGTTTGAGGCTAGCCTGAGCTATACGAGTAACCTGCACTTAAGACAGCCTCTCAAAAGAAAGGAATAAATGAAGGAAGGAAAGAAGAAAGGAAGAAGGGAGAGAGGGAAGGGACAAGGGAGGGAGGGAGGGAGGGAGGGAGGAAGACCAGGCACCAACCAGTACGTGAGATGCTTAGAAGGAAGATGATATCAATACAATAACACTGAAAGCCTGTCTTGAAAATCATGGGCCAGTCTGGGTCCCTTCCATTTAGCATTCACACATCCCCTATCCTAGGCCCCAGTTCAGCCCTCACCCACTTTTGCTGCCCCCAGACCTGAAAAGGAGGGAGCCTCTCACCCTCAAAGCGGATGTTGAATGCAGAGGCTGCCTGGCCCTGATCAGAGGTGAACTCGATGCGGATACTGCTGCCCTCGCTCAGCAGGCCCTCGAAGGGCACACTCTCCGTTCGGAGCGAGTCATACAGGAGGGCCGACGCATTTGTTCGTCCACTGTAGACGATCATCCTGGGCAGAGAAAGGGCAGACAGATGCACAGACCCCCAAGTGGAGAGGGTGTGTGTGGAATGCTCACCAGGTCTGGTCTCCCTTGGAACCCAAATCCTGCCTCTTCAGTCTTCCTCATTCCTCACAGAAATGGAAACCACCTGCTTGTTTTGAGTCTCTCAGGGTGCAGGGTGGGTTGTGGTGAGCGAGGGGCACCCAGGGTAGTTACTGTGTCATGGGTTACTCTGCTTTGAGAGGTGGAGCTTGGCCAGCAATGTGCAGTCAGGCAGTGTCCCACTATGCTGGATGAGGTCTGCCACCCAGCCTGCCTAACTCTTTCCAGCTGAGCTTCTCCATCCCTGCCTCCTGTCTTCCTGGGAGCCAATGTTGTGTGTGCCATAATTGTTCTCCATGGAGCCTAATCGTGGCTTTGTGCAGAGGGGGTGCTCAATAGATGCACCTTCTTATTCCACTCAGGAGAGAGATGCCTGAGAGGAAAGAGACCCCAGGCAGTGTGTATGTGTGTGTGAGAGCACCCACGCATGTGTGTGCATGTGTGTGTGCCTGTATGTGTGTATGCATGCATGTGTGTATGCATGTATGTTTGTGTGCATGCATGTGTGTGAGTGTGTGTGTTTGTGTGCTTCCCATCCTCTTCTTCCCTCGCTTCCTACATGGCTCAGGAAGGCTCCTGTCCCCACTGAGTGCTTCAGACTCCTGGCTGGAAGCAGAGGGTCATAAGCTCTTGCTCCCCAGGGCTTTTTGCCTGGGGTTCAGCCACACCCAGATTATATGCTCCACCCCCTCTAAGCGGGGGAGGGGCAGTTGGTGTGGACAGCTCACCTGTCTTTCTCATGCAGCAGCAGCCTTTCAAGATGCAGGTGGAGTTTCTGACCCTCTGGAGCCTCAATGGTCCACACGCAGAACTGGCTGCCATTGGCATTTCCCGGGTAACTGGGGGAGAGAACTCGACCGATGGTGGCATTGTGAACTGCTCCTCCACATGGGGCTGGGTGCAGAAAGTGACATGCCAGGTGGTGAGGGAATAGCAAATAGGAGTGATGAGATTGGTCTCCCCTGACTGCACCCAAGACCTCCACCAAGGGCGGAGTTGCGAACACATGGAGGGGGCTGCTGTCCTGTTAACCCCTCCATGTCTGGATCCACCAATGCCACTCTGCTTCTGCAGGGAGGACCTCAATGCTGTGGTGCTGATTGTGTCTAGACATTCATTAAATTCACAATTCGTGTGTGTGCACGTGTGTACACGTCGCAATGCTTGTGTGGAGGTCAGAGGGCAACCCACAGGAATCAACTCTTTCCACCATGTGTGGGTCTTGGGGACTTGGCAGTCAGTGTGTTAAGTCCCTGAACCATCTCCCTGGCTCGATGCCTAGACTTTCAGTTATGAAATGATTCCCAAGGGCAGACAGAAGCAGTTCACAGGAGAAGCATGCATTTAGGACTGCGTGGAGAGTGAAAGAGTGGAAGAACCTCCAGTTGTGTTCTAATTTACCCAACCAACAGCCGGCTGAAATGAATCAATAAAACAGCAGCCATGGGCTGTAGGCATAACCTTATTTATTCACGAGGAACTCACCAGGAGGATCGTGACCATTTCCTGAGGTGCAATTCAGCAAAAAAACCCAAAACCAAACCACTTTTAAAACCATGTCGGAACACCCTGACCCAGAAACGAGCCCTGGGAGTGTATCCTGGGGGAAGCATTGGAGATCTGAACTGGCTTGTAGCTGAGGCTGGGCAGCTCCATCTTTACCCTCAGATTGAAAACCAGAGCCAAGGTGCATTTCCCTGCACACATTGGGTTTTCACGGAGCCATCCAACACTGCGTTCTCAGACACTGTTAACACATCCCAGAGCATGAAGAAGCATATGAGAAGCATGAGAAGCCCTGCCTGGCCCATTGCTGTGAGCAATCTGCAAAGGTAGATTGAGACCACTGGATATAAAGGTGATTTGTTCTCGTCCTCGGTACATTTGTGTTTCTGGAATTTTCTTTTAACCAGAGCCATATAACACTTTTACGTTAAGATAATATGGCGAGGTGACTCTGCAAATGATTTGTGGCCCTCAGGAGCTATACGCACGGCTGTCAGATCACAGCAGAGAGAGCGGGTGCCGGGACTTGGGTCTTAGGGGGTCGAGGGGAGGGTCTGTTTTAATGTGGTATCTGTGAAAGTTGATCCAAAGGCCCTGGAAGAGGATTAAAGATACACAGGAATCTTTCTTGTCCGAGCACAAGTCTCTGGTTTCTCCCCCAGGGTCAGAGGAGCAGAAACACACAAGCAGGCAGATCAGACCGGTTATGCCATGGAGCTGGTCTCTTCTTCAGAGGACAAGGATTCTTCCAAGCTCCTCCCCCATGTCCTCAGAGTCCTCTCTCCTCAAGTCCTCTCTTTCTCTTCTAAAGACAGGGTCTCATGTAGTCCAGGCTGGTCTCAAATTCGTTGTGTAGATGAAGACAACCTTGAACTCCTGATCTTTACCCTCACAATTCCTGAGGTCCACACATGCTGGGGATGGCACCCTGGAGCTGTGTGTGTGTTAGGCGAGCGTTCTGATTAATATGCCTCAGCCACTCCCCGCCATCTCTGAGTTCCGCACGCATCTTCTTACCAGCGGGGACACAACCCTTTGCTCACTCACTGCCTTCTAAAAATTTCTCTGCGCAACACATTTTACAACAGCTTGGGCTCTCGGCTGTGATGACAGTAGGGTTCTAGTGGCCCCCGGCACCAGATGACATGATTTGTAGTATGTGCTTGGTAAATAGTAATTTGTATTTATTTAATTCTTTAAAAAACGTGAGAAAGGGCTCTCCCTTTGTAACCCAGACTGGCCTTGAGATGTGAGTCTTCTGTTTCAAATTCCCAAATGCTGGGATTTCAGGCATATGGTCACTATTCTTGGTCACCACACTTGGCTTCATAAAGCATTTGCTGGACAAATAACAACTATCCACTTTACAAAGGCGTCAAAAAAAAAATGTTAAGAGATATTAAGCCACTTGCTCAAGGACACATAGCTAATAAGTCGAGTCCCTGGGCTGCAGGCCAGGGGTGCTCCATGCCATCCGAATTTACAGTGACATCTGATGGTTTAGAAAGGAGCTGGGGTTGGGGGTGGGGGGAAAGGTGGGCACTTTACAGAAGAGGATAGGGCACTTTGGTTCCCCTAGCATGCCCAGCTCAGTTCTTGACACATAGGAGATGTCCCCAGACTATTGAATGACAGTGTGGTGGAGTTGGCTTGGCAGAAGGAGACAAGCTGTGACAGCTCTCCTCTGCCCTGGACTGGGCTGTGTGACAGGGTGGACGGAAACTGTCCTTCCTTCCTGAGTGCTCAAACTTCCATTGTGTCATGTACCCGTGACAGACTTCACACAAGCCAGTGGATCCCCCAGAGCCTGAGGTGTGCCAGCAGTGATGGGGGGCAGGGACACGGGGGAAGGGTGGGGGACATGGTCTTACCCCTGACAGATCCCTCTGGAGGGACAGCTGCTTCTTCCCAATCTGTCCCTCCATCTTCTGATGTCAGTATAGTCTTTTGGGGTTTTGTTTTGTTGTTTTGTTTTTTTGGTGTTTTCTTTTGCTTGTTTGTTTTTGAGACAAGGTCTCACTATGTAACCTGGGCTGTCTTGGAACTCACTGTGGAGACCAGGCTGGCCTTGAATGTACAGACGTCCATCTGCCTCTGCCTCCCAAGTGATGCTGATATATGCTGTCTTAGTTAGGGTTTTACTGCTGTGAACAGACACCACGATCAAGGCAAGTCTTAGAAGGACAACATTTAATTGGGGCTGGCTTACAGGTTCAGAGGTTCAGTCCATTATCATCAAGGCGGGAGCATGGCAGTGCCCAGGCAGGCATGGTGCAGGAGGAGCTGAGAGTTCTACATCTTCATCTGAAGGCTGCTAGGAGAATATTGACTTCCAGGCAGCTTGGATGAGGGTCTTAAAGCCCACACCCACAGTGACACATCTACTCCAACAAGGCCACATCCACTCCAACAAAGCTATACCCACTCCAACAAGGCCACACTTCCTCCAACAGGGCCACACCCTCTAATAGTGCCACTCCCTGGGCCAAGCATATACAAACCATAACATATGCTGACTTCCTCAAACCTATTGAGCCCTTTCACCCACCAACCTTTGTACAGGATAGCTCACTGGCAGGGAAAATGGACACCTTTCACTTTCACTTTGGTACCTTCCACTCTTCCAACAGCCTGGTTCCTCAGGAACTCCTTCCCTGGTCTCTGGCCTACCATCACCTCTTGTCTCTGAGTCCCTTCTGTCATGTTGACAGAGTTTCTCTTGTCCCTACCTGCTCTGTGACATGACCCCCTCTCTGGAACTCTCTGCCCCCCTCCCTGCCTCCCCTGCCCACCATGCTTTCTCATCTGGTCACATATTGTGGTAGTTTGAATAAGTATGGCCACCCCCAACCCCCCCATAGGCTCATATATTTGAATGCTTAGTCACCAGGGAGCAGAACTGTTGGGGAAGGATTAGGAGGTGTGGACTTGTTGAAGGAGGTTAGTTCCTGGGGGTGGGATTTGCAGTTTCAAAAGCATGTGCCAGGCATACTCTCTCTGTCTGTCTGTCTGTCTGTCTGTCTGTCTGTCTGTCTGTTTCTCTCTGTCTCTCTGCTTCCTGCCTGTGGACCATGATGTCAAGCTCTCAGTTACGGCTCCAGTCCCATGCCTGTCTGCTTCCCACCATTATGACCATTTACTCACCTTCTAAAACTGTAAGCAAACCCCCAATGAAATGCTTTGTTTTTGTCATTTTATTATTATATGTAAGTACACTGTAGCTGTCTTCAGACACACCAGAAGAGGGTGTCAGATCTCATTACAGATGGTTGTGAGCCACCATGTGGTTGCTGGGATTTGAACTCAGGACCTTCAGAAGAGCAGTCAGTGCTCTTAACCGCTGAGCCATCTCTCCAGCCCTGTTTTTGTCATTTTAAAGAAGAGTTTCTATAGTTACAATGTTTCTTCGCAGCTGTAGAGAAGTCACTAAGATATGCATCCTGTACCAGGGCGGAGACTCTGAGAGAGCTGAGCCCTCACAGTTCCAACCACAGGCATAGAACCCGGTAACGATAGGCACTTGTGGACGTTGGCAGCATCCTTGAAGGATGTCAGATCCACCAGCCAAGGATCTCCACTGTCTGTCCTTGAAGTCCAGGTTTCCTCATGCTGGCCTGCACTGTCTACTTCTCTCCACCAGAGGGCACCAGACCACCTTAGTTGGAGGCTGTCACCAACTTTTGAGTTCATGTTGACTAAGCTCAGACAGCAAAACAGAACAGCAGCAGCTACCCGCAAAGTCCAAGCCACAAAAGAAACAAGGGATGAGTGTGACCTCATCACTACAAAGAGGGTAGCATTGCAGGCCATATGAAAAAGGAAACCAAACCCAAACCAAAACCAAGCAACCCCCCACAGAACAGGATGAGAGGTTTACATACCATATCTCATGAAAGTTTTGATCCAACATATGTAAAGAGTGCTTACTGTACAGCAACAACCCAGTAGCTCTTGAACAATGGGCAAACGGATTAAAGAGCCTTTTCAGAGAGGGCGTACTGACAGCTACAAGAAGCATTGGAAAAGATGTGATGGCAGTACTTATCCTGGAAACATGAGAATTGGGAGAGTCTGTAGGCCTACTGTGCTGATTGCAGAAAATAGTGTGTCGGTGAGCACTGGAAGGGAGAGAACTAATTGCTGTACCACCAGCGGCAGGTGAAATGGTGTGGTGTGGTTGCTGTGGGAGGTGTGGGTCTGTAGGGGTTACATTACATGACCTCAGAATGGCAATGCCGTTCTGAGGATCGTACTTAAGAGAAACAGAAACGAATTTCTATGTTCAGAGCCAGGCAGTTACTTAGATAAAAAGTGGAAATAATTCCAATGTCCAATGATGGACAGACAGGTAAATAAAATGGAACATAATGCTCATAACAGAATATTACACAGCCATGAAAAGGAACAGCGTGCTTATATATGCTGCAATGTAAGGTGATCTTGAAAACGCCATGGTTAGTGGGAAAAGCCAAGCATGTGGCATCAGAATGAAAGCTCACAACTGGCATATCTCAGAGAAGAAAGCTTAGCATCCCGAATATACAAGGGGGACAACAGCTACCACCAAGTCGGCTGTTGAGTGACTGCTAGAGAGCAAGGTTCTCACTGGACAGGATGCATATCTTAGTGACTTCTCTACAGCTGCGAAGAAACATTGTAACTATAGAAACTCTTCTTTAAAATGACAAAAACAGGGCTGGAGAGATGGCTCAGTCCTTAGGAGTCGATGGCATGCCCTGGGCACTATATTACAGCACAGCCTGGAGGGCAAAAGCCTTACCCAAGGTTACTCCCAATGCCCTAGAGCAGTGGTTCTCACCCCTTGGGGGTTGTGTGATCCTTTTACAAGGGTCGTACATCAGATATCAGATATTTACATCACAGCTCATAACAGTAGCAAAATTACAGTTATGAGCTAGCAATGGAATGATTTTTATGGTTTCGGGTCAGCACAGCATGACATCTAACCTCCGCCCTGGAGGGTGCTGCCCCACCCCCACCCCACCCAACTGGCAAGCACTGGTACCTGAGCAGACAGGCTCCTGGCTGCTCCAGTGTGGTTTGGAGGCATTGATGCAGGTCAGCGTCTTGGCTCCCTGCAGCTCGTAGCCTAGGTGGCAGTGGAAGTGGGCCACCCCACCCGAATGCAGATCCATCACCGTGACATCTCCGGCATCGGGCCTCCGGGGAAAGCTGCAGCTCAGCATGAAGGCTGCAGAGAAGGGAGCAACCCACGCACATTAGCCGTGGGCAAGGAGGCCGTGGGACCCACATCCTGGCAGCGGCTCTGTGCTGGAGAAAGAGGGGCGACCCTAGCGAGGCAGGCTGGGTGCTGGAGCTGCTGGCTAAGTTGTTTCTCTACCTTATTTTGGGGAGGAAAGGTCTCTCGTTGGCCTGGCCAGGAATCCTCCTGTCTCCACCCTTCAGCACTGGGCCTACAGGTGAAACCTGCCTTGACTTTCTATGTGGGTTCTGGGGATGGGAGCACTGCCCCTTATGGGGATGGAGCACTGCCCCTTATGGGGATGGAGCAGTGCTCCTTATGGGGATGGAAGCACTGATCCTTATGGGGATGGAGCACTGCCCCTTATGGGGATGGAACACTGCCTCTTATGCTTGTAGGGCAAGCTTTTTCCCTGAGCCCTCTCCAGTCCCCAAATTATGTATCTTCCTCTCTTGCCTTTAAAAAACATCTTAGTCAGGGAGGAGGGTGATGTGGACTTAATGGGAGTGCCAGTGGGGTTCCTGGCATGAAAACCCTCAAGAGTGTGGCCAGGTGTCAGAGGAGAGTGAGGCCGGTGTCTCCCTCTGGCTGGCCTCAGCAGACCCTCACCCTGGTAATGTAGCTGGAAGGTCCCAAGGCCGTCATCCTGGAAGGTCCGGAAGTAGACAGAGATGGTGTTGGTGGGGCTGCGGATCACCTGGCCCTCTACCAGGAGAGTCTGGTTGGCCAGGACTGTCAAAGTGGGACCGTCCACTCCTCGGATGGAGAGCAGCTCCCCTTCGGAGAGGTTGACACTCTTCACCTGGGAACCCACGGGGTAGACAGAGAGAGGTGGGGCAATGGGTGGTGGAGAGGCTCCTGTGTGCTGGGTTCTGAGTGGCTGCTGACTCAACACAGGTCTATGAGCTGGCAAGCAAGGGCACCCTCATTTCTACGTCTCTCTTGGTCCTCTCTCTCCTCCACTATGGCTGCACTCCAGGGCAAACCACCCTTCTCCAGGCACTTTGCTGTTACTTTTGCTGTCTACACTGGAGGGGGTGGATGGGAGGTACTATGCACTCCTACACACATGCACATAACACACACATATGTGTTGTATGTGATGGCTGCTAGTGTTTAATAAGCAAGCCATTAAGGCAGTTCCTTTCTGGGTAACACGTCTAGTGCTTTGCCAGCATATCCTCGCCCCCTCCTCAGGCCATACACTTGGGAACTCCCACTCTCTATAAAACCCAACTAAAATAACCCTGATTTGGGGAAAGGAGGCATGACAGAAAGGGCAACCGAGACCAGGCATGACCAGCTCTCTAGGCTACCTGCAGTTCTACCCCGTAGCCAGTATAGACAGTCACGTTGTAAGTGCATTCCAGGAAGCTGCTGTAGGGCTGTGGAGGGAAATCGCTTGAGTCAATGTATCCCTCGGGGTCGGAGAAGCTCACACCGCAGAGAGCTAAGGAGAAACAAACATTGCCATCAGGATACAGAGAGCTGCCAGCCAGCCCAGGAGCTCACTCACAGATGTGCTGTGGGGTGGCACAGCCCAGCCCCTTGGGGGGTCTGTGCGCTACTGTGTGTCCACTCCACCCCACCCCATCTTCCCCTGGCGTCAACACAAAACCAAAAGCAGCTATGAGTGTGTTGCTGGGCAACGGGAAAGAGAAGCTGCAGAGGACGAGTCTGAGGAGGGTATCTGTGGAAGTGCAGGGGAGCCTTGTGCGGAACTCTGCCCTGTCCTGACTGCAGTACCTAGTTACTAGGGGCAGCCCCACTCACTCTTAGACAGAATGCCATTCCATTCCCACCTTAAGGACAGGCAAACCAAAGCACAGGGAGGGCCGATCTACACTATGCTCACACAGCACACATGATTCAGACCCAGTGGTCAGTCTCCAGTTGTTACATCCAAAGCAGCATCCTGCTACAAATGGCAGTATAAAGAACTTTCTGTTAACTGGGAAGCTCCTATAATCTGCCCGAAAGATGCTCTAGCAAGGCATCTAGTTCCAGGTTAATCTGAACAGCCTGTCTCAGCTCAAAGATTCCCCCCGCCCCCCGTTGTCATATAAAATCGGATTGATTTCTCTACTTTCTGCTCTTCTCTCTGGAGGCCCCGCCCCACTCCCAGGGCAGGGTGCAGATAGCCTTGGCAGTTTGTTCCCCAATAAACCCTTCTTTCCACCCATGGAGACGTCTAGTTCCGTGGTTTCCCTGCACTCTCGCTTGCACAGTGAGCAGCCAAGCTGAGGCAAGCTTGACTGGTGAGGCCTCAACACAGAGAGGCAGGGAGCCCAGGCTAGGAGAGCAGGCTTAGCAATCCATATCAGCTTCCACCCAAGCTCCAGGCCCTTCCATAGAAAGGCTTAGGAAATGAGCATTTTCCTCACTTAGGCTCTTGATCACCTACAATGGATCCCCAGGCCTATAACGACAGAACGCTGTGTGAGCAGCTCTTATATGGTTTAGGGAATAGAATGAGGAAGAAGTCTGGGGGTTCATGCGACTGATACAGCTAAATTTTCTGAATAGTTTGGCTGACTATACAGACAAGGAAGACAAAGTAAGGGAGGGCCAGTAGACTGGATGAGTCAGTGCATGTAGGTGTGGCTCTATAATAGAGCGCTTGCCTAGCTAGCAAGTGTCAGACCTCCTCTCTCTCTCCCTCTTCCTCTCCCCCCTCCCCCCCTTCCCCTCTCCCTCTACCAAAAACAAAGTTAAAAAGACAGCTGGAGTGGTTCAGTGTGGGCGTGCCCTACCTCCAGGCTCAAGGCTCTAGTTCCACACCCACTATGGAGACCACACCCACTATGGAGACCACACCCACTATGGAGACCACACCC
>NW_022196905.1:105443430-105457929 GCF_008632895.1 Mastomys coucha
CCCACTATGGAGACCACACCCACTATGGAGACCACACCCACTATGGAGACCACACCCACTATAGAGAATCCAGAAATGAAAGACAGCAGGGGTGGGAGGTGAGCCTCGCATACCTGGGGCCTGCTCTGTGGTGATGATGGTGGTGGTGACAATGGTGGACGTAGTGGTCTCCTGGCTCTCCTCGGAGGCGGACCCAGTCAGCTCATTGTCCCCCTTGTCCAGCGGGCTACCCGGGTTGCTGTCCTCCGGAGCCTGCGCAGGCTGTGGGCTGTGTGGGAGTGTGGTTGCCAGAGCGGTGAAGGGCGCGATCTGTAGTGGCGCAGGCGCTGTGGGCTGCTCGGGGTCCCCAGGCTCACGTGCCTTCGTGGTGGCCGAGGCAAGAGACCCTAGTCTCTGCAGAGTTGTCGGGGTAGCCAGGGGCCTCAGCTGCCTCCGGGCTGAATTGAGCTGCTTCAGGGACGGCAGACCCTTCCTGAGGGCTGGGGTGTGTTGGACGTTGGCCTCGTCGGGGAGTGCAGGGGGCAAGGACCCTTCCAGTGTTTCCAGAGCTTCCCTAGACGGCAGGGGACCTGGGGCTGCTGATGTCACCCCCTCTTCCAGGCTGCTCTCCAGCGAGGCAGAGGGCAGGAGGTAGGCATCGGAAGGGTGCATGTCTTCCTCTGGACCACCATCTGGGGAGAAGAGAAGAAAATCTAACATTAGCTTGGGCCTGCCTCATCTCCTGTCAGCTTTAGAAGGTAGCCTCTAAAGGTGACACCGCAGACTGCACAGGCAGCAATTAATTAACCAACTTCTCTTCCCCTTCTTCTCCTCACTTCTTGAAGAGTTGAGGCTCATCGTGCTGGGACCCAGAAAAGGTTAGGACTACAGAAGCCAAGGGCACTGGCCTCATGACACAGGACGTTGCAGGAGATAGTCATTTGCTGATTGGCCCTGAAGCAGATTCATGAAGGATTTGTGAATACAGGTGGAGGCTTGGTGCTGGGGATGAGGTTTGCCACAGAGCAGCGAGCTCAAGGGAGAAGTTCTAGGGCCAGAGCTGGCAAGGGTGAATAGGACCTGTGGACCTTTCTAGTCTGCGGCTTACTTCTAACCTTGAGAGTAAAACCTGGACATTGAATTACAGTGGAATGACGTCACAACAAATCGCAACAACAGTTGCAAGCCTAAGGTGCATACACACCAGACCACCCAGAGTCACAGCTTAGCAGCCACGCATCCTGGAGCGAGTGCTCCTTGGTCTCCCTTTTGACCCACATGTGACCAGGACACAGCTGTCTGTAGTGCCCAGTGTCACCAGGAAAGACAGTGCCCAGGCAAAGATCTGAGCTCCATCAGAGAATGGCTGAAAGAATATGGATTTGTGAGCCTCACTAGTTTTTCTTTCAGTGGTTTAAAGTCAGCACTTTCTTTCTTTCTGACAGCAGATCAGCCTCCACACCATCTATAAGGAGCAGGTAATAGCCGAAGATATCAGGTCTTGTAGGGAAAGCTTAGACTTATGCCCCTTTAAGAATTCAAACTTTGGAGTCAAACTGCCAAGTTCTCTCTCTCTCTCTCTCTCTCTCTCTCTCTCTCTCTCTCTCTCTCTCTTATCTTAGAGACAGGGTCTCCTATAGCTCCTGCAGGCCTCAGACTTGCTGTGTAGCTGAAGATGAACTAGATTTCCTGATCCTCCTGCCTCCACTTCTGAGGTGCTAGGATTACAGGTATGTGTTACCATGCCCAGTTTTATTTAGGTGGTGTCAGGGCTCAAACCCAGGGCCTCACACGCTAGCTAAGTACTCTACCCACTGAGCCACACCCCAGCCCCAAAGTTGTAAGTTTCCAGTGATGACTTGGTCGTGTGTGGCCTTGTGCATTGGGTCCCCAGTTCCCAGAATCCTGGCTTGTTCCCTATCAAATGAGGAGTTACTGCAGATGTGCCCATTAAAGACAGCAGCCCATCCACATGCCCGGCACTACCCCCAGCAGAGAAGAGAGGCATCAGGCAGAAGGAAAAGGAGAGAGCATTAGAGATCGAGAAAGAAGACGACGTGCAGAAGTGAAACAGAGCACAGAGGCCTGTTGGGTATCTTCCCCATCGCTATGGCCAAACGTCCAGCAAGAAGCTGCTCAGGGATGAAGGGCTTGATTTGGCTCACAGGTGAGGTTCTGTCAACCAAGCAAGGGGTCAAGGTTGTGAAGCTGGCTGAGGACTGAAGTGCATGAGAACTGTTGGAGAGAGAGAGAGAGAGAGAGAGAGAGAGAGAGAGAGACAGAGACAGAGACAGAGACAGAGAGACAGAAAGAGAGACAGAAAGAGGGACAGAGAGACACACAGAGAGAGACACATACACAGAGACACAGACACAGACACAAACACATAGACACACACAAATAGAGACAGAGACACACAGAGAGACAAAGAGAAACAGAAACAGAGACAAACAGAGGCAGAGACAGACAGACACACAGACACACAGAGAGAGACAGAGGCAGAGATAGACACACAGACACATAGACACACAGACACACAGATACAGAGACAGAGACACAGACACAAACACATAGACACACACAAATAGAGACAGACAGAGACACACAGAGAGACAAAGAGAGACAGAGGCAGAGACAGACAGACACACAGATAAAGAGAGACCCAGACCCAGACACACAAAGAGAGGCAGAGAATGAAAGAAGACTGCCCTCAGCTTTCTCCCTCCTTTCTCTATTGAAGGAAGTCAGGTCAGGAACCTGGAGGCAGGAGCTGATGCAGAGGCCATGGAGGGTGCTGCTTACTGGCTTGCTCCTCATGGCTTGCTCAGCCTGCTTTCTTACAGAACCCAGGACCCCCACCCCAGGGATGGCTCCACCCACAATGGGCAGGACCCTCCCACATCAATCACCAATTAAGAAAAAGTTTTACAACTGGATCCAATGGAGGCATTTTCTCAATTGAGGTCCCCGCCTTTCAGATGACTCTAGCTTGTGTTAAGTTGGCATAAAACCAGCCAGGACAGTATCTTAAATTGGAAAACTCTAAGCTGAGCTGTGGTACGTACATAGAAATCAACCTCATTTCATCCCTGAGACACTGTGCTCCCAGCAGCAGCTTCCTCCCCAAGAGAACCTCAGTCTGCTCAGCTGTCCAGCGTGGCCACTGTCTGCTGGCTCACTGGGGCTGTCATCCCTCAGCGAGCTGATGTGCAGGGTTCTGAGGGAAAAGGGCTGCATCCCAGCCAGCATTTAGCAGGTGCCAGCTGCTGCCGTCACTCCTCATGGAAATCATAGCATTTTCTCTGTGGGAATCTAGAGCAGTGGGAGCAACTGCAGCAAAGGTACTGAGAGATTCCTCCTGTGGACAGTGGTCCTCGGTCTGCCTACTGCCTTTGTCTAGTTTCTTCAGACAGACGGTGGCCGAGCTGTAATCTCTGGCCTGTCAGGTGACACCATCTAAGTAGATCTGAGCAGCCGCTGGAAAAGTCTGGCTAACTTTCATGGAACTGCTGCCGCACAGCTGTGATCTCTGTGGACCTCAGCAGTTGCAGCTGGCAGTAACCAATACACCTGTTGGGTGGTGCTGACCATCAGCTAACATCCCTTCCGGGGCAGCAGGGAGTGGGAATCAAGGAGGAGGGGTGGGTGTGGGTGACAGGACAAGGTCATCTAGGAGTCGAACACAGGTTCCTGGTCCAGTGCTGAGACTTCACAGATGGGGTTCAATTCCTGCCAGCTGCAGTCGCACATCCTGGGGGAGAGAGGAGCTGGCTCATCCACTGTCCTACAGCTTGGCTCCCTCTATAAAGAACCAAATCTTTGATTTGCCCCAAAAGATCGGAGATGTGGGTTTGCACAAAAGGCTGTGGTCTGGCACTCTCTGGGGCTCTTATCTTGTGATTGATGGTGACTGTCTTTGTAGATGGTGGACTGGGACTTGTGTAGAGGAAGTGACAGGTCAGGGAGACCCAGCTGGGGTTGGGTGTAAAGAGCTTGCCTGCAGTCAGGGTTGGGACCCTGAGCTTCTCGGTGGGCCATAGCTCACTGGTATAAATGCTTTGTCTCCTTGGCTCTCCCTACAGGTCAAGTGTGCAGTCAGACAGGATGACGTCAGAGCTGCCAGCTCCTATACCACGGGGACTGGAGCAGCAAGAGTGATGGTTGGTCTTGATGACTCTGCAGAGTCAGGCAAGGTGACTGATGAATGGCTACACTGACTTGTAAGCTGCTGGGTGCTGTGGCCAGTTCAGCTAGCCTTTTGTAAACATATTCCATCCTTCTAATCACAGAAGGACCAAAAGGGAAAGGAATTGAGAAGGAGGAGGTATGGGGAAGGAGAGGAGGATGGGGATGAAGGAGAGGAGGAGGAGGGGGAAGAAGAAGCGTGTACTGGCTAGTTTTGTGTGTCAACTTGACACAGGCTGGAGTTATCACAGAAGGGAGCTTCTGTTGGGGAAGTGCCTCCATGAGGTCCAGCTGTGGGGCATTTTCTCAATTAGTGATCAAGGGGGTAGAGCCCCTTGTGGGTGGTGCCATCCCTGGGCTGGAGGTCTTGGTTTCTATAAGAGAGCAGGCTGAGCAAGCCAGGGGAAGCAAGCCAGCAAGGAACATCTCTCCATGGCCTCTGCGTCAGCTCCTGCTTCCTGACCTGCCTGAGTTCCAGTCCTGACTTCCTCTGGTGATCAACAGCAATGTGGAAGTGTAAGCTCAATAAACCCTTTCCTCCCCAACTTGCTTCTTGGTCATGATGTTTGTGCAGGAATAGAAACCCTGACTAATACAAAGGGGATGAGGGAAAGAAGGAGGCAGAGGAGGAGGGGGAGAAGGGGAAGGAAGAAGGGGAGGAGGAAGAAGGGGAGGAAGAAGAGGGAAGAAGAGGTGTGAGGAGGAGGGGCAGGAAGAGGGAGGAAGGAGAAGGAGAAGGAGGGACAGGAGGAGGAGGAAGGGAAGAAGGAGGGACTGTAGGAGGAGGGGGAGGGAGGAGGGACAGTAGGAGGAGGGGGAGGAGGGGAGCTCCTGTAAGCATGGTTGGGAGGATGAATTGCACAGTATCAGGGACAGGAAGCAAGGTATCACCCCTTGACCACAGTGGCAGTTACCAGCCACTTGGTCAAGCAAAGCCTCTTGCTTTGCTACATTGGACCTTGATGGTGGCAGGGTGGGCAGACACAGTTATCTGTTTCTCCATGTCACTCTTTGTTGGCTTCACTAGGAAGGAAATTATATTCATATATCCCTTAGAGAAACAGACAGAGGTTGGGGACACAAAGATAGATATGTGCAGCTAGATCAGTGTATCGAAGGCCACTCAGCAAAGCCAGGATCAGTCCTAGGTTTACCTGGACTCACAGAGTAAGCTACCTCCTGCTTCTCCTCCAGCCTCACTCCAGATCTACCATTCTGTAGTCCAATGTAGCCTAGAGTTTCTCTACATGGCTTCAGATTCCAGGCAGGTCTCCTGCTTCTGCATCCCTTAGAGAACCACTGGGCGCCATGTCCCTTAGTGGTTTCCCCTCACACTCCCTGTGGTTTTCTGGGAGTTAAACCTCTTTTTAAACTTTCCCCAAGATAATCTTGCCCTCTATCCCAAATTCACACCCACCCGATCTGAGGTTACAGGAGTCCATCCTTGGAATTTGAGGATTAAAAACCTCTGCCGGAGAGTGAAAGCCATCACACGCATGCACTGTGTGTGGGTGTTTACAAGGGTGACAGTCAATTTTAATGTGTAATTTGAAACATCCCAGGATCCCCTAGGCAAAGAGTCCCCTTGAGGGATTGTCTACATTGTGCTGTCCTATTGGCACATCAGAGGAATTGTCTTCATTGAGGTCACTGATGTGGGAATATGTAGCCCACTGGGGCAGCACCATCCCCTAGGCAGGAGGACCTGGCCTGTGTAATGGAGGAGACATCAATTTGAGCACAGACAACAAGCGCACAGTGCGCCTTCATGTCCCTCACTTCTTGGTTGTGAGGTCACTGCCATGGTTACTTCCTGCAGCGATGGACTAAGGAATCCTGACCCCCTAACAAACCTCTAAGTGACCCCTTTCCTCCTCTAAGTGTTCCATTGTGTCAGGGTGCTTTCATCACAGCAACAGAAAGGAAGTCAGAGGAGTGGGCACAGTGTGAAAACTTGCTTCCATGTGCAGTGGTAAAACCAGGACACCTAGCACCTCTGTCTTCTTGTGCAACTGGGGTGACTTGAACTCCTGCTTCTCTGGCCTCCACCTCCCAAGGGATGCCACACTATGCAATTCTAGGGACTGAACCCGGGGTTTTGTGCATGCTAGGTGAACACATTACCAGGAAGCCACATCCCCAGCACAAATGACAATCATTTCCATGTACTGATAATCTTTGGATTTTCTCTCTTTTGAAAAAAGAATATATTTTATTTTTAATTATATGCACACATATCCCTGTGTAAATGCATATTAGTGTACTTGTGCGTATATGACTGTCTCTGTGCACATGCATACTAGTGCACTTATGTGCATACATGTGTCTCTGCACATGCATGCTAGTACACTTATGTGCATATGTGTATCTCTCTGTGTGCACATGCATGTTAGTGCAGTTATGTATGTGTATCTATATCTCTCTCTGTACTTGCATGTTAGTGCATTTATGTGTGTCTGTATCTCTGTGCACATGCATGTTAGTGCACATTGCAAACATTTCCTCTAAGCACTGGCCAGGACTGGGGTTGCCAGACATGTCGGTAGCTTTTATATTTTTAAGACCCTGCAAACCCTCTCCCTAATGGCCACAAGTGTCTATGCACAGCAGGGTATGGGTGCTTCCTCCCCGCACCCATGCCAGCATCTGTTGTTGCTGCTTTAAACTCATCTGTTTCGAGAGTCCCTGTTTTAACTGGGTGAGTGATACCCTGGCTGGAAGTCTCTGTGTGTCTGGGAGGATTAGAGAACTGCCTTCTCTCCTTTTCTTGGGCTTCTCTTCAGTTTTGCCTCGTAGGTGCAAGTGTGTGTGTGTGTGTGTGTGTGCTTGCATATGTAGTGCATGTGTTTGTGTGTGTGAAATGCATGTGTGTGCATATGTGGTGCATGTGTTTGTGTGTGTGAATGCATGTGTGTGCATGTGTGAATGTGCATGTATGTGTGGTGTGTGCATGTGTGTGTATGTGGTGCATGTGTCTGTGCCCATATGTGTGGTGTGTGTGCATGAGTGTATACATATATGTGTACATGTGTGGTGGGGCTACCATGTGCAGTGATGAAGCATCCTTACCCCCCACAGGAGCAGAAAGATACATTCCTGTGAGAATGGACTCCATGACTCACCGCTGTTGCATCCACCCTCTGGGACCTTGGGTGCCAGCCCTGCAGGAGGCAATTCTGGCTGCTAACCCTGCCCATGCAAGGACTTTCTGATCTTGTACTGAAATGCCCTCCCGCACACACAAAGCAAATCTTGCTGGCTGACTCCGAACTCGGGGCCAACTTCAAGGCTGATGAGTTGTGCCTGCAGCCTGCAGTTCACTCAGCCCAAGGACTCAGCTCAAATGCCAGCCAGCGGAGAGCCACGAGGAGCCAAGTCCCACCGCACTCAGTCAGATTGGATCCCGGCTTCAGAAATGTGGCGAGTTAATAACTCGCTCTAATGGGCTTTTTCCCAGGCCTCAGGGACCATGGAGTTAAACGCATTCTTCTTTCAGAGCACTTAGAAATTTCAGTTACACATGACTGATTCTTCCTTTATCATGCACGCACACTCAGCTCGGGGATGGGGTGGGGGTGGGGCTGTCAATCAGCCTATCTGTGAAAGAATGGCTACCAACTTTCTCCTCCAGCCGCTTCTTAGTGCTGGGACATCACCCTTGCTCTTAGGAGGACACACACGGGAAGCCAAATATAACAGCCGTGCTGGATGGGGTGTGTGTGTTGATGAGACACACCTGATGTGGCTGTTCTCTCCAGGGACAAGCTGAACACCTACTATGCCATCTAACTTGGGAGGCAGCGTCCGTCCGTCCGTCCGTTTGCCCCTCTGTCCCTCCTCTCCCCCCTCCCTCTGTCAGGAAAACAGAGGCACTAATGCTTCTCAGCCTGGGTCCTGTGAAAGCTGGGAATTCCAAGCAATGGGGTGCCGCCTTCTGCCTGCTGGGGTCTTCTCCACCAACTGTGATAATGTTTTCCTGTACCCGGGACTAGAGGAGGGAGAAGCACAGAGAGGATGGGCCGTGGTGGGAGGGAGCAAAGAAAGCTGGCTAGGAGACAAGGTCACATTTTGATTCCTGTGGTGCCTGGCACTGGGGCAGAGAGGAGGAGGGCTCAGGGTACGGACCGCGTGCTTGGGGGTCTAATGATGCTCCCTTGAGTCCATCAACTCTAGCATGTTCTGAATGTGTCAGTGGCAGGGGGTAGATGTCAGTATCCGTAACCATATATATCCTCATGTCCTGTTCTAACGGGTCCTTCTGCAAGCTTGTCCTCAGGGCTCTCCAGGCCAGTTCTAGCTCCCTCACATCACACCGGGGCGGAGTGTGGGGACAGCTCATCTCCATCAGCAGCTGTGGTGAGACCTGCCTTAGGCCTCACTATGAGGCCTCTTCACCCACTTAGGCAGTGCCGTCATGTTCCCAACGCAACCACTAGCCCTTCAGCTCACTCTCTGTTCAACTTCACATCTTTCCCGAGAAGGTTCTGGAGTTCTGTTGCAGGAGTTTCCCTGTCCAATTACAATATAACATTAGTGCAGCAAGAGGCCTGTGATTGGATATGGAAAAGGGAGGCAGCACTAGGAGTTGCAGGGACAGCGAGCAGCAAAGAAGAGGGGAGAGGGGAAAGCCAAGATGGAGGCGGATGGACAGGAAGGAGATCCTGAACCAGCGTGGCTTTAAATAGCCACCAGTAGATATGATATCATAAAGGATAGAATGATTGGGATAACTTGTCTAATCTAGGTGGGCAGCTGGTACCATTATCAATTGGGCCTGAAATTATTGTGTGGGCATCTTGTGAACTGAGAATGTATTGAGATATAAATCTGACTTGTTAATTAGAAGCTTCTAGAGTTTTGTTTCTACCGGGTTGCTGGGTGTTGTGGCGGCTGACTGTGGGGTAGACGGTCATTGCGTGGGGCTGGCGTGGCAGTGAAGGAAACTTGGGAGCTCCGGTCCCTCCAGAGAGTTGGCGGGCACAGAGTAGCTGGATGGAGCATGGGAACATGGTGGTTCTTTTTAAATATTTCCTCTCTAGAGATCTGTCTCAGGATGACCACTGACATGCTGCATCTCAGTGGCTTCAGTTGCCCTAAGTCCCACCCATCCGGGTATCTCTCCCTCTCCCCTCTGTACAGCTGGCTCCTGACTTATAACCTCGGCTCCTATTAGGGCGAGTTTTCAGCTCTGTGAAGATGTGAGATCTTCCGGTAACTCAGAAGGACTGGTGCTTTGAACCTAGACTTCTGTTATTTCAGGGCCAACCTCACACGGTCACAGTGCAGCTTCCAGGGAGCCAAGCCACTCTTACAGTAGCCAGGGATCGAGGTCAGGGGGCATCACGTGCATTTTGATTTATAATGTCTGTGACTGAAAATGCCTACTTGATTTATAATGTCTGTCATTTAAAGTGCCTATTTTCTCCATCTTAAAAATGAGGGGTGGGGCTGGAGGGATGGTTCAGTGGTCAAGAGCACTGAATGCTCTTCCAGAGGTCCTGAGTTCAATTCCCAGCACCCACATGGTGGCTCATAACCATCTGTAATGGGATCCGATGGCCTTTTCTGGTGTGTCTGAAGAGAGGGACAGTGCACTCATATACATGAAATAAATAAATATTAAAGCAGACAATCCTTCTATGAAGGAGCAGCTTCGGCGCTCTGTCCCTTGCACAGGAGTTTTCCTCTCTTGGGATTTAGTCCTCTCCCTTAATTCTCAACTCCACCAAGGACACCAGACACAGAATTGGGGAGCTCTCTCCTGTGCAGTCTTTCCTGTACCCCACTTTCCCCTTAAGATAGGGAGCTCCCTGAAGGGCATAGCCCACATCTCTTTGACTTGTCAGCACCTCTCTGGAACCTGTTCTGTGACCACAAACCTGACACACAGGCACTCCAAGAAACATTTCTTCAAGAGCATGCTTACAGCGTAGACAGTCAGATTTGGTGCTTTATACAAGGCCTACTTGTCTAAATGACATCTTGTGGACTGCTTACAATGCAGTCTGAGCATCCCATATCTGGAAATCCACAATGTCCCGCATCACACCACGGATGGAAAATTTCATGCCATGAAACTTGGTTTCGTGAACAGCATTACTGAAAATGCTGTATGGGAAGAGCTTCAGGAGGAGCATGGAAGGCACCTATGAAACGGAATGGAGTTTGTTTTCAGCCTCAGCTCCACCCCAAGGCAGCTCACTGTGCTTGTGTGTAAATAGTCCTGGACTTGAACAAACTGAAATAGGAGCTACTTCTGGCCTCAGGGATGCTAACCCTGGTCAAGTCAGTTCCCAATAAGAGCGCTTCAGTTGACATGCACAGAGCAGGAGGCAGCTGAGTCACACACGGCATATGGCTCCTGATTGGACTGGCAGGACAGATGGACGCTCAGCTGGTGCACTTGCTTGGTTGATGTCATGGTTTGGGACCAGTTTGGGTTTGGGACTAGTTTGGGACCCCCCATGAGCATGCTGTGCTCACAGACAAATGTTTCTCCAAACCTAGCAGAGTATATTTGCGAATTGACCCCCTGGGGCTGCCCTCAAGGTTGCACAGGAGCCTGCGGGATGCAGGGGGCTCTGGCAGGTGCCAAGTAGATAAGCTCACATAGGGAATGAATGTCACAGGACTGGAGTGACTTTGACCATTGTCCTCTCTGCCCTGGCTTCTTTTCAACCCAGGGGCCTCCCTTTTAACTCACACTGGGTGTAGAAATCCTGGACCATTCTTTATGTTCATTTACATTTCATCAGCAAGCTGGTTGGCCACTGCTTCCTCCCTCCCAGTGAAGAAGCCCAGAGACCTGCTGGCACGGTGCGATTGTGCCTGTGTCTTCAACCCTGATTAACAGGGCTGGCTCCTTACTAAGTTGAACCTGCCTCACCCTGCCTCTCTCCCCAGCCTCTGTCACCCACTCCCTCCACTCATGGCTCATGTTGGACCTTGTGACTTCTTGTAATGTAGCCACAAGGAGAGGACACACTGTGATATATTTGAATAAATGAACATCTGAGTCACTGGAAGAGGAAGCCTGCCCGTGTGGGAACTCTGTTAACATCAGATCGCCCGCATTCCCAGGTCAGAAATCAGATCTGTGAGGGAAGCTACATTGTTCAGAGATGAGCTTTAAAGACCCGAGTAAGTTAGTGATTTGTCTTCTTCGGTGTGAGCCTGGACTTAAGAAAGACAGAGCCCAGAGTATGCCTGTAAAGATACATTTCAAGGTGCACTGAGCCAGGATGGTAGGGAACCAGAGCCCATCTCCCAAAGCCTGTTCCTCACTTTCTAAAGTTAAGACATGAATCACAGGGCTGGAGAGATGGCTCAGCAGTTAAGAGCATTGACTGCTCTTCTAGAGGTCCTGAGTTCAAATCCCAGCAATCACATGGTCGCTCATAACCATCCTTAATGGGATCTGATGCCCTCTTCTGGTGTGTCTGAAGAGGACAATGGTGTACTCATATATATAACATAAATAAATCTTAAAAAAAAAAATGACATGACTCGTTACAGTCTCATCCTTAAAGAAGCAAACACAAGGCGCTGGGGTGCGTCCCGAATAATACAGGTGATTGACTTGTGAGAGACCAGAAGGCAGTTCACCTCACTGCAGGGACTGGCAGCCAGGATAGCAGTGGCTCTGTTTGCTGAGGGGGGGCGAGGGGAGGAACAAAGCTATTGTCACCTTTCTTATACAGGAAATGGGGAAGCAGAGAAGTAGAATCAGTTGTCTCTGTAGCCCTAAAACTCTGTCCAGATGAGGCAAAGAAGGGACTGGGCTGTGTCTGTCCTGGGCTCTGTTCCCTGGCCCGCCTGTGGATCCTGACCAGGCTGTTTCAGAGGACAGTATGATTTTGCAGGTCATATTAAAGGTCCCCAGGGATTTTCCAGGGAGTTCTGGGACAATGGGGGGTGCACCCTGGCCCCTCAGTAGCAGAGAACAGAGTATGTTGCCTGAGGATCTGACTTCAGGAAGAGGCCGGGGAGCAGAGCCAGGAAGCAGCTGGGGGAGGGGCAGAGGTTGTGGCCCTGTCTATGGCCTCATCTCCTTGGTAAGCCCACTGGAAAATCTGGGCCCAGGCCATGCGGAATAGAATCATTTCAAGTTAGGTCCTTAGTGGAACCAGGGTTTGGTTGTCCCTTGACCTCCGTCTGTGTCTGTAGATGCCGCATCTGAGGTGCAAGCAGCCGCAGGCGGGAGGTGTTGCGACCCATGTCTTTCTGTGCTGAGTCTGTACAAGTGTCCTGACCAGGGTTCTCCTCGGAAAGCATTGCAACCGCTGTGTGACGGTTTGGGTTGTGTGTCAGGTGCAGTCAGCCCACAGGAGGTAGGCTCTATGCAAACTCAGGTGCTGGGGTTTCCCGGGAGGCTGGCGAGTGCCAGAGAGGGCCCTTGGAGCGACCTGTCCTCACTTCAGGTACAGTCGTGCCCTTTGCTTCGGCTGGCCCTCTCCTAAACAATAGGCTTTAGAATTTCCTGGTATTCACGTAATAGAATCTAATGCCTTTCAATGACAAGATAAATAAATAAATACTTGGCCCTTGGCTTTGGTATGACTCACCTAAGAGTGTCCTGGCCATGTGGGGACCTTGGACCGTAACAGAGGTCGCTGCTCCCATGGGGGGGGGGGGGAGCAGTGAGGCCTCAGGTATGATGTTGTTACCTTGACCTTTGGAGGGACTGGAGTCTAAGGTCAACCTCACTTGCACTCCATAGAGCCCCTGAGTGCCAAGGTGTAACAAGTGTTCCTGGGTCAAGACTCATAAATGGGGACGGAGGAAGGGGAAGGGAGGCAAGGCGTGTTGCTGGTCCTTTATTGCCTGCTCTGCCCACCCCATTTGCTGATGGATCTCCTGAGTTCTTTTAGTCAAGTATTACAATGATGGTGGTCTCTGTGAAACTTGGTCTCCACTAATGAGCTGAGACAGGAATATGTGGATTGAAACAGGGTGAGGCGGGATTCCTAGCACTGTTTCTCCGGGTTGCACCTGACTGTAGTTATGTGGTGATGTTGGAAATGGCAGAGATGACTGGTGATCAGAGATCATGAGCTGGAGCCCTCTTGACAGAGCTTTTACATGGGTCATTTACCCTCTGTTCAGTTGGGAGGTAGGTGGTGGTATTATCATCCCATTCCACAGAAGAGAACACTGAGGCTCAGAGAAATGTAAATGCTTACCCCGCCCCCCCCCCCAGTACAGCGGGCAGACAACAGAATGGGTCTAGCATAAGTTGTCAAGAACCAGTGGGACAATTCCCAGTGTCCTTTTGATTGATGACCCAAGATTGATGACCTTGGACAGATGATTTTTAAGGGACAATCTCTATTTTGAGGCTATAATAAAAATGTCTGGGGCTTGGAAGGAAAAATGATGGGGTCTCAGTTGGGGGTCCATTTAGCAGATGTAGAAACTGAGGTTCAGAAAAATAAGCTGCCATCACCAAGCTCCAGAAGCCAGTTCATGCCTGCCTGGGTGTGTCTGACCCTGGGCCAATGTCCTTGGTGTTCTGGGCCCCTTTTTCCATGCGGCTTTTCTGCAACCATTTTATCTAACCAACCCCAGGACTCTTTCTCTCCCCCAGCGTGTCTCTGCTGCTTGGGTGGTTCTGTCTCTCTGGGCCTGAGGCTTGTGACATTCAGGTGATGCTATGAGCCAGGTAGCTCAACTCCCGCCACGGGGAAAGCAGACTGTCCACGTGGCCTTGGCAGACGGCATGAGCAGGGTAGGAACAGCTGGGGCCACATACTTATTAGCCTCAGGAAGATGCTGTATTTGCTGCCGTCTCTTTTGATCAGAGGTTGCAGGGGGAGCGGCGCGCAGGGGAGCGGCGCGCAGGGGATGGGCGCGGGTCCTTAGGAGGTGTCTGTGGTGGAGGCTGTTGGGGTGGAGGGTGAGGTTCCAGAGGGAGATTTGCTCAGATGAGCACCCAAACCAGCGTGGTGGCACTTTCTCCACCTGCACTCCAGGCTCGGTTGCCCTTCAAAACAGCTGAGTGACGTGAGTGTGGAGTCGCTGGGGAGTGGGACGTGTCTGGGAGCCCCATGTTTCTCAGGAGAGTCTCCCAGGGTGGTATTGGAAGTGTGCTTTGGACTCTCTGAGTTAGACGTTGGTGGTGGGGTAAAATCTTCACTAAGCAAGTCACACTGCCATTGCCAAGTGAGAATCAGACTACATCCCCTAACACCAGGGCCAAGGCCAGCACATTTGCACGCCCACCCACGCAGTCATCACGTGGCCCCCCACGCAGTCATCACATGGTCCCCATGCAGTCATCACGTGGCCCCCACGCAGTCATCATGTGGTCCCCCACGCAGCCATCACGTGCCCCCA
>NW_022196905.1:105458350-105500279 GCF_008632895.1 Mastomys coucha
AGTCATCACGTGGCCCCCACGCAGTCATCACGTGCCCCCACGCAGTCATCACGTGGTCCCCACGCAGTCATCATGTGGCCTCCCACAAGTCATCACGTGCCCCCCCACGCAGCCATCATGTGCCCCCCACGCAGTCATCACGTGGCATTCTGTGGCTGGCGGTTTGCAGCTGAGGGGGGTTTGCATGGTCACGGCCAGGGACATTTTTACCTGTCCAGCCGTCTTCACGATCTAGTTTAGTCGGACGCTGCAGCGGATGAACTCTTTTGGAAGGGAGATGGTTGCTGAGTGGGGCCAAAGCCTTGCAAGGGCTTGCCAGCTCCCTCCATCTTCCTGCCTCTGCAGCCCGATCCGGTCCCAAGGCAGGGGAAAGTTTTGGGTGGAAATTGGATTGCAGTTTAATGGAAGGCCTGGAGGATCTGCTACAGTGGTTAGGCTGGTCTGGAAAAGGGGTGACACGAGTGGTGTGCGCATGTCCGCTGTGTCTCAGTTGCCAGGGGGTTTGAGGCAGTCCCCCATTCCAGCGCTCCATCCCATGCTGCTAGGGAGGATCTTGAGCCCAGCATTCCCCTAGCTCTGCCTCTGGCCTTCTCTCAGTTACCCAAACCTGCAGTTTGGGAATGCCGTCTCCTCTGACCTTATGGCCATCGCCTTAAGTCATTACGTCACCTTACATCGACTTACGTCCCTCCCCGACAGCTAGAAGAAAATGCCTTCACCTCGGGTGAAATCGCCATCTCCCCAGTCATTCTTGCATGGGTGTCCCCCTCTGTTCTCTTGACTCACGACTCTTCTACACATTATAAAATACCGTTTCCAGAACTTCAGTTTTATCCCGATTTAGCAAAAATCTTTGAGCTGGATTTCCAGGTTCTGAAGAGGAAGTCTCACCAATACCCACTGTCCTGCCCTACCACAAGGCGCACCACACCCCCAACTCCACCATCCTGTCAACATTTGAAAACACCTTGTGTTTGGGAAGGGTGGAAGGAAAGTCCAGTGGTCGCTGCCAAGCCTGAAGCTGCACTCAGCAGTCCCTGGGAATGAAGAGTTTGAGGGGGAGCGAACCTCTGAGTCTCAGTCCTCTCACTTGTGAAATGGGTGCGTGGGCACCACCTCACTGCAATTGAGAATTAAATGTCCAGAGCAGAAGCAGAGGGGAACCCAGGGAGCACTGGCTATAGGGACAGAGATCCTCCAGTGACATGGCTCCCACTATCAAGACCCCTTTTCTCACTGCCAGCCTATGAGCCCCTGACTCAACCTAAAGTCATATTGCTTTAGATGATATACTTCCAGCCAGGCGGTGGTGGCGCACACCTTTAATCCTAGCACTTAGGAAGCAGAGGCAGGTGGATTTCTGAGTTCGAGGACAGCCTGGTCTGCAGAGTGAGTTCCAGGACAGCCAGAGCTATACAGAGAAACCCTGTTTCGAAAAACAAAAAGAAAAAACCAAAAAAACCAAAAAAATAACAAAACAAAACAAAAAAAAGATATACTTCCTTCCTGGTGCGTCTACAGAAGCCCTAATTAATTAATCAATCAACCAATTAATTGCTCTCTTCCTTTGACTGGTTTCCAGCCAGGCTTCTGTACTTGCTACAGAGCTTAGAAGATGCCAGATAAGGACCAAAAAAATCAGCATTGGTGGCTTATCTGCCCTAGGATGGCAGCGTTGGGAATGTCTGTGGTTGCTAAAAGCCCTTGTCTCTGTCTCTGTTTCTCAGTCTATCTCTGTCTTTGTGTCTCTGTCTGTCTGTCTGTGTTCTCTGTCTCTGTCTCTGTCTCTGTCTCTCTCTTTCTGTTTATTTTGCATGCTTCTTCCCTCCCTAACTGGGAGCCCCTTTCATGCGTTGGACCATGAGGAGGATGCCTGACTGTTTGCTGAGAAGGGAGGGGCCTTGTGAAGTTTACAGTGAGCCTGCACCCCATCCCTGGCCCCTATAATCAGACATTTCTGTCAACCCCTGGGATAAAAGGCACCCTGACCACATGCAGCCAACTCCAACCCCAGCCCAGCAGCCAAGGAGACACTTGTTAACGTCAGTGCAGGACTCAGAGCTCCCAGCCCCCTGGGCACACTTGGAGATCTGCTTCATTTCTTGAAGAAAAACAAGGAGCTAGGCTGTGGGCTAGCTCTCTAAATAGGAGCCAGACTTCAGGCTAGCCCTCTAAAAGTGAGCCAGGCTGTGGGGCTGCAAGGTGATTGCTCTCCCTGTGGGCTTATGGGCTCCAGCAAGGGGGAAAGACGACACTGTGCTTCAAACAGGGAATCTCTTTTTAGGGAAGATGCCACTGTCTCAATTAAAACGCAGGCCAGAATATTTAATGGCACGGAAATTGATTTAGATGCTATTTAAATAATTTCCCCCTGGAGAAGATGGGAATTACTTGGCCTAATTTTCTGGAAGCATACATTTCCTTCCCTCTCAGAACTTCCACCCACGGCTCCATTCGCTGGGGTGAACTGCAGTGCGCATCAGCCTCCCAGGACGCTGCTCCGCAGGAAGGCAGAGCTGTAAATAGGACATCTGGGTCACAGGGAGGACAGGGTGACTCGAGGAAGGCTCGCCTCATCCTCACTGGTTTCCTTGTGTACTTCCAGGAGGCCCAGCCATAGGGAGGAGCTGGGGGTGGGGCTTGGGAGGAATGGCCCATGATGTCATCAAGAGTGGGCGGGACAAGGGAGGCAGGCCTGGTAGTGGGTATGGCCTGTGAGCTCTCTCCTCCCCTAAAACACGGTGAGGTAGCCCGCAGGATATCAGGGTGTCTCTGAGCTGGAAGAGGATACAACAAAGTTGGACATGGATCCGGATTCCTTCCATTACTTTCCGTTTTCCTTCCACAGTAGAAAATAGGTTCAAAGGGAGTGAATTATTCCAACTATAGATCCCGGACCAAATCTGGCCCTCTGCATGTTTGTGTAAATAAAAGCTTCATTGGGACCTAGTTTGCTTTTCCTTCTAGATGTTGTCTAAGGTTGCCTTCCGTCTCCTCAGCTGTATCAGGCAGCCTAAGTTACTACTTGGTGCTTTAGAGGAAAATCTTGCCAAGCTCTGTCTGAAGTATGCACATGTGAAAACGGCTGTTTTAGAAGGTTAAAATAAAAATAAATAAATAAATAAAAAGGGAAAACACCATCAATTTCATGTGGCTAGATCTAATGCCCCACTTTGGTGTTAAAGCCAGGGAGAGACAGTTGGTTTTATTGTCTCCCTGTGATTTTGTATAGTAAATAGAATGGACGCTCAGAGAGGTCAAGTGACTGTCCCAAGGCTGCACAGCTGCAAATACCAACACAGAGGCTTCTCTGACACCATCATAAAGGCTCTGCTCACTTTCCATGCCTCTCTAATCTGAGCTCTGTAGTCACATGACTACACGTGACCAGATACTGACCTGTCACCGAAGCCCTGCATCGTCTGCCCTGGAGCATGCTGGGAATCCAGAATGGGAAGGATCCAGAGCTGTGACTGAAACCCTCAACCTGAGATAGAGCAGGCAGCTACCCAAGCTGGACTTGGCAACAGGATTTGGAGCATGGTGCAAAGGAACCCCTAATTAGACCCCCGAGGGTCCCTCCAACCCCCCACAAAACACCTGGTCCAGATGGGAGACTGAAGCCACAGAGACTGAAAGGACCGTGGGAGCTTGGACAGGCTGGTTTGGAACCAAGGGTCTTGGGGCTCAGTTGGATTAGGTGTGGGGGTGAGTGTCAGAGAAGGGGGCAGCCAGCAGGACAGCTGGGCGACACTGGTGAGGGTAGGTGCTTTCCTGAGGCAGTACTGCATGGAGTGAGGTACAGCCGGGAGACGGCCATGCCTCGTGGGCTACACTGCAGAAAGTGGAGACTGTTTCAAACCCTTGCCTAGAATGTCAAGTGGTGGCAGTCACAGCACTGAACACAGCTCGAGTCACTCAGGAACACAGATAAGTTGGGACAAGCAAAATCATTAAGGCAGGGCGGGCACAACAATTCCAATCTGCAGGTCTGCTGCTTGCTAAGTGAGAGTGGACACCTCATCTCTTTATGGCGTCTTGTGTCTGAGTCATGCATTCCCAGGGAGGGACAGAGACTCGGGTTGGAGGCTTCTATTCCTGCACAAACATCATGACCAAGATGCAAGTTGGAGAGGAAAGGGTTTCTTTAGCTTATACTTCCCACATTGCTGTTCATCAACAAGGAAGTCAGGACTGGAATTCAAGCAGGTCAGGAAGCAGCAGCTGGTACAGAGGCCATGGAGGGATGTTACTTATTGGCTTGCTTCCCCTGGCTTGCTCAGCTTGCTTTCTTATAGAACCCAGGACCACCAGCCCAGGGATGGCACCACCCACAATGGGCTCTACCCCCTTGATCACTAATTGAGAAAACTCCTTACAGCTGGATCTCATGCAGGCATTTCTTCATCTGAAGCTCCTTTCTCTGTGATAACTGCAGCTTGTGCTAAGCTGACACACAGAACCAGTCCTGACACACCGATACAACTACCAGCCTTGTTCTACACACAAGGATGATGAAGTTCTGAGAGGCAAGTATGCCTGTCCCCGTGCCACACAAAGGCAGCCGATCCTTACGCTTAGTCCACCCCTGAGCTTCTGCAGTGACCTTTGTGATTGTAGCACCGCTGTGTGGCTGGGGGCGGGGGGCTGTCAAAGAACTTGGCTGGATATCACACTCTAGCACTGGGCAGGGCAGAAGCGGGCAGGGGAGCAGGGACCTCACCACAGGATGGTGTTCTGGGAAGCTTCCTGTGGCAGGGGATCTGACTTCCAAAGCTGTTAATCAGGCAGGATACAACATAGGGTGAAGTTGGCGTGATTGTTCAGAATATAAAATATAAATAACCACCCGCTAAGCCTCCTCCTCACACGGACTTCGATTCTGCTGACATCATGCAGACCTCTTGTAGGACATTAGTCGGCCATGCTGGGCTTCAGGCCTGGGGTGTTTGAGTGCAGCCCTGTGCTCACAGGCAACCTCCTCGTCACCATAGGCTGGTGTTTCTTGCTCAGCTGTCAGGCTTCTGCCCAGATATCATCTCCACAGGTTTCAGGATAGTTCTGCCCCTGTGTGTTAGTTCTACCTACAATCTCTACACCACATCTACCATGCTCAATTGGAGCCCATGTAGGTGCAAAAATACAGTTCTTACTTTAAAGGGAATGAGAGAGCGTTTATTACATTGATAACCACGGCCTAGGAACACAGATGCGGGTTAGCCCAGATTGTGTGTTCTAGTGAGAGGGCATTTTATGATGATTCACAGGAACAGGGTAAAGCTCTCAGAAGTCAAGTCTCCGCACACTGTGGCTGAACCCCTGGGCAGGTGAGTTATCACAGAGAATGGAGATCTTCGCTCTCGGTCTCTGCGCTCTGACAGCATCTTTAGCTGATGGTTGGTAGAAGCTGGGACCTGTACCTTCCAGTGGATTTACACAACCCGTCATAAAGATGTCAGCTCACATGGGGGGAGGGTAACAAAAGGCTGTGAAGGCTGAAAGGGTCTCCAGATAACTTAGTTCTAGACTTGCAACACTCCAACTTCTGCTCATCAATGAGATTCTAAAGCTGATCAGCCTTCAGAAGGCATAGTGGAAGGTATTTCTAGAGATGTTGGTTCTGTGTTACAGATCTGGCAGCCTCGGGAAGCCAGGCACAACAAAGACCAAACCTAGTAGGTGAGCGAATGAGAGAGCATTATTCTGGCTTTGTTTTCTCTGGTGATCTCTACAGACTGGCAGGAGGATCTAGTCTGGTCACTCGTCTACTGCATGCTGTCTTTCTGACAAGGAATGGATCCCTCTTTGGTCCCTGGATGCCATACTAATATTCCCAGAACATTTCTCTTTCATGTTTCTCTTTTATTCCACAACACTTGAAGCAGTATAAATGGAGATCAGGCTTTCGTGACCCTGAATGGCTGAGCTAAATGTCTCCAAGGTTACTTCCTTTGTTTGTGGCCATGGGTTCTCTTCTTTATTCTCTTATGCTTCTATGACCAAAGCTGCGGGACTCTGTCTTCCCTGCATTGCTTCTCAAAGCCACCCCAGTCACCATACACTAACCTGACTCCTCTGCGATTTTGGTACCCATTTTCTGTGAACCACTTTCTTACTGGCTAATCCTTGTTCTGTCCCTGTCCCCCCAGTTCACCATTGGTTTTGGCCAATGTCATATGTGGGTGCCACCTACATCCACGCCTAATGCCTACACACTCACTGCATGTCATCCATGGACGGCAATCACATCTCCCACAGCTATGTGGCCAATGCTGTCTTCTGCATTCAAGTTTAAATTTTGTGAGGATAAGGGGCCATGGGATTTCCTCACAGAATGAAAAGTACTGAGATTTTTCTTCACATAGTATTAAAGTATGTCTCTTAATTTTCAGTGGCTAATTCTGTACCAGCAGAGAGCTAAGTGCTGGTAGTATTTGGGTATTGTCAATTCTATGGTGCACCACTGGGTTTTCTATTTGTAAATGCTTGTCCTTCACATCTCCCCAAAAGATAAAAGTCAGGCATCCCTCCATGCCTTAGACAACCAAAGGATAGATCAGGGGTTGTCTTACTGCTAATTGGTTATAATAAAGATCTGACAGCCAGTTGCTGGACCAGAAAGTATGGGGGCAGAATTTCCAGGCAGGTGGGGGACATAGGAAGGATGTTCGTAGAAGCAGGAGATCTGAGGCTGACATGGAAGAGAATGGAAGGGAACAGAAGGGAGACCGAAGCTGAGTGGAGCAGGGAGATGAAGAGCTAGCCATGTGTCAGGGACAGACGTTGGGAAGTCAGGTTAAGTTAGAAGCTAGCTGAGAGTCAGCCCTAGCTAAAGGCCACAACTTTAAACTGTATAGAAATCTCGTGTCTTACTTAAACAGTGAATGAGTCCAAGAAAGCCGAGCAATAGAAAGGTGCTTAGGAAATGCTTGTTAGTCATTCTCTAGTTGTGCACCTCAGTGTTCACTTTTGGGATCATGTGATTGGTTCCTTCATCAGTTAGATGATGACCCTAAACACAGCACATTAGGAAATGGAGAATGATTCTCCAACTCCAGTCCCCTTAAAAAATTAATTTGTACTTGCTGGAAATAGAACCAAACACTGAGGAAAGTAGATGTTCACCTACTCAGACCCAAGTCACAGTTCAATGTTTTTCTTCAATAAGACCAAAGTCACAAGTTCTCACAGTGTTTCCAGTTGAAAAATAAACTATAAAGCCTGGGAGACTGAAAAGGGGAGGGTTAGCATTTGAGGGGTAGAAAAAGGCAGCTTGGAGCATTTCAGACAAGGTCCCTGGGTGATAGACAGGAATCCAAAGATATGGTGGCCTTAAAAGCTCCTACATCTGTGATAAGGCATTTGATAGATAAGTCTTTACCATCATGACTCCTCATTTTGCCATATTCAACCTGGCTTTCATGAGTTCATTCCCAGCTATCATGTTGGGCAGTTTATAACTGCTTGTAGGTCCAGTCCATGGCATCTGTTACTCTCTTCTGGCTTCCTTGGGCACCTTAATATATGTGGTATACACATACATGTTGAGGTTTGACCTTTTGCTGTGTGTTATCATGCTAAGCGCAGGCCCCCAAGACCTGGCTACCCCAGAGATGAAAGAGTCCACACATAGACCCAAGTGACGCCTTGTGACTCTTCCCCCAAGTCATTTCTGATTGGTAGATAAAGATGCTGACATCCTATAGTTGAGCAGAAGAGACATAAGTGGGGTTTAGATTTCCTGGGCTGAGGGTCAGAGGAGAACCACAAGAAGGTGAAGGAGGAGAGAGAAGACACCAGGGGTTAGTAGTTAACAAAAACATGGCCCTGATGAAACCTAGAAAGTAGTAACTCGGGGCTGTTGACAGGATAGAGGGTTGATATCTGCCTAGCTCCTGTGTTGATTAAGGCATATTGTGAATAATAAAAGTTGTTGTGTCTTTTATCTGAAAACTAAATGGTCAAAGGTGGAATATAAATCCAGGATTGGGATTAAATATGTTCTACAACCTATATATATACATACTCACACATACACATTAATAAAAATAAAGCAAAATTCTCTAGACTTTCCTTTCAGAACAAAATTTGACTCTTTCAAACCACGTGCACAAGACTTTCCGTGGCAGCCATTTATAGCCTCAGCTTTCTTCCTAACCCGGATCCCTCACTGGCAGTTATATACTGTTTTCTAGACAGGTGAATTCTACAGCATGGTGGTTGGGAATCTAAGTCCAGAACTCCAGACAGTGACTCAGCTCAGTGCCATGTTGTGGCTACAGCTGACCTTGAAGGAAGAGTCGAGAAGATCCTTGTAGCTGCTTGTCAAATACTTCTCTACATCGTGTGGGAGCCAGGTGCTTATGCACTCCAGTTCTAAGTCTTAGCAGAGAAAATCCTCCTGCCTGCCTTCAGCCAACTTTCTCCATTATCCACTCATTGCACTCACCGCTTAATACTTTTTGGAACAAAACAAAACAAAACAAAGCAAAACAAAACGGAAAGCCAACAATGGTGATATAAGTGCTATCTGAAGCCCTGTACCCCTGTGTTTTCTCACTTAGACACAGGGTGAAATATGCTTTCCCTTCAGAAGGCCACTGTGGTGCGGGAGAGTGGATTTCCCTTGGACTTCCACACTACGCCAGTCCCCATCCCAGCACACACTGTGCTAGCCTTGCTTGCTGCATGCCGGGCCTTTGCCTTCTGTTGAAGCTGATCTGCTAACTCCTTTTGACCTTTGGCATCACTCTTCGTGGAAGCCCTTGGGATTCTTCAGCTAGAATCTGCAGTTCTTTTTATATTTTGAGACAGGGCCTCACAGTGTAGCCCTGGGTGGTCTGGAACTCACCATATAGACCAGGCTGGCCCCCAAGTCACAGTGATCTGTCTGCCTATGCCTCCAGAGAGCTGGAATTAAAGAGGGTTTCCACCATGCCCAACTGGGGTACTTTCTTTGAATGTAGATGAGTGTGTGTGTGTGTGTGTGTGTGTGTATGTGTGTGCGTGTGTACTCACATATCCATATAGAACCCAGAGGTCAACCACCTTGGGTATTTACCTTAATCACTCTCCACCTTAGTTTTTAAGACAGGGTCTCTCTCTTGATGACTGGTCTCATTGGCTAGACTGGCTGATCAGTTCAGCTATAGGATCTGCCCATCAATGCCCCTCTGTAATCTTGAGGATTACAGGCAGGAACTACTGCTCTTGGCTTTTGTGTGGGTGCTGGGCATGGAACTCAGGCCCTCATGCTCACATGACAGACACACTTTGCTGACTCAGCCATCTCCCCAGACCCCTCTGGGGTTTTGATCATGGGTTTCTTGTCTGCCCATTTGGTTCTCAGGGTGCCCAGCAGGTGTCACCTATCAGGAGGCTAAGTGCTATTGTCTTGTTTCCTCGGTGTTGAGCATGCGTGGTGCCTTCAGGTCACATCTGTCTGACAGATGGACAATGCACCCTGCTCTCCACAGGCTGGGCAGACTTCAGAGGGAGGGTTGTGCCTTCTGCTGGCCCTGTTCCCTGTGGCTCTTTACTCCACAGGGCAGGGTAGATACCCACAATAGACATTTTAGTTTGAACCAACTGGAAATGACAGCCTTATTCCAGGAGTCTTCCCATGGCCGTCTCAATGGGAGGAGAAGGCAGCTGGCTGGCAGAGCACATAGATAAAGTGGTGTGGAGTTGGCAGAGCCATTTATCCTCCTGAAATAGCTAAGGCTAATCTTGAGTGAGCAGCCAGAGCAGCTTCTTGTTCCTAATACAGATGGTATCAGGGTCAGATGTGATAACTTCTCCTCGGGGTTTCTAAAAGACATTGGAGGCTGGCTGAAGCTAAATACTCCCTTTCCTCCTGGACCTGTAACTCCCCCACCCCCATCACAATGCCAGACATTCAACCGCAGGGACCACAAAGGCGTTCCACACAGGCTGGAGGACACCTGTGTTCTTGCCATGGGGCTTCCTGATTCAGTTCAAAACCTCAGCATTCAGCCACCTCCAGTTAAGGAATCTGTCTGTCTGTCTGTCTGTCTTGTCCTATCATCTATCTGTCTATGCATCCACCCACTCATCCACCCACCCACCCATCCATCCATCCACCCACCTATCTACTCATCTACCCATCCATCCACCCATGCATCCATCTATCCATCCACCCTATCTGTCTGTCTGTCTATCTATCTATCTATCTATCTATCTATCTATCTATCTATCTATCTATCCATCCATCCACCTACCAATGTCTGTCTGACTGTCTCTACCTATGTGCCTACTGTGGGAGGTCAGTGAGCAGTCCTGAGTCTGTGCTTAGGGAACGGATCCCTGTTCATCTTTCTGGGACAGGTCTTTCACCACAATGAACACGAATCCCTGGCTTGTTTGGATATGCACTCTTGTCTTTCTGGCTTCTATTATGGATGATGCAGCACACAGGTTATCCTGGCTGTGGCTTTTTTAACCTTGGCTCCATCACTCTCCAGAATCAAAAGCCAAGTGCATTCCTGCTTCTTACAAACCAACCAGTCCGAGGCTTTCGGTTATAGTCACACATTGAATGGAGGCCCCGGGTCTGGGACAGGTCTTCCACTTTGGATTTCCAATTAGATGGGGCCAAGGTATTAATGCTGTGGGGCCAGGGGTTCCTGAATGTAATGAGTGCCTCATGGGAGCTATAGATAGATAGATAGACAGACAGGCAGGCAGGCAGGCAGGCAGACAGACAGATAGTGTAGGTGGAAAAATGGATGAATGGATGGGTGGGTGGGTGGGTGGATGGATGGGTGAGTGGGTGGGTAGATGGATAGATGAATGGGCAGGTGGATGGGTAGGTGGATGGATGGATGGATGACTGGATGGGTGGGTGGGTGGATGGGTGAGTGGGTGGGTAGATGGATAGATGAATGGGCAGGTGGATGGGTAGGTGGATGGATGGATGGATGACTGGATGGGTGGGTGGGTGGGTAGATGCATAGATGGATGGGTGGGTAGATGGATGACTGGATGGATGGGTGGTGGGTGGATGCATAGACAGATGATAGGATAAGATGGATAGACAGCCAGCCAGCCTTGTATGTGAAAGCAAGCTAGAGGCCTTCAACAAGTGTGCACTTTGGTTGTAAGACGTCCTCATGTGTTTGAGCACTGGTCCCAGTTAATAGGGTTGTTTGGAAGATTTGTGAAGCCCAGGGGAGAGGAACCTCAGTAGGCGAAGCAGGTCACTAAGAGGCAGGATGTGAGGTTTTATAGCCAAGATTAACTTCTTAACTGCTTTCTGCTTTCTGACTGGGAAAATGGCATGACCCCCCTTGTCACCCTTCTTCCTCTAAAGCCAGCATTAGTTTATCTCTTGTTCCTTGTGTATTTGGTCACAGTCTGAAAAAAGAGACCAGAAGACACCCAAAGGCCTGGCTTCCTCCAGTCTGACCAAGCAGCTTCTGGAGCAGGGCACGAACCAGGAAGACATCTTCAAGATGACCTTGCAGACAAGGGTGTGAATCTTCTGTCTTTGGAGCTGAGGACCCGAGGACCCAGAGGCCTGAACAGCCGCTTTCTCCTGCATTCTGTTGGCGTAAAACCCTCAGGCCATTTAGATTTAGGGCTCAGGAAACAGAAGCCTGCTTTGCATTCAGGGTTGGCTCTTTCCCTCTAGCCTGTCCGCCAGGGCTTCTGCCCACTTCTCAGCTTATCTACCAGTCCAGTCCCCTGGCACAGCCCTTCCTGCCCTCCCACACGAAGCACCCTCTTATCTGCCCTCGCTCCCTCAGACTCTGATTTTGCTCCTCGATTCTCTGCTCCCAGTTTTATCTTCACTCCTTTGTGAGCAGAGCACAGAGGCAGAATGGCTAAGACAACAGGTTGTTCTCTGCAATAGATACTCCCCTCTTCCCACCCCCTCCCTGCCCTCCAGATCTTCCTGAGTACTTCACTTAATCATCTCTCCCTGGATCCCAGGGGCCAGCTACTCCACTACGGCACAATACTGTCAAATCTTGAATTTTAAAACAGAATGCCTTTTGTCTGTGCAGTAGGGCACAGGCTGGGTGAAGGCGAGGCTCTGCCTGTCTCACATGCTATTGCCCAAGGCTTGGTTGGTGTGTACTCTGTTCAAGCGCTTCCCACTCCTGCTTTAAAACATCATTTAGGATGCTGGCACCTGCTGCAGCCTACTCTAGCATGTCTTCCCCTGGCAAGGTCTGTCTACTCTGGACAGTAGGTGTATAGCTTTCCAGCATCTTAGCAAGGAGGCCAGATGAAAGGCATATGTATGGTCTGCAGAGCTTCAAAGATGTCCTTCTGTGTTGGTAGCTAGCTACACTCTTAAGTTGTTGTATTATAGACATTCCTCACCACAACTCTTGTCCTAGTTATCATAACTAACTAGTTAGTTACTTCTTACCTGAAACAAACAAACAAAAAGGAGTTTCAAATGAGTACTTGTCTTTATCAGGTTGGCCTGTGAGTGTGTCAGTGAGATTCTCCTGATTGTTGATTGATGCGGGAGGGTTGAGTCCACTGTAGGCAGCACCATTCTCTAGGCGGGTAGGACTGAGCTGTGTAAGAAAGCCAGCTAGCACTAGTTCCCATGGTTTCTGCTTTTACTTTCTGCTTGAGTTTCTTTCCCTCCTCAGGTCTGCCTCTTCTCCTGTCCCCATGTCAGCTCCGAGGTTGACTACCATCTTCATTCACAGTGTTGTCCCTGGCCACCCATGTTCAAGTGCAGACTCCTCAGATGAATGGAAGCCCTTGGGTGAGGACAGGAAGCTCTTACAGTCCTTCCTCACCAGGAGTGCCCATCCATCTCCAAGGGGCCTTCAAGTTCAATACAACCCTGTCCCTCACGCTGCCTGGGCTGGGCCAGCTGCTCCTCCATTGGCATAACCCTTAGAGGAGTGTGTCTTGACAGAGCACTTTGGGTGCCCTCCAGGAAGGACACTTCCTGTGATTTCTTACTTACGTTTCATCTTTTGTAAAATTATCAACATCTTCTCTAGTATACATATTATCTATATTTAAAAAAAAAAAAAAGCATAACTCAGTCGGGCAGTGGTGGCGCACGCCTTTAGTCCCAGCACTTGGGAGGCAGAGACAGGTGGATTTCGAGGCCAACCTGGTCTACAGAGTGAGTTCCAGGACAGCCAGGGCTAAACAGAGAAACCCTGCCTCGAAAAACCAAAAGAAAAAAGAAAAAAGGAAAAAACCCATAACTCCAGGGGCTGGTGAAGTGGCTCAGCAGTTAAGAGCACTGAGTGCTCTGCCAGAGGACCAGGGTTCAATTTCTAGCTCCCACATGACAGCTCACAGTTGTAACTCCAGTTCCAGGGTATTAAACACCTTCACTGAGGCAGACATGCAGGCAAAACACCAATGCACATAAAGAAAAAAAATAAATCATTTTTTAAAAAAAATATAACTTTGAATTACATCACCAGACTTCCTTTATCTATTTTTTTCGTTATCACTCATCCCACGGATCCTTTTCTTTTTTAACACAAATTTCCATGAAAATTTAACACAGCAGATACATTCCATATCTATCTCCATGCTGAACTGTGAGCACAAGGGAACCCAGAGGCTAGGTTTGCTCTTAGGAAAGACTGAACCCATCCCTGGGAAAATGTGTGTGATAAACTGAAGGAACGAATTTATTAGTAATGTATAAACGGTGGCCAGGAAACCCTTGATGGACTTTGTTCATTACTCAGTGTGTTAGATTCAGACATGAAGAATCCAAAGTCCTGACCCCGTTTCTTCTGGGATTTTAAATGCAAATAAACAAGAAGGTAGGAGGGCCAGGCTAACAGAAAAGTAACAGAATAGAAGCAAAACAACACAGGGTGGTTAGAAGACAGGGTGGGCAGATGTGTTTCCCAAGGAAGAGCTGGCTGAGGCGGAAGATGCAAAGCCCGGAGCCACACAGGGGCCTATTAGCAGAGACCTGGCAGGTTCTGAGCATGACCTCATCATCACAGACCTGGATTCTAAGACACGCCGGGTGGGGGATGGGGAGGACTGAACCAGCTGAAGCCCCCCAGGCAGCCAGCTTGGGGTCCAGCTCAGATGCCAGGTCCAGACTTCTGCCTGTCAGGATCAGAAGGCTTTTTGACAAAGCTGCCTGTGTGTGGCCAGGTGACTGGGGGAGAGGGACCGTACTGGCTTGCCATCCTAATGAGCTGCCTTGGGTAATTCATTCACTTGTTTTAATTGTTTAGTAGGTATTCCAAGTAACAGGCTGCTTTGTAGCATGTTCCTGCCTGTCTTGTTCTGTCCCCCCACCCCCCCACCCCCAGCCCACCAGGTCCTCTTTTTTCTTGCAGATTTGCATTTCTGCTACATGTGTAAACCACCCTGCTTCCTCTCTTCTGCAGAATCTTCTTCCCCTTCATGGTCTGCTTCCTAGTTCTCTCTCTCTCTCTCTCTCTCCCTCTCTCTCTCTCTCTCTCTCTCTCTCTCTCTCTCTCTCTCTCTCTCTCTCTCACAGGCACACAAGCACATCCAGACATACATATATGCACAGACTCACACACACACAATCACACATGCATGCAGATGCACCCACACACACACATGCACACGCAACACAAATGCATGCACAGACATATGTAGGTGTGCACACAGGCATACACAGGCACTCATATATACACAAAGGTACACAGAGACACATACTGGTACACACACATACACTTACAGGCACTCATATATATACACACAGGAACACACAGACACACACAGAGACATACATAGACACACATATACACATACAGACATACATACATATGTGTTCAGGCCCACACAGATACATACAGGTACACACAGGAAGACACACATACAATTTCACTGAACATAATGACATCCAGTTCATCCATATTCCTGCAAATTAGGCAGGATTTGAGCTTTAAGAGTTAGTATGTACATTTTAGGTGGGAGGGGCAGGCTTGGTGTCAGCTCCATGTTCAAATCCTGCTTCAGTTAGACCCTGCAGGGATGGTCCTTCTAAAGAGAGGCTCTTGGTTCAGGGACAGTTCAGTGGGCAGAGCAGAAAGTCCCAACCCAGTGCCAGGCAGGGCGATGTTGCATCTGAATACAATTATACATTCAGCCTTGCCTTTGAGCCAGGCCCAGACCTGTGTGCAGCCAGGCATCCCATGGAGCGAGACAGAACTGCTATCTGCTCTCTCTATCCCTCCCTGGCTGCCTTCATCCCTGTACCTCCTACACCTAGGACACCAAGGGAACTCCAATCCAAGACCACCAACCAACTTCGGGGCAGCCTTGCCAGGTTGCTCTTCAGACATGCAGTGTCTTGGAGCCCACCCCAGACCAACTGAACCAAAGCCCACACTCGGGCAGCTCCCACGGTGGCTTGTACACACTGGAGTTTAAGAAGCCCTAGGCTGCAGGGCAAAGAATGCTGGGAAGGGGATCACTGTATTCTCTGTGATCTGCAACTTTATTCTTTGCAATCCCATCACCAGAATGTCACTGTCCTTGAATGGGTGATTGTCCCCCAAGGTCTCCTGTAAAAGGCCTGGCCCCAGGGGACACTGTTAATAGGAAATGGTGTCCATAAAGATCAGGGTCTAGTAGAGGCCTTCAGGTCACTGAGGACATGGGATAGTGGGATCCAAGTACAGCCCTTCCTGTAGCCATTTGAAGTGATCCAGATTGTTTGTCTGTTTCTGGTCTAGACACACAGGCCAGAACTTCTAAATGTTGAACCAAAATAAAGTGCTTAAAAGCTAGTTGCCCCGGTTCACCATGTCCTCAGAGGACTCCAGTCCCACCACAGACACCTGTACGTTGGCTGCATTGGGCTTTACTCACAAGAGCTGAGAATCAGAATCAACCAAGACATGAGTCTACAGAAAACACAGTTCATACCCTCAGTAGTGCCTAATCAGTAAGCTCCAGGCTGGTGAGAGAGACGCTGTCTCAGAAAACATGGTGGATGTGGCTTGAGGAACAGCACCTGAGGTTGACCTCTGGCCTGTACATGCACACACATACACATGCTTGCTTTCTAGTCAGCCTTTCTATGACACAGTGAGCATCTGCTTCAGTGATAGACTCCAGCTTAAGAGAGCAAGTTAGAGAGTGACAGAGTTGGGCCCTTGACATTTCCTCTAGCCTCCATGAGCATCCATGTGAGCATCCATTTACCATGGAGAGGTGAGGCTGTGGCCAATAGAGAGCCAGGCCTCCAGGAGCCACCAGAAAGGTGGACAAGGCAGAGAAGTTTCTGCAGAACCTGCAAAGAGGGTCCAACTTTTGACATCTTCACTTGGAGCATCTACCTTCCAGAACTGCAAGAGGATAAATACCTGCTCTCTCTTCCTCCCAACTGCTCCCTGTGTGTGCACATGTATGTGTGTGCATGTATGTATGGTATATGTGCATGTGTATATATGTGTATGTGTGTGTGTGTGGTGTATGTGCATGTGTGAGTGTGTGTGCATGAGCATGTATAGTGTGTATATGTGTGTGCATGTTTTTATGTGGTATGTTTGTGCATGTGTGTATGCATGTGTGAGTGTGGTGCATGAACATGTGTAGTATGCATATATATGTGTATATGTATGCGTATGTATGTGTGTGCATGCGTGTGTGTAGAGTGTGAATGTCTATGCATGTGTATGCATGTGTGTACATGTGTGTGCATGTGTGCATTGTGCATGCATGTGTAAGCATGTGTGCATGAACATGTGTAATGTGTCTATGTGTCATATGTGTATGTATATGTATGTGCACATGTGTGCATGTTTGTGGTATGTGCATGTGTGTGCACATGTGTGTGCTCTACCCTAACACTCTCTAGTCATTAGAGTTGGCTTGCCCAGTGTTGGCAAAATGAATGTTGCTGGCCTGGCCATTCAGGAGGGAAGAGGATCTGAGTGCTTCCTACATCTCTGTCAGAGTTGTCTCTCCCTCTCACTCACACACATGCTGGGCCTTGAAAGTCTGTCCAGAGCCTTTGCTCATGGCTCCTTGCAGGTAGCCTCCACCTGGTGTCTCATGGTTCATGCTATCATTCCATTTGTCTGATAGGAAAACTGAGGCTGAGATGGTGTCTTGGGAGGAACACATAAGAAACTGGGCTAGAAGTTCCCCAGCTCTGCAAAAAGGTAATTAATATAACCCCTGAGAGGACCCCCCCAACTCTGCAGATAGCCAGTCACTCCCCTGACAGCCCTGGTGACAGGCAGCAAGTATTTCCAGGTGCACCCCAAGTACCCAGTAAATGTCAGTGCATTTAATTTAATTAATGATAATATCCCAGGAGAATGAGTGTTGCGGGAAAGCCACAGAGGCTGGAGACATAGACCCCCCTCAGTTCTTGGAAATTGAAGTTTTCTTCCTTTGAGCGCAGGTGAGTGGAGGAAGGAGATACTTGGGCAGAGTGAGGGAAAATGACTCCTATCTACCGGGAGAAGTGTGGGTGTGGCAGCCACCGCCACTGCACTGATGTGGAGATTACAGGTGGCGGTGATCAGAGCCAGAGTGGGCACTCCATGGGAGTGGACAGGAGATGCAGGGATGGCAGGAAGGCAGGGGCAGATGGCTTCCCAGCTCCCTTCCTTTCCCTCCCTCCTGTCCTGCCAACCAAGGTGGGGTTGGGCTGGAATAAACTCAAAGTTAAGGTTAGGATTAGATTTAGGGTTAGGATTAGGGTTGGGTTAGGGCTAGGGGTTAGGGTTAGGGTTAGGGTTAGGGTTAGGGTTGGGTTAGGGCTTGGGTTTAGGGTTAGGGTTAGTGTTAGTGTTAGGGTTAGGGTTAGGGTTAGGGTTGGGTTAGGGCTAGGGGTTAGGGTTAGGGTTAGGGTTGGGTTAGGGCTTGGGTTTAGGGTTAGGGTTAGTGTTAGGGTTAGGGTTAGGGTTAGGGTTGGGTTAGGGCTTGGGTTTAGCGTTAGGGTTAGTGTTAGGGTTAGGCTTATGGTTAACATTGGGGTTAGGATTAGTGTTAGGGTTAATGTTAGAATTATCGTTTGGGTTTCAGTTAGGTTTGGGGTTATGGTATGGTTACGGTTGGGTTAACATTAGGGTTTTTAGGTTAACGCTTGTCTTTATGATTAGTATTAAAGTTGTTATTTGAGAGTAGGGGTGCATTGTCTGCCAAGCCTACTTCAGATGCACTGGTGATCTTTGTATCTGGGACTTGCCTTGTGTAACTGTCTGAACTGGGACATCACCATCTCATTCAGGGATATGCTTCAGAACTAAGGCTTTCCAACCACAAATGGTGGAGATGCTCTCTGAGAGGAGTCAGTTAGAGTGAGACAGAGAGTTCCACCCACCCAGATGTAGGCAGAGACAGCTGTGTCCTCCTCAGTGTCACATGATAGGTTTCACTTTCAGTGAACCTGCTCCTCTGTCTCAGTAGGGAAGGCTAAGGATGTGTGTGTGCTCTTACCTTTGGCACTGAAGTTTTTCAACTAAATGGAGCATTTAGAGCTAGTTGCGGTCGAGTATACCTGTAGTCACAGCACCCAAGAAGCCAAGGGGGAAATATTATAAGTTCCAGGTCAGCCTGGGCTACATAAGCCAGACTTGTTCTCAAAAAATAATTAAAACTGCATCTTTCCAGGATTCACTCTTTTCAGTCCTTGGATCAGGGATCAGTGGCCAAGAGCAGGAACAAGGTCGCTAATTAAAAGTCTGAGGGGCTCAGGAGAGGCTGGCATCTCATAGGATATGTGAGGTCAGGATATGGAGCAGAAGCTACTGGTCCCTGTGACAGTCACCTGCCAGTGTGTCATCAGATGGAAGGGAGAAGATGATGTCATGAGAATAGAGCTGCCATTCTCTAACAGTGATGGCTGAGAGGAAATGACCCCTGGTACCTTGCCTCACCTACCCTGGGGCATAGAGGTGTAGAGGAACCTGGGAAATGGGAACAAGTCATTCTAGTAGCCTTTGCAGTAGCCCATCTCCTAGATTCTTTGATCTCAAATGATGTAGGACACCTGCCAGTGGGGGTGGGCAGGCCTGGAAGCCTTCTTGGTTGGAGAAGAGAGGTTCTTGTCAGGAGCAGGGCCAGGGGCATTTCAAATGCTGCCTGGGTGCCTGCATCGCAGTCCCAGTCCCAGAGAGAAACACAACTCCATCTGGCCTCTCTCTCCCCCTCTTCTCCAGTTCTACAGCATCAAGTCTCTAAATTCAGGTTCTTGGCTTGGTTTCCTGGGATAAAGGCTTCAGGGTCCACTGGAACGGTGCCTGGGGAATCTGAATAGCTACATTGGCTACAGGCAAGCAAATGTTGCCATGGAAACCCTTCATCCCTTCCCAGACCTGAAGACTCTTCTCCCTCCCTGGATGCTCAGTCTCTGCACCACACAGGGCCAGGGGGACCACACAGAACTTTATGAAGGCAGAGGTATGGTAGCACTTCCTCTTGGGCCTCTGGTTTCCCTTAAATCCATCCTAGTCAGGATGCCCACATGATTCTCTCCTGCCAAGTTCAAATCTTGGCTCTTCCCTGCTTAGAACCTCCTGGCTCTGCGTAGCCCAAAGAAGCACACACTCCTTGTTCTGGCATTGAGTTTTCACTTCCCTTCCTAACACAGCTGCCCACTGGGCCTCCAAATCCTTGTTCAGGGGCACCCCAACCCCAGAGCAGGCACATGGAAGAAAAATAAGAAAGGTGTGGGAAATAGAATCCCTGCCAAGTCTGCTATTGGCTGCCTGGGAGTCCAACCGGAGCCAACAACTGCACCCAGAGAAGACAGTCCCATTCCACTCCTGCCAGAGAGCATCCACTGCTAGCTTTGATCCCACCTCCTTCTAGCAGGCTTCCTAGAAGCTTTGTGCAAGTGATGTCTCCAGGGGCTGAAGAGCTGGCAAGCATCAGTTAAGAGCACTTACTGTTGTTACAGAGGACCTGGGTTCAGTTCTCAGCACTCAAGTGTGGCGCTTACCTGTAACTCCAGTTCCACAAGCTCTGGTGCCCTCTGCTGGCTTTTCCAGGTTTCTGCACCCATGGCACACAGGCATCACCATGGCACACAGGAGTAAAATACAGGAACAAACGATGACCCTGTCTTCTAGAACACACAGGGCCCTGTCTGTGAAGAACACTGTTCCTTCCTCACTGCTGCAGGGCCTTGTGGAAATCTGGTGTCTCATTCTGGGGTCCCCAGTGGCCAGAAATTCCCAATAGAAGCACTCAGAAGATAACTATGGCTTGAATTCTTGCTCACCAAAGGCTACTGGGGTTTCCCGTCAAAGTTTCTAAGACTTCTCTACTGAGTCAACATGTGGTATAGTTGAAAGAACCAACACATGTGAGTGCACATGCACACACTTGCACACACACACACACACACACACACACACACACACAAGCACAGCACACATAAGTAAACACACATGCATACATAATCAAACACGTGTGCACACAAGCAAACACACATGTGTACACACAAGCAAACACACATACAAGCAAACACATACACATTTGCATACACAAGCAAACACACGCACATGCACACATAAACACTCAACACTCACACGTGTGTGTGTTCGCTTGTATCTTGAGCCATCTGTCACTTGCTGGCTTTTCTTCTTGGATAGTCTCCTGCACTAAGCCAAGACCCGAGACCAAGAGAACCCCTTCAACACTTCTTCTTTTTAGCTCTCTAGCTTTTTGTGCGGTCCACCCTCCATGAGTGAACCAGAAAGACCATCACAAACCAGCAAGTGTGTCAAGAACATTCCTGACATCAAAATCCAAACATGGCTATGCCTCAGGGCCTTTGCGCCTGCTCTTCTTATAAAGTGAATGCTCTTCCCCCAGCCACCTGCGTGGGCTTTGCCTCCTCTCATCCATCCATCTATTTCTCTCTGACAATTCCTCAGAGGAGACTTCTCTACCTGCTCATCAATTGAGATCCTCCTTAACTCCACCCGACCCTCTGACACAGTAAATATATTCATCTATATATTTCCTTTACTTCTCTCTCCTGTAGCAGCTCAAATCATTGTCCTTAAAGTGACATGTTCAAACTCGGTCCCCACTCCTGTGCATGTGACTATTTGAGAAATACAAACTCACAAGACGACTGGCTGACAGCCTATCCAGACCCAGTAAAAAGCACCATGTGTGGAAAGTGAAAGTCATTCAGTGCCGGGCACAGCTGTACTGATGCTAGCTTGAGGGGGCAAGCTGTGTGATTTGGCCAAGTGATTTTCTGTCTCTGAGATTTGGGGCCCCTGTGGAACATCTACACCCCATCAGTTCCCCCAAAAGAACTCCATCTTCCTGGGTCCCTTGTGTGTACTGGGGTTTCTATCCATGCCGCCACATCCCTGACCTCAGAGGTCGTTGGACGTCTCCCTTCTAACTTTCCAGGAAAGTCAGTCTGTCATCTGGGTCTCCCTTGCTCTCTCTGTCACTGATGGAGGTCCCAACAACCTGCAGCACGAGCCAGAGTGTCCCTTCTGCAAAGTAGGCAGAAGGCCAATAGCCCGGAGGATGTTTTTTAAGGGAGTACCAGAATCGTTTGCTTGTCTTTAAAGTGTCTTGAAATGGTGATTGTGGATTTTATTTTTTTACCCTGCCTTCTTCCCAAACAGGTGCAGTGAGCATGGTGGTAATTTACAAAGCAGGATGGCTTCCATGTCAATTTGCTGCTAATGAGCAAAACATACCGTGTAATTGCCACGTATTGAAGGCAGCAACAATGAGCTTTGCTGGGCAACCACGAACCAAAGCTGGAGCTTGGTTTCGCAGGTGTAATCAGACTCACTTTCCAACAGAGGAGCTGGTTCTGAGCAGAGTGTGACACACCCTCTTAAATAACTGCTTCGTGCTGTGTCCCTTGGAGGACAAAAGGCAAGGTACTTGAGGTTGCTGGACACACCCCTCCTTCTCCTCAAGCCCAGGACACCAACTTTGCCTTCTCAGTGGCTTGCATTGTGTTGGGGATTCTGATGGCCAGAGGGTCTCAAGCACCATCTAGTGAGTGTGACATTACCCAGAGCATGTCCCTGGAACTTACTCTATCATGGGTGTGGAGGACAGTTGCCACAGGTTGCTCCCTTCTACCTGCCTCTGGAAAAGACTTCGGGTCTGTGGGTCTGGAGGTCAAACACCATCTTCAGGAACTCTCCAAGGCACTGTGTGTGTGTGTGTGTGTGTGTGTGTGTGTGTGTGTGTGTGTGTGTGTGTGTGTGTGTATGAGAGAGAGAGAGAGAGAGAGAGAGAGAGAGAGGCTCCATGGTGTGTGTATAAGCTAAAGGTCAACATTGACTATAAAGATACAAAGTTACCCTATCACCCCTCTCTTTGGTTTTTGAGATGGTCTCTCACTGATCCCTGAACTCACAATTTTGGCAAGACTGGCTGCCACTGTGTCCCTGGATCCTGTGTCTCCATGCTGGCCCATGGGTGCTGGCCTTCCAGACACATGCCACATGCTTGGCTTTTGTATGGTGGCAAGCACTTTGCCTACTGAGCCGTCTCCTGCACATCCCCTGACCCCAACCCCAATAATTCTTGATGATTAGCTGCTCCTAAGTCACACGAGGCCACAGACTTATGCTTTTGTTTCCGGGACGAACCCCAAGTACCTAAAACAGTGTGTAGTATGCAGTAAGGGCCTAATTAATGCCAACCGATCACTGGCACCTACAGCACAACAGCAGCACCACAAACAGCAGAGTGTCAGGTGTTATTCCAATGTTCCCAGTCAATACTTCTTCATCTTGAATTAAGTGTCTACTGTCTGCTAGGCACAAGCAGGAGGGGCCACTTTGAAGTAACCACATTAGAGGTCCCTGACACCCCACAGTAAGGTGGATGCTGTTGCCATGTCTGTCCTGAGAAGCTTGGGGTGCAAAGGACCACCCCTGTGTCTGCACTCCTCACAGGGAGCATGGCTGACTCTTTGTCACCTTCTCCCAGGTCTGCTTTGTGGGGATCATCTCAGTCCATCTGTCCTCCTGATACCCGAATGAAGGAAGCAACGGGGAATGGGACATCCCATGCAACAAGGGTCTGTATGGCATTTGCTTCGAACTTTTGCAAAATGGAGATTAAAAATAGGAAAGGGAAGTAGGGTGCATAAAGTGGAGGTGACCCATGGACAGAGGTGGAGGGTCAGAAGGGCACCTCTCCTGTTTGATGTCACAGCAGGACCCATAGACAGTGTTCGCTTCCTAACTGGGGGACCAGGAGAAAAACACCCACAAACACCAGCAAACAATAAACAGAGGCAAAGAGCAGCGTCACCCCAAACAGCTCCAGTCCCTGGCTGGTTTGGGGGACCAGGACCTTGGAGTTTCCAAGGACTGGGGAGGGAGAGAGAAATGTAAGGTGGTACACTCAGTCACAGCCACTGGTCCAGGACGCCCCCTGGCAGTGAGGAAGGTACAGAGAGATTTCACCTCTCAGCTCTTCTACCCTCCTGTGCCCACCACCAGCATGCGCTGTTCAGGCCTCTGTGGGAGAGGAGGAGGCAGCAGAGGGGCTGGAAGGGTCAGGGTCGCTTGTCCTGAATTAGTCCTTGAGGTGGTTCCAAGGTCAGGGGAAACAGCCAGGATTCAGAGTCTTGGGGACTGGGTTTGGGTTTAAATCTCATTCCTCACCAGCTGCTCACCCTCTCTGTGCCTCAGGCTTACCATCCTCAAACAGAAGGGAAAAGTAGAAGCATTCTCATCCATGCTCCTGTAAGGACTCAGAGAATTCGCTGCTAGGAAGCCTGACTCATGATCATGGCCGTGACTGTGCTAGGGTTGTGATGCCGTCTCTGCAGTGGCTTGTGCCAACCTCCTCTTCTCACACTGCACACTGCTGTGTCTTAGGAAGCAGGAACTAAGCCTTGCTCCTACTGGGCACTGTAGAAGGGTGGGCACCGTGCCTGCTTATCCTGGTGCTAACAAACAGTTTAGACACGATTGAAAGACAAGCAGAGTGGATGCTTGTCAGAGAGCCATCTTTATAAACGCCTCTCCAACTCTTAGGGTCTTCCAGATCCAAGGCTTATTTTTAGCTCTTCCAAGGCTCACTGTGTTTCCCATCCTGAGCTCTCAGCCCAATGGTGCCCATGTAGAAGCAATACCAGCCTGGGACTGAGAGACAGCTGTTGGTACAGTGCCTGTCGTGTAAGCACGAAGACCTGAATTTGGATTCCCAGCATCCACATAAAAGCCATCACAGCAGCATGTGCCTGTGCAGGGAAGGAAGAGACAGACCATCCGGTCTCCAGAGTTCAGCCCAACTGGTGAACTCCAGCTTCAGTGAGAGGCCCTGTCTCAAGCTCTGTAGAGGGGCCAGTAAGATGACTGGGCTGGGAAAGGTGTTTCGTCAAGCCTGAGTGTGATCATTGAAAAACACACGGTAGAGGGGAAAGAGGAAAAATAACTCCTGCAAGCTGTCCTCTGATCTCTATACACGTGTACCATGTATTGACATGCATGTTGCGTGTCAATTGTCATTATATGGCAATTTCTGATCTCTATATTCACAGGCATGCATGTGCACATACGCACACACACATGAACTAAAAATATACAACCACATACACATGTATATACATTCACACACATTATACACACATGTATGCACATACACATGAACTCATAACACACAATCACACACATATACACACACATGTATATACACATGCATGCACAGAGAGAGAGCTACAGAGATAGAAAGACACAGAGACAGAGAGAGACAGACAGACAGATAGAGACAGAGAGCTATATAGAGAAAGACAGAGAGATATAGAGAGCCCATCTTAGAATCTATGCCTTGTCCCATCAGAAGCAAGACTTTCTCATCAAAGCACAAGGTACAGGTCACCCTCTTCTCCTCTTCCATTCAGCTCCTGCTCCAGCCTCTGGGAACTACTTTCCTGGATCTCAGGCAGGGGCATGATTCTCCCTCCACCTCTCTGGAGATTTAAGCCTATACAAGAGTAATGCTAAGTTCTTGGTCCCAGTGACACTGAAACGTATGGTTCCATCCTCCTATGCAGTGGGCCTTAAGCCCAAGCCAAGAGTGCTGGTTCCTCCCATAACATCTGTGCCATGACATGACAGCAGCAGTGGGACTATACCCCAGACAGGTCACTGGGCGACACAGGTGATCACTTTTCTTCAATAGTGCGTGTGTTACAGCCGAGCACTGTGAACACTGCTCAGGAAGGGTGAAGTGTCTAGCTGGGCTCCTGCTCAGTTTCTCCTCATGCTATGCCATATGTAGGTGGTGTCCTCAGGAGCAGCATCTTACCAGCAGGCTGTGGAGGGTGAACAGTAGCATTGGCCATAGCCTAAATGTCTGGGAGACCGTCTATGCCACAGACCTCTCTGGTAGATGGAGTCACCCATTCCTGGAACTGGAGGTTTTACTTGGTGGCATGAGATGTTTAATTGGGACATGGCCTCCCCCATTAGACAGCGATTCTAAATTCCTTTTATATATGTATGCATTTTTAGGAAGCTTTTAAAGTAGTTGGTTCCATAAGGCTTTTCAAGAGGGCTTTAGTGTTAGTTGTCCCTCCCTGTAGTCCCTCCTTTATGGCCCCCCCCCCACCCCTTTGTGTTATTTTCTTATTCTGTTTTCCCCTTTGTCTTCCATAATGCTGGATTCTACTTCCCCTTCCTTGGGAGACCCTCCCCCACCCCCACACCTCCACTTCGCTTTTCCCTCTCTGTGGAACTCTGTTCCTAACCTCTGTGGAAATGAAACCCACAGATGTAAAACTTAAAAGCTCACATCCACACACCAGAGAAAACATACAGTCTCAGTCTTTCTGGGTCTAGGTTACCTCACTTGGGATGATTTTTTTTCCCCTAGCTCCATCCATTTACCTGTGAATTTCATATTTTCATTTTTCTTAACAGCCGAATTATATTCCATTGTGTAAATGTATCACATTTTCATTACCCGTTCATCAGCTGGTGCACGTCCGGGCTTTTTCCAATTTCTGGCTATTATGAATAGAGCAGCAATGAGCACGGATGAGCAGATTTCTAATCTGAGACTAGATATGTCACAGGCCTACGGAAAACCCACTACTGTTATTCTGCTAAAGAAACAAAGCAATAAAATGGCTGTTAATGACATATGGATGCATTGTATCAGTGCCTTGATCAAGCCTCATAAGAGAAGGTTTTTTTGTTTTTGTTTTTGCTTTTGTTTTTGTTTTTTCAGTAGATAAGAACTAACACAGTTGTCTACAAGTGGACAACATGCAGAGAGTGAGAGACTCTGGAGCACTCAGCCCTAAATCAGATGTCTCTGTCATACTCCCCTGTCCCCAAGGCTCGGGGATCTATGTGGGTGAGCACGCGCCGAGATTCTAAGAGGTAGAGTGCTGGGTGACGCCAAGGAAACTACTTTCTGAACATAACAGGGCTGATGCACATTTGAACTCACAAGGACAGAACAACTTGCCTAAAACCCATGAGACATGGTCTGCAGGGCCTCAGCTAACATCCTCCGGAGTGCTGGGATCTCACCTGGGGAAGTGAGTTTACATCAGAGGAGACAGGACATTGGTATCACCGCACCCTGCTCCCCACCCCATCCCTGCTTCCTGACTGGGAATCAGAGAACCTGGCTGCAGGCTCATGCAGTAAAGCTGCTCCAACCCAAGAAAGGTCTAAGAGACACCACATCTGCCACATGGGCTGATTCTTTTCCTCAGAGACCCTGCCATTCTGTTGTCTGTCTGTCCGTCTGTCTGCCTGCCTGCCTGTCTGTCTTTCTGTAGCATTAAATAAACCATGAACTGAGGGATGGCTTTTGTCTTGTTGCTCTCTATCTTATCTGAGGGCTTTCAGGACCCAGCAGCTCCTCCATCAGGAACTCTCCCAGGCTTTGGGTCCAGACTAGGAAATGAATATTCTAGATGCTTTCAGCTTGCAGACGGATTAGGGACAAATGGGAACTTGCCCCTCAACCAATCATCCGAGGCAGTCAGCTGTAACTAGGTGCACACTCAAGCAGTCAGTTTGTGAAATAGCATGCCCACACTCTGCTGATTAGGAAAAATAAAATAAAATTTAAAAAAAATCAAAATATCCTCTATATATTCTTTTCTACAGTCACAGGCCTGGAGGCCGAGGCTCAGGTGGAGCGGGGCAGGGCCACATGGAGGGTCCTTCTTGGTGGGCTTCATCCTCCCTGCATTTCTTCAGCCAGGAGATGATTCTGTGTTTGATGTTGCATTGATAAAATAATGAGCACCCAGTTCTGTGCCTTCCCTAGTACCAGTGATCTGTACCGTCTTTGGTATGTGTAAGCACCTCACAGGTGCGACATGCCCCATCTTCTGCAGCCCCTCTTGAAGGTACCATTACCATTCCAGACCAGCAAGATGGGGCTCAGGGAGGGCTAGAGGCTCAGCCCAGTTGGCCCGGCTCCAGAGCGGCTGTGTGCCCTCTGACTTTGCAATCTTTCCTGCAAACATTTTAAATTATTTATTCAGTTTCTTTGCAGTGTTAGCTATGCAAACCAGCACCTTTTCACTCTAGGCAGGCACTCTGCTACTGAACAAAGCCCCCAGCCCTCCCTCCTGCAAATACATGACTTTGTTTTAATAAATTATTTTTATTTTACATGCATTGATGTTTTGCCTACATGTGTGCGACATGAGGGCAACAGATCCCCTGGGACTGGGGTTACAGACAGTGGTGAGTTGCCATGTAGCTGCCTGCTGGGAAATGTACCTGGGTCCTTTGGAAGAGCAGCCACTGCTCTTAACCATGAAGCCATCTCTTCAGCACCCTACATGAGGAGTTTTGTACTTGCTAGATTCTGAAGCCCAGCCCTGCCCTCTTTGAGAGGTTGTGGCAACACCTGGAAAGGGAGGTGAGGAGACCGAGGTGGCCCAGTGCTTGCTGAGCAAACACAAAGACTGAGTACAGATCCCCAGTACCCATGTAACAACTGGGCATGTGACATGTGTCTGTGGCCCCAACACTGGGGCTGCAGGATAATGATGGGAGGATCCTTGGGGCTCAGTGGGCAGTCTAGCAGAAACAGTGAGTTCCAGGTCCAATGAAAGGGCTTGTCTCAGAAAGTTAGGTGAGAAGCAGTTGAAGAAGATACCCAATACCTCCACAGGCACAGAGAAGCACACACACACAAACATAGAGACATGCAGGCTCTCACACACACATACACACACAGGCACAGCATTCTTGCACACACACACACACACACACACACGCAGATGTGAAGGCTTGCACGTGTGTGCACATACACTCTTGAGTGTGTGCACTCACACACGTATACATGGTGCACACACCTACACATGAAGACATGCAGGCTTGCACACATGTGTACACATACACACACACATGCAGACATACAGGCTCCCACACATGTGCATACACGCACACATGCAGGCATGCAGGCTTGCACATGTGTGCACATACACACACACGGCCACTCACAAACACACATACAGACATGCAGGCTTTCACACACATGCACACACACATGGCGTGCTTGCACACACATACAGACATGCAGGCTCTCTCTGTCCCTCTCCTTCTCTCTCTCTCAGACACACACACACACACACACATACACACATGCCCATGCACACACACACACATGCCCATGCACGCCCATGCACACACACACACACACACACACACACACACACACACACCCATGCTCACATCCACACTGAGTGGAAGCCACAGCTGGTTGCCTGATGCTCTCAGCTGCCCCTCAGGGCTAGTAGCCTTTGCAGGATGATTCCAAAGCCTTGGCCTCTTTTAGCCCCTTTCAGAGAATCTCAGGGTGGTGTGATGGTTACTACCACCAACTTGACAAGATCTAGAATCACCATGGAAACCAATCTCTGGGCATACCTTTAGGGAGTTTCTCAACTGGGTTAATCAGAGTGGGAACATCCACCCTAAATGTGGGCAGCCCCACCCCTCGGGGACCTGGGCTGTGTACAGAGAGGAAAGCAAGCTGGGCACCAGTGTTCATTGCTCATTCCGACTGGGAACCAAGTCAAGCCCTTCTGTGGTGGTTCCAGTGCCAACTGTCCCCAGTAGGGACACTGGTCACCAGCTGGTAGCGCTGTTGGGTGAGTGCATCAAGGGGGGTCTTTGAGAGTTTATATCCTGGTCCCACTTCCTGTTTGTTTTTCTTCCTGGGCAGACACCATGAGATTAGCCAGCTTTACGCTCATGCTGCCTGATGCCATTCCATCCCCGCCATGGGGGAAACATAAGCCAAAATAAACTTTCCTCTGTAAGTTGCTTTTTGTGGTATTTTTATCACAGTGACAGAAAGGTAATTGATATATTTAGCTGTGAGCACAATGTACTGGCTAGTTTTGTGTGTCAACTTGACACAGGCTGGAGTTATCACAGAGAAGGGAGCTTCAGTTGGGGAAGTGCCTCCATGAGACCCAGCTGTGGGGCATTTTCTCAATTAGTGATCAAGGGGGTAGGGCCCCTTGTGGGTGGTGCCATCCCTGGGCTGGAAGTCTTGGGTTCTATAAGAGAGCAGGCTGAACAAGCCAGGGGAAGCAAGCCAGCAAGGAACATCTCTCCATGGCCTCTGTGTCAGCTCGTGCTTCCTGACCTGCTTGAGTTCCAGTCCTGACTTCCTTTGTGATAAACAGCAAGATGGAAGTAAGCTGAATAAACAAACCCTTTCCTCCCCAACTTGCTTCATGGTCATGATGTTTGTTTAGGAATAGAAACCCTGACTAAGACATGCAATAAGCCCCTCCTTCCTCAAGTTTTTCTTGTCAGGCATTTTGCCACAGTAACTATACAACGGTAGGGTTGGCCATCTCTGGTGTTTAGCTCTTTAACTGCGGCCTTTGAAAATAAATGTCATAATTTGTATTAATTGTGCCGGTGAATCCTATGATTCAGACTAATTGTGCTAGTAAGTCCCATGTCAACTTGACTCACAAACTAGACTTATTTGAAAGGAAGGAACCTCAGTTGAAAAAAAAAAATGCATCCATAAGATCTAGCTGTAGACAAGCCTTTCTTTAATTAGAGACAGATGGGGAGGGTCCCACCCAGGGTCCTGCCCATTGTGGGTGGGACCAGTCCACTGTGGGTGGGGCCATCCCTGGGCCGGTGGTCCTGGGTTCTATAAGAAAGCAGGCTGAGCAAGCCATAGGAAGCAATCCAGTAAGCAGCACCCCTCCATGGCCTCTGCATGGACCCCTGGGTAAGAAGGTGGTGGCCTCTCTCAGCCCCTTTCAGAGAATCTCAGGGTGGATATGATGGTTACTACCACCAACTTGACAAGATCTAGAACCACCATGGAAACCAATCTGTGTGGGTGTGGCAGAGATAGCATGAGGACTTAATGGCCCAAGGTAGAGACCATTCCCTCCAGCTGGCTTGTTCCTCATGCCTTGCTCAGCCTGCTTTCTTAGGCAGAGCTAAGTCAGATCTATGCCAAGAGAGGCCACGATGTCCTGGGTCTTCTTCCCAGGCCTCAACTATGAAGGCTCTAGGAGCTACTAAGGTCCTCTGTGTCTACGGCTGTACTTGAAGTTAATCTGCCCCAGCTTCTGTCTACTCTCCCTAAGTTGAAACTCCCAGAGGCTCCCTTGGGGTCTTGGAGACTACATGATGACTCCTCTCGTGACACCCGTGTCCCTTGATCTTGTCCCTGTGTCTCAGGGACAGACAGAGGTATGGTGCTACCCCAAAGGGCCGACCTAACTGCACTCATTTGTGTCTGTTGCCTTGATAAAACATGAGCCAAAGCAACTTGGGGAGGAAACAGCTTATTTGGCTTAAAGTCACAGTCCATTATCCTGGGAAGCCAGGGCAGGAAGTTGGAGGCAGAAACTAAAACAGAGGCCACGGAGGAGGGCCGCTCAATGGCTTGCTACTCCCAGCTTGCTCAGCCAAATTTCCTAAACACCTCAGGCTCACCTACCCAAGGGTGACCCTGCCCACAGTAGGCTGGGCCCACCTACTTCAATTAGCAATTCAAACGATGTTCCACAGACTAACTCACAGGCTAGTCTGATGGAGGCAGTTCCTCAAGGAATGGTGTGTCAAGTTATCAGCTGACACTATAAAACCAGCCCAGCCTCAGGACTCTGCCTGCCACAAGCTTCTTGGCTTTAAAGATCTTCGACGTCTTCCTTGGTACCCTGCCTTCGGTCTTCCTAGGTTCCAAGAGCTTGCTCTCCCAGGGAGCCTTCCTGGCAGGGATTCAGCCTCAGATGTCCCATGCGCACATCTGTGCAGTCTCCCAGCCTCTGCACCAGAGCTCACTGCCCATCTCTGCACACGGCAGGTGGAGAGTCATCTTAAATGTCTCTGGGTCCCTAGTGCTGAGCACATTCGCATTCAGAACTTGTTCAGTGTTTGAATGGGGATTCCAGGATAGCAGGCTGAAGATGACTCTGTCCCTCAGGGACACTGAGCAATGTCCATAGACTTTTTTTTTTTTTGTTATTTTTTTTGTCACAACTGGAAGGTACCTGATGAGTGGAGACAACAACTGTAAACAAAGGCTCTGTAGAAGTGGTCCTCAACCTTCCTAATGCTGTGACCCTTTAATATAGATCCTCATGGTGTGGTGACCTCCAACCATAAAACTATTTTCATTGCTACTTCATAACTGTAATTTTGTTACGGTTATGACTGTAAATACCTGATGTGCAGGGTAACTGACATGTGACCCCGTGAAAGGGTCATTCAACCCCCAAGGGGGTTGCGACCCACTGGTTGAGAGCTCTACAGTATCAGGAACAGTCCTGTCCTCCTTCTCCCCTCTCACCCCACTCAAAACAGCCAATCCCAGGTGGTAGAAGTTCTCCACATTCAAGAGATTGGACTCTGTGGTTCAGGTCCTGTGTTCACAGACCCAGGGGATGGGAGAAAGGCAAAGGCTTTACTCTTATTTCCTGCATGCCTATAATCTGGAGAAGCACACAGGGGTCACATCCAAATTTACTTTCATAAAACAGGATGGACATTAATAACTACAGATCATTACCCCACTGAACTCTTTCTCAGCAGCCTCCAGTTGCCTCCCCTGACGATTCAGCCCTAATCTCTGCCCCCTCCCTCAGGTTTTTGCCATAGGCATCTGAGATATCTCTCCACAGCACCAAGACCTAATCAATCCTTTCTGTCTGTCTGTCTGTCTGTCTGTCTGTCTTTCTTTCTTCCTTCCTTCCTTCCTTCTTCCTTCCTTTGTTTGTTTCTTAGTTGCTAGTGGATATTGTGTAGTTTATTTAGTGTTTGGGGTGGGGAGAAATGGACATTTGAAACAGGCCTGTTGTACTTGTCAAGGTAACACGTAGGGGTTGCCACCTTCTTCAGAGAAGTGAGAGTGAAGAGCTCTCCCTCATCCAGTGTCTCCCTCATCCAGCTCTCCCTCTTCCATGGAGAAGGAACACTGCCCTGGACTTCCAGGACATCGCCAGTGCCTTCACTGCCAGAGATGGAGACACCCTCCAAGGATCACGTCAGCTAAGCAAGTTGCAAATTAAAGGGGAAAGAAAACCTCCTGCGGAGTCCAGCCCACTCTATTTTCTTTCTCACAGCTGCTAGGAGGGAATACACAATGTCTTTGAGATGGAACATTTCTTTGGCTCCAGTCCCTGTGTGCTGTCCCTGTTACTCCTCCCACCCCTCAGAGTCAGGCCTGGTGGAGGATGATCTCTGGCTTTAGCACCATATGGACCGGAGTTCAAATCTTGGCTCAAAGGCTTGTTTATCTTGCTTCTGATCCCCAGGGGGAACAGAAGTCTTTAGAATGAGGGGCTATATAGCATTTACACCAGCCTCCTCCAAATGCCAACAAGAAGATCTCAATAGCCATGCCTGCTCCAGAGGAAGGCAAAGGCTTCAGGTCCTTTGTGGGTGTAGGGGCTGCTTCTGGAGTTCTGAGCCTCATGTACTTATGCACTTGCAACCTCTGGAGGTGTTAATACTCGTCCATGCAAGGGACGGGCTTCATAGATAAGGCAGCTGAGCAGGCTCTGCTCACAAGGGGAAACTGAGGACTTGGGGATAAATAGACAGTGTCAAGGTGCTGGGTGCCATGCTGTGCCTACTGCTCCATCATCTCCTCATAGGATCATGGTGACATCTGCCACTCTCCCAAGGTCACCTGATTGAGCACTGCGTACTGAATCAGGGGATCCGTCCTGACATCCTGGGACGGGGTGGGGGTGGGGAGGGAAGGCAGGAACACGCCCAGAAAAGGAGCAAGACTGGATGTCAAGATGAGGAAGTCTCTTTGGAAAATGCCAGCAGGAAGACAAAAAGCTGAGTCTGCCTATCTGGTCTGATCACCCAAGGATGCCAGCCACCTCCCACAGGGTCACAGGGGTTCAGAGAGATGGTGTAAGCAAAAGATGGGTGGCTGGCTGGTAAGCAGTTCACGCACGGACTGGGATCCACAGCATTGGGAGCATATAGAAGGGGAGACCCTGCTGAATGAACTGAATCTAAAGGCAGGGTGAGGCTGTGGTGCCTCTGGGAGGCAGAACGCTTGCCTAGCAATGCTCATGGGTCCAGGCTCGCCCAGTGCTGAAGGGGAGAAAGGTAGAAGAATGTACTGGGGGTAAAGGGGGGCATCAGGATGCCCAAGCTGGGACTCCCCTGCAGAGCCAAGCAAGGACCTTGTCAAATGTCACAGCTGCTCCAGAAAACAATCACAACGTGAACTTATGCCTACCAAAAATCCCACTCCTGGCTTCTACCTAAGAGAAATGACAGCGTCTGTCCATGTGGAGCCCTGTGTAGGGAGCTGGTACCGCTCTCCTGTGAGTGACAGCCGAGCACGGCAGGAGTGACATGCCTGTCTGCAGAAGAGTGCATTTGACACTCACTCTGTGTGGAGTGTGTAGGAGGTCAGAGGGAATCTGCTCCCGAAGATGCAGACTGATGTATAGAGCCCAGAAGCTGGTGACCGGTGGCCTGGGAACCAGAGAGGGGCAGAGAGAACAACACCCATAGGCCTGGAAACGGTAGGTTTATTACCACGACAGCAGCGGGAAGTCTATAAACCAGTCTTGGAGTGTGTCCAATCCATATTTTCCCCAGCAGTGTTTGACTAGATACCACAAAGGAGACGATGTCAGAAATCCCCATGTGGTAAATACTGTAGGATCCTACCTCCAATGTGCAGAACAGTAAGTGGAGACTCAGAGAGGGCAGACCACTCTCCCAAAGTCACCCAGCAACTGGTGCAACTGGGATTAGGACCCAGAAGGTGGAGACTGATAACTCTGCCTGCTGATGCAGGGCTGCCCTGTCTCAGATGTAAGAGGGGTGCCATTACATGCCAAGGCAGTGGCGAGGGTGGAGGGGGAACACAGAGAGGAGCCAGATGATGAAGAGGGAGGAGAGTCACATGGAGGAGGATGGAGGAGAGTCAGGTGGAGGAGGAGGGAGAGGCAGAAGAAGAAGTGGAGAGTTGGAGGAAGAGAGATGTGGCCCACAGAGAAAGGGTGCTTGGTTTTCTTTCTGTGCTCCTTGCAGTCTGTGGCTCTGACCCTGACCTCTGGTACACAGAATGCTGGCCTCACAAGCTGCCCCAGGGAGGCAAGCTGCTGTCTAGGGCTCACACCCACCTGTGAAATGCTGTTCTTATTCAAGCCTCCCATTAAGAACAGTTTGAGGGCCTCATGCAGCTTGTCTCTCCCAGCACCACCACCACCACCCTGCCCTTCCCTGGAGCTTCTCAGGATGCAGCAGGGAATCTGCCTGATGTTTCAGGAGCTTTTGCTTGGCTCCTGTGTATCTGTACATCCGGTCTCCACAAGGTGGTCAGAAAGGTTCTGTCACGGGCAGGGTGGCCAACTCACACCCCAACTAAGCTCAGACTTTTAAATTGGCAACAGGGCCAGGTCTAGAGCGGCCCCTACTCGCTCCCAGCCTGCCTCCCTCCCTAACGTCCACTCTCCATGCCCAGCTCCAGAAGCTGCTTCCTCCCTGTGCCTTCCTGACCCAGGACTCGCCTCTTCCTCACTGCCCAACCTCAACTCAATGTCCTGTTCCTAAGGAGCCACGTGTCCTCACCCTGACATCCGGTCACACCCATCCCATAGCTTTGGACATTGATGACTTGTGTATTAGGCACTTGCTACGTGCTCGTGTGTCTCATATGCCCCCTTGCCCAATGGCAAGCACAGCGTTGATATCTGTTCTTTAGTATTCTACTGCTGAGTGATGTTATGGACATTTTAGTTTCTGTGAGCATGCTCCACGGCAATACCACCCATGGGTGTCTGTCTCAGAATGTTCCTGTTTTACGACTGTAGATGTGGGATGAATATATGTCCTATGGCACATTTTCTCCAACCTGGAGAATCAGTGACAGGGAGAAAGCTGTGTGGCCTCAGACTGTGTACTTAGCTTCTCTGGTCTCCAAATTCTTGCACATACAGTTATTACAGGAATGAGCAGTAGGTCTCTTCACTGGCTGATGTTGCTTTTTCCTTGTGAAAAAGGGGAATAATGGGGACTCAGAGGAATCCTTTTTTTTTGGGGGGGGGGCTAGTCACAAACACTCCTCTGCCATTCATCAGCATGACCAGGCTGGGATGAGGTGGAAGCCACCCTAGAGCTCCTCCTTGTCATCTCTGCAGCATGCCTAGGGACATCTCTAAAGAGAGAGCAATGTGACACCAGGGCTGATTCAGTGAGAGCGAGCCTTGTTAAAGTCTATTAAGGAACAAAGCAGCCTGCAAGCCTGAATGGAGTCCTTGTGTTTGCATTCTGATGTGAGATTAACCCATGCTGGAGCAAGGCACCCTGAGTGCAGGGTCTGCTAGCTGACAAGCGGGCTCTTTCACACTGGGCGCAGAGCAGTGGTCCCTTGCTTGCTGGCATGAAAGAGACCCTGGCTTCCCTCGCCACCACAGAACAAAGAGAGTTAATTCTCCCAAGCTACCTGTGGAATCCCACTGACCATGGCTGTCAAGATCACCCCAATAAAGAGGAGGAAGGGGAGTCTCACCGGGGCCCTATAGCTGTGTAGCATCACAGGTCACAGGTCATAGAAAGTAAGGTTTAGACCTGAGGGTATGTTTACTTTTTCTTTTAGAGACAAAGTCTCACTGTTTAGCATTATACATCACTTTATATACATCACGTTATGCTGGGGCAGCTTGGTTTCTGGGGTTGTGGATCTTCCCCCCCCCCAACGTTCCCTCCCCCAGAGTTCACACAATCTGTTGTCAGGGTTACAGCTGGAGGTGAAGCTGATGTGTCCAGTTCAGGGTTACAGCTGGAAGTGAAGCTGATATGCCCACTGGACACGAACAGGGGAATGTGCATCTTAGGGTGGGTGTGAGGGAGGTCAGGGTGGTTTCGGTCTCCATGGAGACCAGCAGAAGATGATCTGTCAGGCAGGCAGATGACAGTCTTGTCTCTTGGGACTTGACAGAAAGTCATGAGCTTTGAGGCACCACGGAAGGGCAGTGTGGGCAAATGTTCACCTCCTGGTCACTGTGTGGATGAACAGGACTCCAGCGCCAGGCTCCCAGCTTCTCTGTGTACTTGTGCCTCTTGCCGGGCCCGTGGGAGTTGGGTTCCTGTTTGGTTCAGTCCACAGCAGGACAGATTTCCTTTATACTCAGTCTGTGCATTTCCTTCCCCTGAGTTCATGAGTACTGTAAATGTCAATCTTCTAGAAAGGGCCACAGAGGCAAAGCCTCATCTGTTTGCTCCCGGCCGTGATTCCTGCACTCAGCCCAGTGACTGCAGCCAACTTAGTGCTCAGTAAATACTTGCTGATCAACTGACCCTCCTGCAGGGCACATGGGAACCTGCGTGGTAGGCATTCAGAGGAGGAAGAATGTTTTCCTGTCCCGTCTTTCTCTCCCTGACCCAGGACTCAAGTGCCTACCTTTCTCTGGCCTCAGTTTCCCCCACTGTAAATGTGAAGTTGAGAAGCTCACCATGCCATCAGTTCTGACGCTGGCTTTTATGGACCGTGAAGCTTTGCTTGGCTCCAGGCTAGAGGATGGTCTGCTCCAGGACCCTGGTGCCACATGCTTGGCTCAGGGCCAGCTCTCCATGACAGGGGTCCTCACAGCAGCTGAGCTGTGCCTGTGCCTTGATGACCAATACAAGTGGTATTCTGAGAGGGAGAGGGTGTGGCTGAGCACTGGGGTCCCCTATGCCTTCTGGAAGCCTTGCCCTTGTGTGCCCTGCTTACCATCCTAACTTGGCTCTTCAGAACCTGCTTTTGTGTTGGCTCAGCACCCCCTCTGTATGCCTGCAGTTCCTGAGAGCCATCAGAAAAAAAAAAAAATGACCTGCCAGGCTGAGACTCATTCCCAGAGAGATGTCACAGATGTGGGAAGAGGCCAGAGACTTGAGCTTTTGGGGGGGATGGTAGTAATAATTTTGTCTGTCTGTAATGCCTGCACACCAGAAGAAGGCATCAGAATTCATGGGGCTACAGTTATAGATGGCTATGAGCTGCTGTCTGGGTGCTGGAATTGAACTCAAGACCTTTGGAAGAACAGCCAGTGCTCTTAGTTGCTGAGCTGTCTCTCCAGCCCCCAGAATTTGAATTGTTTAAATCTCTCAAGTGAGACTGAGGTTTGGTTGTGATTAAGTTCATGGGCCACACCACAGGGGCAGAAGGTCAAGGTACCAACTGGATGTTCCTCAAACTCCACAATGCTAGTCCTACCCTGGCCACGGTCATGAATCTTCATCAGCTACTGTGGTATTTTGTGGTATTTTTAAAATAGCTTTGTGTTTCCCTTTACATGCTATTACAGAACCACGGATGTGATAAGGTACATGCCCATTGTACACAGTGGTCGTTCACAACCAACGCACACATAAATAACTTGACTTGGTTAAGTTCTGACATGCATACACCTATGAAACTATTACTAGGATCACCATACTAGGCATAAGGCAAGCCTGAATTTCCAGGTCAATAATCTCAGCTGCTGGGGAGGCTGAGGCAGGAGGATCGTAAGTTCAAAGCCTTCCTGGGGACGACTTAATGAGGCAGTGTACAAAAAAGGCCAGAGACTCGGGCAAACTTCTCTCCTAGAATTTAGGCTTGATCCCCAGTACTGGAAGAAATAGCAGTTAGTGTGTGGAGCCTCCATAGCTGCCAGCACCACCACCCTCCTGATGTCCACAGATGCATTTCTTCACTGGCTTGAAATGCAAACTGGCTCCCTGTTCCTGACCTCAGGATGGGCTGAGCACCCCAGACTATGGGGATCATTGTCAGAAGATGGGCTAGCACTTGGCTCAAAGCAGTTGCTTTTCTTGTCAGGCATGACAGCATTTCTGCTGTCCTGCTGGTAGGCCAAGGGAGGGAAGCTGGCCTGGGAAGGTGTTCTCTGTTGCTGCTGATGCAATACCCCAAACTAGGCTAGCTATAAAGAAAACAGGCTCTATCTACCTCCCAGTGTTCACAGCAGGAGATTAGGTACACACAAGGCCCCATGGTCTAGGGCTATCTCTCTGTTTTTGTAAAACCACCATGGTTGTCTAAGAGCTCTACTCTGGTGACCTCATTGGACCTCTCTTACCCTCAAAGCCCAGATCTGGCTTCAAGGATAAAGTCCCGCCTTTTGTCTGGTCCCTTCAATGTAGAGACCCGGAGGAACAGGTGTACCTGTGAGCCACGTGTTTTTATCCCCTCCACTGGTACCCTCTCCCAGCTCTGATGCTCCCCGGGGTTCCCAGTGTGGGGCAAGCAATAGCAGTCACATCTGGGAGCTTGGGGTGGGAGGCAAAAAGAGTCTAGCAGCCGACATTCCCACCTGACTACAGCCGGCATCCATGGCCTGTGAGGGTTTGTATCCGCTTGGCCCAGGGAGTGGCACTATTAGGAGGTGTGGCCTTGCTGGAGTGGGTGTGGCCCTACTGGAGTGGGTGTGGCCTTATTGCAGTAGGTGTGTCACTGTGGGCGTGGGCTTTAAGACCCTCACCCTAGCTGCCTGGAAGTCAGTATTCTGCTAGCAGCCTTCAGATGAAGATGTAGAACTCTCAGCTCCTCCTGCACCATGCCTGCCTGGAAGCTGCCATGCTCCTGCCTTGATGGTAATGGACTGAACTTCTGAACCTGTAAGCCAGCCCCAATTAAATGTTGTCCTTCTAATAGTTGCCTTGGTCATGGTGTCTGCTCACAGGAGTAAAACCTTAACTAAGACATAGCCTTTGCCTTCTATCTGACCATATGTTCCCCCACATCCCCACTTTGGTCCTTGGCCTGCAGCCTGGTTTTATTAGAAGCCACAATGAAAATGTTAGCTCTGTGTCCTTGCCCAGCGACAGACTTGACAAGGTCCAGTCTGGGGATGGGGTCAGGGCCTTGAAAGAGTTAAAGTTTCAGTTCCTGGGAACCCATCTTTTCCTCCTGAAAGGACTGGATTTACCAGTCCCAAGGCTGCTATGCGCTCTGTCCATGACACTCCTGAGATACTGTGTTTCTTTCGCACAATGCTGTTTGATTAACTTCCTGCTGACTTTGTCCCTTTATATGATGGTTTTCTGCTGGCTCTGTCTGATTTCCTGCCCACATCACCCTGAAATCTGCAGATCAGATGTTGAACTTCTTAATAAACTTTTTTTGTGTGAGCCACCAGCCCATGCAAGATCTCCTAGACCCAATTTCCCTATTTCTTTATTTTCCTATCTCCAGTCCTCCCACCACCCATCACCCAGGAACCTGTCACCAAAGAACTTCCTGCTGGTCTAGGTCACTGGTGATCATCTCCAGACGCCCATTGCTGAGAGCTCACCTGACCCCCAGGGAACACCTGCCCATCCCTAAATCCACTCATTCACACACACTCACTTGGACAGCTTGTTCTTATCTGTGCACGACAGTAACCATGCTTTTGTGTTCCCTTGACACCTGATCACCTCAGGCTAGGTGCTTGTGAGCAAGAGGAGAGAGGAAGCTGGGCACCAGAGATACTCTTGGGTAATTTTTCTTCTGCAGCATCAGCCCACATCTATCAAGAGGCATTTCAATTTCTTCCTACATTTGAACAAACCTCTTCTTGTGATCTAAGCTTGAAGGCAGAGCCCATTACCCACCCACTTGCCTCCAGCGCCCGGTGGAGGTTGCGGGAGAGCCGTCACACATGAGCACAGAACCAGTGACTATTATTGTCGAGTTTCTCTAAGGCCGGATGTCACTGGCACCTGGGTACCTTAGACTCTGAGGAGCATGGTGTTATTATCAGCTGTTTTTATATTGAAGGAATTGTGGTTCAAGGGCTCACCACCCACGGAGCAGGAAGTGAGGTCAGAGCTAGGGAGGATGGCATTCCTTCCAGACACTCATGCGGGGCAGACACTATCCCAGGATGATCAGGGACAAACACCAAGCAGGAACTTAAACAACACACCCAGCTTGTCTCCTGATGGGGTCATGGCTGAGATGTGAACTCAGTTTCCAGAAATAGGACAATAACTCAACGGTGAGGAGAGGTGGGTGATGTGTGGACAGAAACCAGCCAGGCCTCCCACCTGCCTTTGCTCTTCAGTCTGCCTTGGTTGGAAACTGACCACAAACAAGGCTTGTCTACACCGTCTATAGATTTCAAAGAACCTTTGGTGGAAAAGAACATCAAAGAGGAACCTGGTCTCCTGTGAAAACCACGCCCACAGCATTGGCCAAAGCTTAGGTCTCACTGGGCAGACAGCATCACATGGCTGTTCCCTGCCACGGGGCCTGGGACATCAGCTGTGGTAGAGAAAGGCTAGGGAGGACGTGCTCGGGTGCTCAGTGAACTCACCACAGAGTTCAGAGTCAGATGCAAACACACAATCACGGGAAAACCAAGAGGGCCAATGCCCTCTGAGGCCAGTGTGCGCTGGGGCAGCTCAGACCTCAAGGTCTGGCCAGACTATGTGTGGGGATGCAGGTAGCCACGTTGTAGAACTGTTATTTGAGTTAGAACGGAACACAGTGAAGTGAACTTGGAGGAGCTGCAGGGACGCAGCTCCAGACCTTGGAGCCACTCCTGTAGCCCTGAGAGGCGGGGAGACAACCAGGTCATGCTGGGAACAGTGAGAGATAATTTTGGTCCTTGCTCACAGGGCAATGGGGAGATGAATCTGGGGGGGGAGGGAAGGGGTCTTGAGGTATCCAGATAGAGGTGATGGTGCTGTAGGCCTGTGCTGGGGTGATGCAAACAGGTCGCTTTGAGGAACCCGTGGGAAGAGGACTACATTTGGCTGAGTGGGGTATGGGGGAGGCAAAGCATCTTGGACGACTTTCAAACTTTCTTCCGCCAACACATACGGTGCTGGGTGCTGCCACCCTCTGAGCCAGCAAGCCCCGTAGGGGTAGGGACAGGGACAGGTCTCAGCTGAGGGGTGAGATTCAGGGAAAGCTTGGCTTCCTGCAAAGCAAGACACAGTCTCTTCGGCAGCCAGGCAGCCCCACGGCTCCCTGGTGAGTTCTGTCCCTGTTGCTCACAGTCATCTTCACGGTGACGAGCTTCCTCGAGAAAAATCCACATCCCCCTCACCTCACAGCCCACAGTATATCACTCCAACATGGCTGTAGGTGTCTTACTGGATGTCCCTCCACTATGACCACCCAATGCCTCACACTCACCGAGTGTGGCTGTCAGAACCCCTTTCTTTCTTATGTGCAACAGCTCGTCCTTGAAAGGACGCCCGTCCCGTCTCCCCATCAGCCGCCGGAGCATCTAATGGCTTCTGACAGATGGAGTGATCCCACAGTTCAAAGCCAGTGATGGAGGAACAGGAGCCAACTTGGCGGCAGTTGTGATTCGCAGCACCATGGGGTTGGCATCGATTAGGGGAGGCGAGCCAATCTCTCCCACCAAGTTGGCTCTCTGACCAATGACAAGTTCGTCCCATGTTTAACGTGACAAGCTATCCGCCTGATAAAGTCCCTGCTGGCCACACAAAGCTAATCAGGAAGCTGAAATTGCCTGGGCCTGGGATAAATGGGCACAGACAACTCCCTCTCCCTCTCCCTCTCCCTC
>NW_022196905.1:105500289-105500695 GCF_008632895.1 Mastomys coucha
TATTTGGAGCTGTAGGATGCCTGGGACAGAGCTTTACAAAGTGCTTCAGAACCATATCTCCACAGCTTCTCTAACTATCGATTTCTCTCCTCCCTCTGTCCAGAATTCCTTAACTGTTTTAGTAACTTCTTCCCCAGAACAGCTTTGGAGAACTTTGGTAATCATAGTCCCTGTCTAAACCAGGTCTCCTCCTCGTTTGAAGTCATCTGATGGTTTCAGACTCCCTGTTATAGTTCCAAGCCCCTGAGTTGGGGCTATTTGTTATGCAGCATCATAACAGTGAGAGCTAACTGATGCAGGCATCCACATCCACCCACACACCTCAGCTCTAACATGGGAACTGTCTTAGTCAGGGTTTCTATTCCTGCACAAATATCATGACCAAGAAGCAAGTTGGGGAGGAAAG
>NW_022196905.1:105500997-105539660 GCF_008632895.1 Mastomys coucha
AGCTCCCTTCTCTGTGATAACTCCAGCCTGTGTCAAGTTGACACACAAAACCAGCCAGTACAGGAACTATCTCTCTGAAACCCTGCACCCAGCCCTGGCACCTGCTGTGGTTTGATGTGGTTTGTCTCAGGGGTTGTGTTAGAAGTTAGAAGTGCTTTGTATGGTGATGGTGAGGGGTGGTGGGATTTACGGAGGGAGGTGATGATATCCCTTGGAGCACCACCCTTGCAAGGGATTAAGGTTCGTCTCATGGGGCCTTGGGTAGTTCTGTGGGTGTGAGTTGTTACAAAGTTGCTAGCCTATTATTCTCTGTCTTCCTAAATTGACACATGATCATGTCAGTCAACATACTAGCACCTCTCTCTCTCTCTCTCTCTTTCTCTCTCTCTCTCTCTCTCTCTCTCTCTCTCTCTCTCTCGTGTGTGTGTGTGTGTGTGTGTGTGTGTGTGTGTGTGTGTGTGTGTGTGTGTGTGTGTGTACATGTTGATGTGCTGTTGGGTCTGCGTCTCTGGAGAGTCTTTACAGAACTTCTTGCCATCTTGACTTAACAAACATGCCCCGTGCTTAAATGTGTCTCCCAAATGTTTTTGTGTAGGATAGCTCTCACACACATGTGCTGGACAGACAGCATCCAGACAGACAGCCTTGGACTTTCCAGCTCCAGAAATGGAACCAAGAGGATGTTTGTTCTTCATAAATGTCCCAGCCTACGAATTTAAGTTGTCACACACACATACTCACTCGCACATGCAGTATGAGGTGGGAGGGAGATAGAGAGACAGAGACAGACAGGAGACAGACAGAGGCAGAGAGACAGAGAGAGACAGAGACAGAGAGCGATAGAGACAGACAGAGACAGAGAGTTAGAAACAGACAGACAGACAGACAGACAGACAGACAGAACACACACAAAGGCATCCCAGTCTCTTTGACTCTTCTTTCCTTCTCCTGTTGCCATGGCACTTGTCCTGTCTCTGCCTCCACAGCCTTCATCCTGAAGACTTCGGCCCCTCCCAGCTGCCCTACTGCTGGGCTTTTTGCACTCTGACCTCTAGGCACTGCATCATGTCAGACCCTGATCTCGGGTCATCTCAGCAGGGACTTCACATGCCACCTAGAGTCAGCACAAGCTCTCATCACCTCCGTGGTCCCTGGTGCTCTGTGTGAGCCTGCCTCTCTGCCATCTTCCTGCCATTCTCTGGACCACAGCTGCCCATGGCCAGCCTAGGCCTGGCTCTCCTTCGCTCCAGAACACAACCTTTCTGTGGAAGAATGTGAAGCCCGTGCATCCCCCTGGGAGACAGCACTTTGTCCTCTTTGGAACTCCTGGGAGAGGCAGACTTCTCTCCTTCCCTCAGCCTAACCCTCTTCTACTTTGCAATTGGATCTGTGAGGGCTCCTGAACTCAGCCCCTAGCACCCCAGACATTTTACATGGTGACTTTGGGACACTTGAATTCATCATGGATTCCCTCAATGCTTCCTAATGAGGACACTTTACAAGTAATGAATTCCAGCAGATGAGTACATTTTCATTACAAGTGGAATCGACAGGGTAGATTTTGTGACTCGTCAGAGCTCCGACTTATACATTCTGAGGGTCTTCCCTGCCCTGGGACCTTAATGATTGCAGTGACAGTGCTGTCCACAGTTATGAGAGTGCCCCACAGATCGAATGCCACACAAAACATCCTTCCAGCCAGATTATGTCAGGTCCCTGAGTTACAGATGAGGAAACAGAGCCCCAGAGCAGACATCTTCTCGAGGTCACTCCCTAAGGAATGTCTGGCCAAAAGAGCCATGTGAAAGAGCTGGGCATCCAGTGACCTATCATCACCTGTACTCCTGGGCCTCAGGCTCCACTTGAGAGAGGGCACCCTGGCTGCTCTGCTTGCCATAGTGCAGAACACAACAGGGAACCCAGCATCCAGGGCCCTGTGGTTACTGCTGCTCACTCGCTGACTCAGATCTCCACAGACACCAGCCCTGGGTGAGGCACAGACTAGCCTCTCTCCCTCAGCGGTGGATCCCCAGAGCCTGGGTCCAAGCCTGCGCATGGCGCGTGTTCAGTTAACATCTGTTCAATGAGTACGTGTTTGCATTTTGCGCTCATCACAACCGTGGCCCAGAGAGGTAGAGTCACTTGCCCACAGCGTCACAGCCCCACAGTGAGACGGTGGTTGATTCGGGACTTCATCCACAGTCACCAGAGGTTCCATACTATGGTTCAGTGGAAGTACCTGCCCATTTCCACCTTGGATGTGCCTGTCTCAACCAGCTGCTTCTTTATTCACCGATAGCCACTGGGATGGCTCCTCTTCACTGTCAATTCAGCTGGATTGAGAGACACCTGGGAGACATCTCTGGGCTTGCCTGAGGGCATGTTTCCAGAGAGGTTTAACTGAGGAAGGAGACACTTGGTGGACGTAGGCAGCACCATCCCGTGGGCTGAATAAAACGAAGTGAGCTGAGCACCAGCCTTCATCGTCCTGCCTTCTGAGTGGGCGCCATGTGACCTGCTGCCCCTCATTCCAGTCTTCCCTGTCATGGTGGACTGTGTGCTGCCACCATGAGCCACCACAAACCCTTCCTTCCTTCAGTTACTTCTGTCAGGAATTTCCTCACAGGAGTGATTTATTACCTAGCACACTGTCCCATGACCCCAAGGCACCGTGTCCCCGGAGACCTCTGTTAAAACTTGGGAGACTGTGAAGTTTTGGGAGCTGGAGCCTGGCTGCAGGGAGCAGGTCACGGCGAGTGGGTTCTTGGCAGCATGTTCTCCCTGTTCACTGCCTACTTGTCTTCCGCTTCCTGGGACACTATGATGTGTTTGACTCTTTTCAGGCATTTGCTCCTGCTCCCACCATGCTCTGTGAGCCTGTGAGAGCAGTGGTTGTGGACTGAGCCCTCTGAAACCGTGGTTGTGGACTGAGCCCTCTGAAACTGTAAGCCCGAATCAAGCTTTTCTCCTTCGGTATTTTAGACACACAGACAGAGGTGTTAAGGAGCACGGTGACCACAGGTGTCAAGGAGCAGTCACCACAAGTGTCAAGGAGCATGGTCACCACAGGTGTTAAGGAGCATGGTCACACAGCCATGCCTCTATTTTGCTGACTTTCCAGCCATGGTACCTAGTGAAGAGATAGCCTGGGCCTCCTCCCCAAAGAGCATGTGTACCATGCCCACTCCAATGAAGTCTTGTGACAAACCCAAAAGCTTGGCCACAGACCAGAGGCAAAAGCTTCAAAGGAAGCCAGTGTCTTGGAGTTCATTCCTGGCATCCCCTATCTCAGAGGTAGCCCAGATATGTCCTTGTGAACTCGCGTGCTAGATGCCCACCAAGATATGATTTACTATAGCTAGACAAAATTGGACATTGCTCTCCGACCTTCACCAATGTTCCAACATCTTAGCCAAACCCTGGTTTGGAATTTCATAAAGAATGTTACCCATCCAGACTAATTGCCTCTGGCATTCTTAGGGAGATAGTGAAGGGGGTAGGGCAATGAAGTTTACCGAATGGGAGACTTATCCCAGGGCAAGGTCAAGTAGAATCCTCATTTTCAGTCTCGCATGGCAGCTGAGCTACTCCTAGGAATTAGCAAGAATGGGACCTCCTGGGACATGCCTTCACTAGCCCAGAAAATGAGCATAGTGGGCAGTTTACTAAGGATGGGCAAGATCTTCCTTGAGTCAAGAGAGTGTGTGTGAGTGTGTGAGACAGTGTACAGCAGAGCATTTGAGATTAGAGATTCGAGCTTTGAGCCTCCTGGACCCAGAGGGGTGCAGCACCTGTCCAGAAGAGGTGGCTGCTTTAGACCCAGTATGTTTTAGATGGCCTCAGATGTACTCTCACCACTGAGATGCCAGATTTTTCATTTCTCTTTTGTAATGACTGTAAAAGTCTGATGCTATTTTTGAGAAATACACTTAGATTCAGCACTTCCTTGTGTCGACTCTGTTTGTCATCTGCCGAGTTGTTTGCCCACCTGACCAGAACTCTAACTCATCCCCGGAACAAGGGATTCCCGCAGCAAACCCAGTCTGTGGCACACGTGGGCTTCACTTCTTTACTGCAGATCTTGCCCCAGCTACCCCAGCATTCCCCTACGTCTTGGGCAAGAGGGCAGGTGTCACATGGGCAGGTCCCTGACTGAAAGGCAGCAATTAGTTCTCTCAGCCTCAGTTTCCCCAACTAGCAATGTAAGAATGAATTTCTTTCCTCACAAGATACTGTTCGTGTTTAACTGAAATGAGAAGAGGAGCACCACAGCTCCTCTTCATGGAATGTGCTCCAGGCATGTGAGCCTCAAACATCCTGGAAAAGCAGGAAGGACCAGGAGGACGTCCTCACGAGGTAGCAACAAAAACAGGATTGGAAAGCATCAGGGGCTGACAACTTATTCCCAAACAGATGGCCTGGCATCTACTTTCCATGTGGACTTCACAACGTTCTGGGACCTTCTTGATGAGAACCCCCACCCCTACCCCTGAGCCCAGGGAACCAGTAAATCCAGCACTTTCTAAAGAGATTGTTCTTAATGTGGTCCAGGAGGAAACACAATGTCCCTGAAGCTGTTGGGTGAACAAGGTGACTCACTAATGAGTCGCTGCAGCAGAGCCTAGGAACACTTGCTGGGGCACTCAGGACCCGCCCCCAGCCCCTGCGTGGCCTGTACCACCAGGCTTTCCCTTTTTGTGCCTTAGTTTCTTTACACACAAGCTTGGACGATCGAGGATGCTTTCTAATGGGGGTTGTCAGAATGCATTAGAGCGTATCTGGGATTCAGGCATATGCTGTTTTTTTTTTTTTTTTTTTTTTTTGCAACTAAGTTGCTTTATTCACCTAAGGACAATAAAGCAAATACCATGTTGAAGCAGGTCAGAGGAGCCCCTATGAGTGGAATGGTTTCTCTGGAGAGTTCTAAACCAGCTCCATGGAAAGACCAATAAAGGGGAGGTATTCACTCATCTTTCCCTGCTGACCAAGTGAGCCCTTCAGGCTGCAGTTCACCCCACTCCCCTAATCTCAGCTCCTCGGTCTTGGCTTCTGAGGGAGGCCAGCCCTTTAACCTTGCTGCACTCCAGGGCCAGGAGGTCTCTAGGCTGAGGAGAGGGAGAGGGAAGAGGGGCTTGGTCCAGATCAGTGTCCATGGCTTCACCATGCACTCCCTTCACAAAATGAGGAACTCACTGTAGGCGCTTCAGCTTGGTTGGCTTGGCCAGAGGTCAAGTGGAAAGCTCAGTGTTGTGAGTCTGGGTCCAATCTCAGGCCATTATCTACATGCTGAAGTGTCCCTGTTCATCAGACAAGTGTCACCTTTGATACCTCAGCTGTGCCAGGGAACCCTTCTTCCCTGAGGTGAGGCATTGAAAGGGGCCACTGGGGTTGAAAACCTGAGACAAACCTACTTGCAACAGCCTGTCTTCAAACTACAGAGTGGGGTTGAGGTGTGGAGGGGTATGCCTATGTGGGAGAGAGTGGGTGGACTACGTCTTCTCTACAGTTGGTTCTGTCCCCCTCCCCCACTCTTCTCAGAGGGAACTGGGCCTCTAATTTCCCCACAGACAGAGCCTTTCTTCTATCTCTTCCCGAATCTCCTCAAAGTGTCAGTGTTGCCTTGAAAAGGAGAGGAATGGCCTCTGCACTTTTGCTCAACTATTCCAATCTGGTAGGGAGGAATCTACACAGAAAGATCTCTAGGTGAAGAAAGAGAAGACCAGGGCCCTCCATGATTTCACTCAGCACTACAATTAATGTAAGTTTAAAACTGGGTGAGGTGATGGGTACCCATAAGGACTAGAAATTCAAGGCCAGCCTAGGACATGCAGTGAAACCCTGTCTCAAAAGGAAACAAAACAAAACCAATAGGTAAGCTAACCAATTTATGTAAATTTCACGTTTATACAATGTATCTCAGTCACTCCAAACAATACAGTTCTGAGAACCATGTCCCACAGCCTTTCTTCCCCTCCTTTTGGAAGGAAGTGTTACCTTCTAGACACTTTTTGAGTTCAACAAACCCAGATTAGCTCCTGTGGACAGAATACCTAACTGCTCAGTTGCTTCTAAATTTATTATTTTATGTGTGTGAATGTTTGCTTGTAAGGACACCACATGCCTGCAGTACCGAAGGAGACCAGAAGAGGGTGACAGATCCCTTGGAACTGGAGTTACAGATGGTTGTGAGCCACCATATGGGGGCTGGGAATCAGATATGGGTGCTCTGTGTTCTCAGCCACTGAGCCACCTATCTAGTCCTGCACCAGGCGCTTCTAACACTACAGCAGGCTTGTGCCCATCTTGTGGAGTTGTTTGTATAAAGTCTTGTCATGAGCGTGGACGGTCCTAAGAAATTCCAAGTCTCCAACAAAGGCAGACCCACACCAGGCTTGTTCTTCGGATCCCACATCATGTTCTGCCTCTTGGACTAGTTGTCCCCACAGGCTGCCTGCCCATGTGTCTGTCCCTCCCTTCTCTGAATTGGGAATGGCTGGGCGAGGAGCTCTTTGTGGAGGTTTCTGAAGGGGCACGAGGCAGCTATATTTCTTCTGAACAAGCTATTTCCTTTCTGAAACTGCTAGAGAGGAGCTTGAGCCAGGGCTTCCTCGCAGAAACCCCGAGGGTGGGAATCTGACTCCTTCAGGCTTCATGGCTTTTCTTCATTCTCACCAGGGAAGCCATGCCCTGTGATCTGGGGTCCTGCCAAATGTCCTCTCTGGGAAAATGGGTCTAGAACAGGAATGGCTAAGAATAGCTGACATTTATAACTTCTCTCTACTCTGCACTGGATGCTTCTCACGGATCGGCTCTGTGAATCCTAAGAATAGCTTGGCGAGGCAGGTGTCGAGTCACTTCCTGGCTCAGAGAGGTGAAGTGACCCAGCCAAAGACACACAGCAGGGTGTAGGGCAGAGCCAGGAAGCACCGAGCTTCAGAGCTTCACAAGTCCTTCTCCTTCATATAAGTATTAGTTTCTCTCAAAGGGGAAGGTCTGAGGAGTCCGCCTGCCCCTAGATTTGCAAGTGTTGGAGGGCAGAGGACACCATGCAGTCACCCAGCTGGCTCTGGGTCTCCATAGTGTTCGGTTTACACTATGGCTCAGATGCCTTTGTATACACTCTCGCTAAGGAACTATAGCTGAGAGCAGAGGCCAGCTGCTGGAGAAAGAGGTCAGAGTCTAGCCCTGTTCCCAAAGTTGAAAGGGCAGGGGGAAGCAGGGTTTCTCAGTGCAGGAGTGTCTTTGGGGTGTGGCCTGTGAGCCAACTGGGGTTACAGATCCACTAACGTTTCTCTTGCAGGTGATTGTGGCCCATCGTCCTCTAAAGGGGTGATGATGAGACACTTCCACCCCCACCCCATGACAGCTCCCCTGACAATAGTGGCCTGTATCGTTGTCATGCCTCATAGATGCAGCCAGCAGCCTCTAGTCAGTGGGCGGAGCCAGCAGCCGGATTTACTCCCTTACAATTTCTGGGATGAGATGGGGGGTGCTCTTATTTGGAAGGATGACATTTTGAGATACAAGAAAGGTAGCTCCTTGGGATAAAGCAGCAACTGCGCTGGAGCTGGAGGAGGTGCTGTGAAGCAGTTAAGCCTCCTCGAAGGCAACAGAGGCATGGGACAGTGACCGCTGTGGGGAAGGGAACAATGGGGACATCTTGCCAGGCCTCACGCTGGCCTCCAGGATTCAGCTGTCCTGGCTGCTCTAATGCCTATCACTGGGCTGGGCTCAGGTGACAGCATTTCCAGCTCCTGCATGATGTCAAGCACACAGTATGCCTGCTGTGTCGCATTCTTTCCAAACTCCATCCCAAGAGCAGCACTGCAGAGACCCAGGCTCCAGTTCAACTCCTCCACTGCTGCCCTCACACTTGAAAGCCATTTACAGTTTGCTCATTAAACCGTGCACCCCGCCTCCCCCTTGTTCCCCACCCATGGCCTCTCAATCTCGGGGCTTCAGGTCTACTTCCTGGGCCTCTGGTGTTCAGATATTCTGAGTACCATGTTTTCCCCATCTCTTTGGGCTATTAGGGCCTCTTATTACAGTAAGAACACATCAAGATGACAGGAGGGGCTGGAGAGATGGCTCAGAGGTTAAGAGCACTTATTGCTTTTGCACAGGACCCAAATTCCACTCCCACCACCACGTCTCGTGGCTCACAACTGCCTGCACAACTGTCTGTAACTCCAACTTGAGGGATGAATCACTCTCTTCTGGCCTCCTTTGGAACACACACTCACATGCACACACGCACACACGCACACATACACATATCACACACAGACACATAATTTTTAAAAAGAAATCTCAGTATATAATGAAGATAAAAGTAAAGGTTTTTTGTTGACTCCAGAGGGCTACAGAGCCAGTTTTTCCTATAAAAGTCAGGCTCTGGTCTGAATTGCCCTGGGCGGCCTAAGATTTCTCTACCCCTTTCTCTCCTTTCAACACACAGGCTTGTGTCTCATTTCTTAAAGGATTCTTGTTCCCTTCTACCCTGGGCCTCTCATGCTTGCCACCTTTTCTGGGACATTCTCTACTTGTTCTCTTCATCCAGTTATCATCCATGTTTGCTCTGTATTTTTTATCACATGGTGGTGGTGGGGGGGATTTTTCAAGTCTGTGCACCTCAGCTGGAGTCCGTCACTGAAGCCCCGGGAAACCCTCGGATCTTCACTCCTTCCTGACTTCTTCTGTCAGGTGATGGAGTGTGTTTCTTCGGTTTGCTCCCATCTGCCAGGTGTATAGCAGAATTTTTTTTTTTTTGGGGGGGGTAAATATTTGCTGACTGCCTAAGCAGAATGAGAGTCTTGGAAGGCCTCTGGCCTGCCTGTCCAATTTCCCTGATACTGGCTGGATCTCCCTGAACCACAGAGCTGACTGGATTGAGTGTAAGGGGCCCTGTGGACCCAGCACTTTAGCTCTACAGAGAAGATGAGATGAACCTTCCAACATGGGAAGAGTCCGCCTCCCCCTCGATCCAGAGGACAATCAGGTTACCTTGCTGCCTGTAGTCGCCTGCTTCCAGGTGGCAACAGTTCTCAGCAAAAGCAAAATGGCCAATGTCATTAGCCATCCAAGCTCATTCCCTCAGACTCCATCAACGAAAAGGCTTGGCAGGATGAGAGGTCGACAGGAACAAGGGCCTTGCCCAATGTCATTAGCTATCCAAGCTCATTCCCTCAGACTCCATCAACGAAAAGGCTTGGCAGGACGAGAGGTCGACAGGAACAAGGGCCTATGGCGCGAAAGCAGCCTAGTACGTGCCTCTTCCTTTCTGTCCCATGGCCATCTCCACCCAGAAGAGCCTGCACCCATCCATATAGAACTCCGGGTACTCTATGGATGAGACCAGAGTTGGGGGGACCTGGGGCTCAGAGGTAGGATAGGTGGGTCCAGATGTCTACAGCGGGAAGGAACAGTAACATTCCCCACAGCGGAGCCTGCATGTTGGGGAAGCAAAACTTTCTGCCTCTGGGGATGTTGGGTCCCATATAGGTACTCTTGTGTATTTCCCAGGGATATCTGCAGCCACAGTGAACATGTAAAACCCTCACATTTAGATATTGGAATGACACCCTTCAAGAAACTGCAAGGGACTTTCTAGACCAAACTATAACATGAACAGGGGCAGTTTAGGCTCACACACTTCTGCTCGGCAAGGGGGAGAATTTCCCTTATTTCAAGGTCCCAGAGTCCTTTGGAATGGAATCAGACCATTGCTCTGAGAGAGGAGATGGAAAGGGAGGAAGCTTCCAGGAGGGTGCTGGGCAGCCCGGGAGCGCTCCCACTCTCTACAGAATAAGTACAAAGCGTCCGCCTCCGAGGAGGCTGCTGGGGCCAGGCAGTGTGTCATTGACATGGAATTATGGCAAATTATCGCCAGAGAGTGCCTTCCGCTGTTGTTGTCTGTATTCCAAAATGTCCCGATGAATTCTGAAAGAAGCACCATGTTCCCTTAAAGAGGGAGGGGGGGACCTCCCTAATGTTCTGGCCTTGATCAGAACCCACTCAGGGAAATGAGTGTTCTGGGTATACCACCTCTGCCTCCCCCGGGGGCAGAGAAGGGATGGATACAGGCTCCCTGGTTGCTCGGGGAAAGTTCTGTTTCACCTCTTCAGCCTTTTTTAACAATAGAAGCTGGCTGATGATCCTCAGAGCAGAGCCAGCGAGCATACACCCTGCCTGCAGGTGGGGACAGGTGATGCTGCCCACGGCAGAGCCAGCTGAGTGCTCTCTCTCCTCGCTTCACAGAAACACGCTGTCTTTTTGCTCGTAGGAATGTGGCGTGTATGGATGCCAGGAGGCAGCTTTTCTCTGACTCCCTTCTTCCCTCCTTCTCTCCTACCCCACTTCACTTTCTCTTTCCTTCCTCTCCTTCCTCTCCGCTCCTCTCTCCCCTCTGTCCTTCCCATCCTTGAGTGGGCTCACCAGAAACGAAGTACATCTTACATCAAATACATGTGGTAGTGCTGCCTGTTCTAGTGTAGCCCAGCCTAAGCAGATTACAGCCAAGCTAATCACCTCACCCAAGGCCTGTGCTATGTAACCTGGGATTGAATACCACATGTTATCTCAGATACTGGAAGCGGAGGACAGAAGGTCTTGTGGTGTAGCTGGTATGATGAAGTTGAAAGACCGTGGGCAGACTCTCTATGTGTTGGCTATACATGGATTCATCTATCTCTGGAGGAAGATGTTTAGGTAGCTTGGATGCTCTGGCTCATTCTACAGAACATGCACCCATCAGGAAGGAGCCTGAAAACGAGAGGTGGCATCAGTCCCTTCTTGCAGGAGAGTGGACATCTTGAGCAGCTCTGATGACAACTGAGCCATGCAACAGGGGTCTCTAGGCACCCACTGAAACCCATTTTCTTTTTTCTAGGGCACAAAGCTTTACTACATAGCCAGCCTCCCATGCAGCTACATACTGACTGAGTTCTATGACACCAGGACACATTGTTGGACCACTTCTGGGCTGACCCATTACAGTCCCTGTGTGACTCCATTGGCCTTCCCTAGCCTTTGGGATGGATGCTGAGGGCCCGTCTTTGGAGACCCAGAACCCTCAGGCGTCCATAGAAGGGCTGCATGGGTCTGACAGCAGGGTGGTCTCCAGAAGTGTCCATCCATGTGACATCTGCCTCATGGGCTGACTTTGGAGCCTCATCTGAGTATCTGAATTGACCACTCTGAGTGGAGTGCCCTCCAATGTCCATCGTGTGTGTGTCTTCCCAGCATACAAAACTCACACACCCAGTGCCTGCCACATAGATGCCTCTGATCAGCTGGGATGTGTAGTTGGCCTTTGGGGCCAGGAGATCAGGATGAGGCATGCCTGTGCTGTTCAGAATCTCTTCAGTCATGTGCAGATCATGCTGAAATGTTCTAGTTAGATGGCTTCATTCTTCTCAAAATAAAGACAAAACACTGACAGAAAGATTGCATTATACACAAGACTCTGACTCACCCTCTGTCTCTGTCTGTGTCTCTCTGTCTCTGTCTTACTGTCTCTGTCTGTCTGTCTCTGTCTCTGTCTCTTTGACCCCTTCTTTCTCCTGCTAGCTGGTGCCCCTAAAAGCTCCTGCAAGGGCAGGCTGGAATCCCAGCAATGAGTCCTCATACATTTGGTCTTAAAAATGTAGCAACACAGTAACAGGGACCACCTTCTCTGTAAGCAGCTGGGCACTGGCCCTGGGGGGCTCTCCAGGTGTGTCCCATCCTGAAGGAGGAGAGCAGGTGGGAATGTACACAGGGTGAGAGCTCATGTGGAGATGCATGTAGGCGCCCGCTTTGCAACTCTTCCTGTGCCCCACATCTGAACATCACCTCTCCGCATTACCACTGTGCAAGTCTCCTCACCTTGAGGCTAACACACAAGCCATCCACAAGCCACAGCAATGGCTACTAACTCTGAAGGTTCTAGAAGATTAACAAAAATAGGCTGGCTTTGTAGAATAGACAAGTTATAAACAAAGCAGACAGTGTGGGGTGAGTTGCTCCTGTGGCTTTACAGCTTCAGCTCCAGTTCTTTTTGTTTTTTTCTTTTTGGTTGTTGTTTTTTGGGGTTTGTTTGGTTTGGTTTGATTTGTTGTATTTTTCTTTAACAAGAAAGACTCATGTTTCTGGTGTGGAGGGCAGAGGGCGGACTTGTTCACCACCACAGCCGATGGGAAGCAAGGGGAGAATTCCTGAAAGGAGACAGTGGGGGAAAGCCCTATGCTCCATGTATCAACTGCCTAAGTCTTGGTCTCATTTGAAAGCTTTGCGCATCTGATGGAAAGTCGACAGTAGGCAGTTGAGCTAAAGATAGGACTGAGCCCCGCAGGAGTCAGGCTGCCGAGGAAAAGGCAGAGTTTGGGTACAGTCCAACCAGATCGATTGCCAACAAAAACAAAAGTCAACACTCTTCCGAGGGATATACCAAAATCTTAAGTTTGTACAATATACTAAGAGCAGTACCCAGACACCCCAAGTATGCCCACACAGAGTCAGAAAGGCCTGGGAGCAACAACTGCCCAAACATGAGGACCTGTTACAGTTCCTAGAACCCATAACATTCTGGATGCAGAGACAAGACTATGTGCTGAGAGGTGGGGACAGGAAGATCCTGGAGCTTGCAGGACAGGTGGTCTAGCCAATTGGTGAGCTCCAGGTTCAATGAGAGACTCTGTCTCAAAAAAGAGATGAGGAATCATAGAGGAATACATGGCCCTCGCCATGCACCTCCACACACATGCATGTTCATCCCTCCAAGTGAGTACACACATAGACAGATATACAGAGAAGCACACACAGGAGTGCACACACATGTATACACAGATGCAAATATGTTCATCTCTCCAAGTGAGTTCACATAGATAGATATACAGAGAGACATGCACAAGCACACACACACATGTGTGCACATACACAATCACACAGACACACATGCACACATACATCCATACACATACACATGCACTCGCACAGCTCACCACATGCACACACACGTGCATACACAAGCACAAACACAGATGCACACACAATGCACATACACAAACACATGTGTGTGTAAACACACAAATGCACACGTGCACTGCACATGAATCAGGAAATTTTCATATAATTAAAAAGACATCTACCAGACAAGTGCAAAGTTTATAATGGAAAAAAGGGTCTAAAACCCATGGAATGAGTAAAAAGTGATAGGAGTCAGGGCTGGGTGGAGAGAGAAAAAAAAAAAAAGATGGAGTGGATTGGAGAATAGACAATATGAAAAAGGGAAGTTGAAGAAGTATTCCCGGGACACACAGCGTCAGCAATGGAACCCACAGTGTAAACGGCATGGGAAGGCGGGAAATGTAAATGTATGATAATGGAAACCACCCCATTTGGTAAAACAAAAACCATTTATAATCTCAGGTTAGTCAAATTCTGAACATGGCAAATTTAGAGAAAATCCTCCCAGAGCACAGTGTGGTCAGAGCACTAATAGCGGAGACAAAATCTGAAAGCAACACAAAAGGTGTGGAATAAGTCAGCGCACCTACTATGTGTGTGCCCATGATGTCTCATCATGAACTTGACTATAGGACCAGATACTCAGTGGGCTAGTATCTTTGAGATGTTAAAAATAAATAAACAAATAAATAAATAAATAAATAAATAAAAACCCTTAAAGCTAAATTCTATATCTAGCTAAAATATCTTCCAAGAATTAAAGTGAAATAAAGACAATTATATCATAGAATATATTTGCCACCCAGCACTGAAGGAAGCTCTCAGGTTGAAGAGAAATAATGATCAAAAAGTGTGATTGTATTGGAAAGAATCAATATTAAAGTTCAAGTAGGGAATTCACATTTTCCTACTATCTTTAGGATAGACAAGACCATTTTCATTCTATCTATCTATCTATCTATCTATCTATCTATCTATCTATCTATCTACCTGACACAGGGTCTCAGGTAGCTCAGATTGGCCTTCAGCTCATTGTGTAGCCATATATGACTTTGCCTTGTTAATCCTCCTGCCTCCACCTCCTGAGTCCTGGGGTCACAAGTGTGTGTCATTATCTGACCTTATGCAGTGTAGGGATTAGGCACCAAGCACTCTATCAGCTTACCACATTCCAGCTCTACACATGACCATTTAAAACAAAAGAGGGTTAGGGAGACAGCTCAGGTGGTGTGCATATATATATGCGCACTCCATGTTTTCCTTGCCACATGTCTGCACACCACACTCATGCAGTGTCCAGGGGAACCAGAAGATATCAGATTCCCTGGGATTGGGGTTCAGACAGTTGTGAGTTACCAAGTGGGTGCTGGTAATAGGACCCAGATCCTCTGTAAAAGCAGTTAGTGCCAGTAAGAACTGGGCACCTCTCTAGCTCAAAGGAAAAGAAAGAAAGAAAGAAAGAAAGAAAGAAAGAAAGAAAGAAAGAAAGAAAGAAAGAAAGAAAGGAAAGAAAGGAAGGAAAGGAAAGAAAGGAAAAGAAAGAAAGGAAGGAAGGAAGAGAGACAAAGTAAGATACAAAGAAACAAGAGAAGAAACAAAGAAAGCAAGTAAGGCCTGTGGGCTGCTAATCTGAGAACTGTGCCCTGAAGGATGAGATGGAAGAGCCCAAGGTCAAGGCTGGGGAATTTTCTAACATTTACCTGTTAGCAGCAACTGTAAGCAGGGCCAGAGAAGTTAAGGATGCATGTTGTAAGCCTCCAAAAACTGCAAAGATCTAGTAAAACTACCATTGGAGAAGGTATAATTCTAAGTTTTTTATTAGTGTGTGTGTGTGTGTGTGTGTGTTGGGTGGGGACACACGTGTGCTGTGAGTGGTGTTCACGTGAAAGCCAGAGGGTGACTTTGTGGAGTTAATTCTCTCCCCTGACCTTTATGTGGCTTCTGGGGACTCAACTCAGGTCTCAAGGATTGCAGGGGCTGGGCCAGGTCAGCAGTCCAGACAGAATGTAATTCTAAACATTTTCAATGTTTTGAGGGAAAGAACAGAAGAAAGCAAAGAAGAAAGGAAGGAAGGAAGGAAGGAAGGAAAGAAGGAAGGAGGGAAGGAGGGAGGGAAGGAAGGAGGGAGGGAGGGAGGGAGGAAGAAAGGAAGGAAGCAGGAAGGGAGGGAGGAAGCCAGACAACAAAACAGAAAGTGCCACTAACATGAGATCCTTACATCTACCCACAGCCATAGACATTAGCAACACACGCCTTTCCCAAGTTGTTCCTAGGATTATGACAGCAAACATGGAAGAAATACACACCTTTGCTGAAGAAGGAGAGTCGGGGAGATTAAGGGCCTGAGGTGCTTGTCTTAACACAGCTGAAAGCTGGGGTGTCATTTCCTTCAACAGTGCCTGGCCTCTGAGGTGCTTACAGTACCATGGTACCCTAATCCTCTGGTCACATGACAGCCACGGTGTGTACAGAGGCCTGAGACACAAAGGGGGCAAGAAATAGGAAAAAGCATCCTCCCCAAGATTTACCGCGGGCAAGAGCGGCCATGTCAGAATGGATGAAGCTAAAATTGAAGTTCATGCTTTCTGCTTTAAGTGGAATGTTAGATGCATTAAATAGGAAATCGGGGTTGTCAGGGTTCATAACAATGCCGGCTCATTCCAGTGGTCCCCCTTTAGGAACAGATTGTCCTCGGAGCTCTCAGAATAAATGACTGTGGTTTCATCAGGCACAGAAGATTAGCTTTGAGCACGACGCCTCAGCCGCATTCCAAATTGCTTGCTCAGACAGCGATGGCTCAGTATCTCTGGGTTTTTCTTAGCTTAAAACATGTTTTCCCCTGGGTCCAGCCCTTAGTGCCTTGGGTTTCTTTTGGAATTCAAAGGTTTCCTACTTACCTGATGCCAGAGCTGGGGACATCTGGATAGGCTGTATTGTGACTATCACCATCGAGCTTTTGGGGTCATGGAGCTTTTGGGGTCTTTGAGATTCTGTGTGCTCCAGGCGAGAAGAGTTCTCTGTGGCTGTGGTTTTGAATCGTCACTGCTCAGATCCTCTGTGGATCCCCACAGTGGGCTCTCTTATCTTCCTGGGCGAGCTTCCTCATTTTCCAGGGGAAGGATGACAGTAAGAGTTTTTACTGCATAAAGGTCAGGCTGATATAGGAAGGGGAGACCTAACAAAGAGGCAGCTTACTCAGTAAGCCCTTAATTAAATGTTGAAATCCCATTTATACGCTCCACAGAGCCCTAAAACCAGAGAACACACTATTATCTGTGTCCCGGGTGAAGATTTGGGGGTTGGGGAAAGTCACACCTAATGGCACTTAGGCTGAATCCTATAAGGGACAGGAATCATCATCTCCTCCTCCTCTTCCTCCTCTTCCTCCTCCTCCTCTTCCTCCTCCTCCTCTTCCTCTTCCTCCTCTTCTTCTCCTCCTCCTCTTCCTCCTCCTCTTTCTCCTCCTTCTCCTCCTCCTCCTCTTCATCCTCTTCCTCTTCTTCCTCCTCCTCTTCCTCCTCCTCTTTCTCCTTCTCCTTCTTTTTCTTCTTCTAAACTAAAAAGTATTTTACTATTGTATGCATACAGGTGTTTGCCATTAACCATATCTAAGTGTGTATGCCTGGTGTCTGTGAAGGCCAGGAGCGGAAATCAGATCCTTTGGAACTGGAGTTATAGACAGTTGTGAGCCACTATGTAGATGCCGGGAATCAAACCTGGGTCCTCCAAAAGAGCAAGCAATGCTCTTAATCACCGAGCCACCCCTCCAGCTCCAGATGGCACTTTCCAAAGGATGGGCCCAGGACATTTTAGGGGAGCATTCTGCAGTCCTGGGAGAAGCCCTGGCAATAAGGCAGCTTCTCGTGTGTGATGTTTTGAGGGTTGTTGCAGAGAGACAGACTCGAGGGCTGTAGGAGAGGCCAGCAAGGTGGCGCATGCCAGGCTGCCTCCATGTGCCCACTAGAGGGAAAAGTCCCATGTCATTTCCCAGGAGCCATGCCCACCTCTTTTGGGACAGTCTCTACTGGCTTTGAGTGTACTGACTGGTCTGGATTGACTGCTCAGCCTGAGAGCCCAGGGGTCTATGCCATCTCCACCCCTCAGCTTTTAATTAGTCCTGTGTGATGTGCTGCTGGGCTTGGCTTTTGTGTCCTGGGAAGTTGACTAAATTAGCCCCATGGTCCTTCTGGACATTTCTGGAGAAAGTGGTCTGAGGATCCAGAAAATGCCCTGTACTCAGGTCCCCTACCTGCCTCTGCCCCTGTGTGAGAAGACTCTATGTACTCACTCAGCCTGCAGTCTGGGGAAGCTTTTCCCTACCCCTGAACATAATTACACACAGAATGTAGTTATGCTAACACAACAGACCCTGATGCGCACTGGCTCTCAGGAAGTAGGCTTTGGAGACAGGCTAGGTTTGGGTTTTGCAGGTTAATGGTCTGTGTGACCTTGGGGGAAATGACTTAATCTCTCTAAACATCATCTGTAAAATGGGAGGATGTTAGTTATAGGTGCATTCTAACAGCATGACTGGTGCCTATGTTAGCCCAGACTCTAGTTTGTTTTGATAGATTGATTTAATATATATGAGAAGTGAAGCTGTCTTCAGACACACCAGAAGAGGGCATCAGATCCACATTACAGATGGTTGTGAGCTACCATGTGGTTGCTGGGAAGTGAACTCAGGACTTGTGGAAGAGCAGTCAGTGTTCTTAACCACTGAGCCCCAAATCCTTATTTTAAATCCCTCAATACTGTTTTCCCAGGAACCCCTCTGCTGGGAGTCCCTGGTTTCAAGTGATCAAGAGCACATTCGCTGACTCTACACATGGATTCGAAGCCCCCAAAGGAGCTAGTCTGTGCGGCAACTATGGCAACTCCAGTCCCCTGCACATGTGGACGCCCAATCCCCACAGAAGGACAGTGCATGACGAAACAAGGTCCAGACGGAAATCAAGGAGTTAGGGTGCTCAGAGGCTCAAGGCTGGTGAGCCGGCAAAGCAGGAAAGCCAACTTGTTGTCAGGCCTGACAAGAGGAGGTTAAACCCCGAATCCATGGTTGGAGGAGAGACTTGACTCCTACAAGGTTGTCTCTGGCTTCCACATGTGTTCATGGTGGAATGGTAGTGATGATGATGATGGTGATGATGATGATGATGATGATGATGATGATGATGATGATGATGATGATATAACAATAACAATGACAAGGATGACAGCGGTTATGGTGATTGTGTTGATGAAGATGATGGTGATGGTGGTGATGATCTTGATTCTGATGATGTTAGTGTGATGATAATGATCTTGATGAGTTAAATGCCCTCTCAAACTCTCCAACAGAGCATATACTAGGCCTGGATGTTGGGTTGTAGACTCGTGTGCCTAAAGAGCTGGGCCACTCAAGAATGTACTTTGGAAATTTTAGGCACACCAAAATGTAAAGGCAGGGCTGTGTGAGATGCTGAGCAGAAGGCCAGCGGGAGCCCTTCAGCTGTGGGAGTGAGGACGAAGGTTCCTCAAACACAAGCAACAGCAGACCAACTCCCCACCCTGTGCTGGCTGGCTCTGTGTGCCAACGTGACACCGCTGGAGCTATCACCGAGAAAGGAGCCTCCCTGGAGGAAATGCCTCCATGAGATCCAGCTGTGGGGCATTTTCTCAATTAGTGATCAAGGGTGGGAGGGCCCATTGTGGCTGGTAGTCCTGGGTTCTATAAGAAACCAGGCTGAGCAAGCCATGAGGAGCAAGCCAGTAAGGAACATCCCTCCATGGCCTCTGCATCAGCTCCTGCTTCCTGACCTGCTTGAGTTCCAGTCCTGACTTCCTTGGTGATGAAGAGCAATATGGAAGTGTAAGCTGAATAAACCCTTTCCTCTCCAGCTTGCTTCTTGGGTCATGATGTTTGTGCAGGAATAGAAACCCTGACTGAGACAGCCCCTAAACAGCTCTACTCCCCTGTCCTGATAATTGGTCTTGAGTATGCACCTGAAGGACTCTGAGTCGGCCTGTTGTAGAGATGCATGCACAGAGGCAGGGAGTGGAGTGAGCCTGGACTGCATCACCTGATGAGAGGAGAAAAAAGACACAGCACATGCACACGTGAACACACACACACACACACACACACACACAAACTTGTGCTCGCCCACAGAGAGAGATGAAATGATTGTGGTGGCAGGGAACAGATGGATCCGCACACAAAGCAAAACAAGCCAGGCTCAGGAACACACGTGGGAAAGTTTTTCTCGGGTGAACTGTAACCAAAAGGACAGGGACACAGAGGCAGGCAACATGGGGAGGGGCGGGGCCCTGCTGGGAGGAAGAGTGGGTAAACGTTGGTACCAGGGGGTTAAACACAATCAGAGCGCCTCATGATCATGCCTGAAAACGTCACAGCGAGACCCACTGTCTTGCACAATGAGCTAATTATTAATTGTGTATCACCGAAGGAAATGGTGAGGGAAGAGATGGCCTCGCTGAGGTCGCTCCTAGGGTGCTGAGAGACTCCCTGTCCTCAAGAACAACTCGGGTGCAGATGGAAACCTGGCCGCACCTTCCAACTAAATGATGCTGCTTTTAAGTACTGAAACCAAGGAAAATATTTGCAGCCCGGTGACAATTATTTTTACTATTTCTATTAAACGTTAGTTAATGATGATTAATGATCCACGGTCCACAAGCTCAAGGACACAGTTGATGGGGATGTTCTGGATTGCACTGGGTCCGACTCTGTTTCCAGTGGTGGGGTGGAGCTTAAGGTCCGCTTGTCATTAGACCTCGCTCTCCTCCCCCACTAACCTTCACAGTGAAAAGGGACACTTGGAAGTGGGAAGTGTTCACCAACAAGGACATTGGCATCGACCTTTGTCACCTTCTGGTCCCTGTGGCTCAGGATTCTTTGTGACAGTGGCCTCTAGGGGAGGCATTGGGGAGGAGGCAGGCAGGGCTGCTCATCCATCTCTCTCAGAGGTCAGGAACAATTTCACAGACAGCACAGGCCTCCTCCATTCATCCCTCAGAGAGTGTGCCATCATGGATTTGAGGCCCCGTGTGTGTCTCTAACTTTGTCTGGCTATGGCATCAAAGGCAGGAAATGACCTTCCTGCTGCCCTACTGGATGCCCTAGTGGCAGACCCTGCCCCCAACAGACAAAGCAGAACCCATAGGGCTTGTTTAGTGGGAACACATACAATTATCTGTGAGTTTAAAATAAAACTTAATGAACAGTGCCAAGTTCCCAGGGCTGAGGTGAGATCTGATGGGCATTCACATGGCATGCTTGGCTCAATCCTGGGTTCCTGATGCACATAGGACCCTGGACTGTAGGAGATCCCCTGTGCCTGCCAGCTTTCTAGGCAACCTTTTTGGCTAGGCCTGAAGGCTGGAGGAGGGGTGTGAGACCACAGTGATCTCTCATCTTGATGTTTGACACTCTTTGCTGAGTGGCAGGTAGAAGAGAGGCAACCAAGAAAGTCTACTGCAAAGCTGAGCTGAAGGTGTGGATGAATTTCATGTCTACCTCAAGGGATCCCTCTCTGCTTCAGTTTTGACACATCAATATGTTTGGAAAACAGCCAGAGGTAATGGGACTTCATATAGGAGAGGCTCAATTAAATGAACCTCTCTCCCAGGGCATCAGGAAGCTAATGTAATTACAAAGATTGTGTCTCCTCTCTCCTGAGCTATCCTGGTGTAGAAAGTGCCATCAAATCGTGGGATCCCCTCGGATGAACAAAAGCAAGGTAAATAAATCCACTTCAGACATCCTCTGTCATAAGCTCTCCCCTTGCCAGAGGGGGCTGGAGAATAGCCCAGAGCGGAAACAGCAGCCAGAGCCAGAGCCACGAGACAAAAGACAGGGCCTTTCCCTGGAGCTGGAGTTTGCCAATTTAGCTTCACTAGCTGGCCAGTGAGCCCCAGGAATCCTCCTGTCTCTGCTTCCCCAGTGGTGGGGTTTCGTGGGCTTCAGAATCAAGCCTTGATCTCATTCCTGGACCGAAGTCTCAAACACAGTAACTGACTGGGGTTGCCTTTGGGCTGGTTTTCTCTGTGACTGATATGCAGGTAGCCTGAGCCAGGTTTCCTGTTCCCTGCATCAGTAGCCTCACACTTTCAATGGCAGAAGGACCTTCTCTCATGGACCTGTCCAGAGCTGATGATTCCTAATGTCCCTGCTCACCACTCCCCCCTTCATCTCCCTCACGTCCTTGAGAAAACTGCAAGAACCCAGCAAAGCTGAGACTGTTAACACCCCCTCCCTGTGGATCCCTACTCACCCTTTAGAAGAAGTCTCCACTCCTTGGCTGAAGACACAGCCACTGAGAATGTCCAGCTGTACACCATGCAACAGTGTGCCAGTCAGTAGCTGAGCGGTGCCAGGCCGGTCCCACAGGGGAACACGAGTGCTCACGTTTCATAGCATGATTGTGTAACGGTACAGTTCCCAGCACATGCCTGACCAGTGGAAGTACACGAAGCTGTTCTAGAATTATTCATTGGTTATGGTCACATGACTATGTTCCGGCCAATGGGAAGCAAGTGGAAGTGAAAGTTTTAAGTTCTGATGGGAGAGGAAGAGCCCACATCCTCTCTACCCTTTTTCATGGACTGGAAGATGCATATGAGGTCAGGTTCTAGAGCAACCATCTTTGATAATGAAAGGAAGCCAGAAGCTAAGGAGGCAGGAGCCTGAGCCCTTGATAGCCTGGAGCTGCCTTGCTGGCTCAAGACTGTCCACATTGTCACCACAGAGCAACTCACCACCACCTCAAATACACTAGAGATCTATTGACCTTCCCATCAGTGTACCAGTCACTGGTACACTGCCAACACTATCTGTAAAGGGATTTTTGTTTTACCCCAAAAGAAGATTCTGGAAATGTGCAGGGCAAGGAATTGAGGGTGTGGGAACTCACGCTTTCAATTTGCCTAGAGAAACAGAATCCTGGAACATGTGAGAGTAAGATTCTGCCACCAGAGCTGAGTCTTAGCCACACCACTGCCTGAGTGGCTGTAGGCAAGTTGCTTGGACTCAGTGGAGACCTTGATGAAGAGCAACCATCCCTTCACATCATGCCTGCAGGAGGAGTTATGGAGAAATTAAAGGTAAAGCTCTAGAACCCACTAGCAGGGTGGGGTCTAGCCACCTGTACATTTAAAACCTGCAGCTCCGTGTAGAATCAAGAATGACTAAATTTAAAGACTTCAGTGGGAGGGCTTTCTATAAATCAATTCCTCATTTACCTAGTATGCAAATAGATGTGCCTGTCATGAATATTCATAGTCCATCTCTGGAGAAGTTGCTTTGACCCTGTAGTTCCTTCTTGCTATGATTTAAGCGTTCGTTCAAAATCCAAACCCAAGACCCAATGTACTGTATGAAGTAGTGAGGAGTGGTTGCAACCCTCTCTGGACTTCTTCAATGTCAGAGCATTTGTCCCCTCCAGAGGACACAACAGTAACATGACACATTGGAAGGTGAAAGCCCTCCTATCAGAGAGCAAGTTTGTCCTCATGTCCAGCATGGGTGAGAAATACATTTCTATTGTTTACAAAAGCCTCAGTCTCTGATACTTTGTTTCAGTGGTGAGTACCTGCCTGCCAAATCTTGTTTCCGATTAATCTGTTTTTGCCATCTCTCTCCACCCACAAGCTTCAGAAGTTCCTGTCCACCCCAGGCAGCCACAGAAATCTTCTGCTCAGTTGCTATCCTTGGCACCATCTCCCCGACTCTGGACATGCACAGGATTTCTGGGGCACTTTCAGCTTGCCATCCACTAGATTTTGGCTGCCGTCTTGTAGGACTTTTCAGGCTGGTTTGACCATGAAGCATACGTACCACCGCTACCAACACTGGGTCCATTTCGCAGTTGAGAACAGTGAGGTACAGAGTGAACTGAACCACACGTGGTTCACGCCATCCTATCTCTAATACCGCTTCTTATAGGATAAGCAGCTTAATCTATGCTCAGGACACATCTGGGAGCTCAAAGCCAGGACACAGCCAGTGGCAGGAGCTACTCCAGCCTGTCCCGCTTTTCAGCAACCCAGCTCTTAGCTGGGTCAAAGCGCTGTCATCCGATCTCTTTCAGGAATCGACAGAGGGAGATGGAGCCAGGAGTTGCCTGGGAATTCCATGTACACGAGGGAGAAACCCAGTGGTCTCATTTGCTCCTTTCTCCGAACTGGTTCATTTTTAGATGGGGTCAGAACAGCTTCAAGGCTACCCCACAGCCATGGTCACGTCAAAGTCACCAGGTCCACTGGAGACAGGAAACATCAAGGTGAAAATGCCTCCATTACTGAGGAAACCCTGTTCCATTTAGGAAAAAATAAGTGTTTCTCTTTCATATTATGTAACTCCGGGAGGCAGTTGCTTAGCAACGGAGCTCAGTTGGCTGGGCCGTGAGTGGTTATTAACTCTTCCCACAGTCAGTTGACATTGGGTCTCCCTGGAAGGCCACCAACCACCCCATTTCCATAACAGAACACTCACATCTTTTATTTGTCCCTGAGCCAGAGAATGGTTCTGGTCACTTTGGCCCAGAACTACGTATCTCTCCCCCCACAAGAAGGAGGTACATGCAGCTCTCTGGGAAGAGTCTCTACCCGCTAGAGAACCATCAAGAACCCACTGGGCCCTGCTGATTGGAACAGAACAGCTGGCAAGCAGCTAAAGCCGTGTGTACAGGTGGCTGTGGGGTAAACACCGGCGGTGATGAATGAGCATCCACTATGTGTGGAGACCAAGGTTAAACAGTGAGGATTAACTGGGAACTTGGTGCCCCTCCCTAGGGCCCCTCCCCCAGCTCCTCCCCCAGCCAATCCCATATAACCCTCCCACAGTCCCTCCCATGTGCCCATTCACATTGGATGAATTGGAATGAAGGGATGGACAGCCTTGGGTGTGGCTGTGTGCACTGGTCACTCCACCAGTCAGAAGGCTGAGGCAGGAGGATGGTGAAATTTGAGTTCACCCTAGGTTACAAAGTGAAACCCGTTCTCAACAAAAGGAAACAAAACACACAAGTGAAGTGAGGAAAAAAATCCATAAACGGGATCATTCTGGTTGCTGCAGCAGCTTTGAGGGGAACGACTGCGGTCCAGAAGGGGCCCCAGCAGACAGAGGGGCGTGCCCACATGCCAGGCTATCTGTGGGCACCCCGATTTGTCACTCTGAGGCAGGGTCTCACTATGAAGCTCAGGCTGGCCTGGAACTCACAGCCCTCCCGCTTCAGCTTCCTGACTGTTGGGATGATGCCATGAATAGTTCAGCCCTGCAGGGCTGAGGGTTGACCTTCTCCACGCAGGCCTGAGAACAGCTCCTCAGGCTCTCGGGGCTCCCTCTTTATGCTCAATGGTGGCCTGATCCGACCAATGCTCCTGCAGTGACGAGAATACACTTCCACACTTTGTACTGTGAGCAGGTCTGCTGATTTGGGCCTCTGCCTCCCCCCATGTCTGCGCAGCTTCACACAAGTGCAAGCCGTGGCTTTCCCCCAACCTCCTACACCCCCGCCCCAAGATGTAGGAGATGCTCCCTGGTTGCCTCTCCACCAAGCAGTTGAAATGAATCTCCAAAACTGAGCTGAGACCCAGTCTGTATGGTGTCTGTCAGAACCTCTTTGCTGGGCTTAAGTAGTCTCTCTTTTTGCAAGGTCCCCCATGTTCTGGAGCCTGCTTCTCCCGCCTCAGTTACAAACACACCTGACCCTAACCAACAAGTTCCAGCCCTGCCAGCCTTGGCTCTCACACCACCAGGATCAGCCCACAGTTTCCTCAGGAACTTTGCACTCATGGCTTCCATTGCCCTTGCTCCATGAGCCCCTCATCCTGGAGATCAAAGTTTAGGATCATCTCTCCCAACCCCCAGCCACCTCATCCCAGCACCCATTAGCATCTGGAAACACACACAAAGACACACACATCATACATACACCATACGCACACACATTACACAAATACCATACATATACACACACATACACCATATACACACACAATACACTACACACACATCATACATACACCATACATACACACATCACACATACACATACACACACACATACACCATACACACACATCACACATACACCACACACACATACACTACACACACATCATACATACACCATATGCACACCACACATATACCATACACATACATACACACACAATATACATATACTACACACACATCATAATACACCATATATACACACATATCACATATAGACCATACACACATGCATCATACATACACACACATTCACATAACAATAGACCTACACTATACATATCACATATACTACACACGCATCACACATATACCATACACACACATATCACACATATACCATACATATATACACACCACACATATACCATATACACACATATACATATATACCATATACACATGCACTACACACACATATCACCCATAAACTATACACATACACATCACATATATACACATGCATATCACATATACACCACACACACATCACACATATACCATACATACACACATCACACACACTCATATAACACATACACCATACACATACCCGTCACACATATACCATACACATGCATACACACAATAGACATACACCTATACTATATACATCACACATACTACAGACACATGATACATACACCATACACACACAAATACACACACCACACACACACTTCACACATACACCATACACACACACACACGTCACACATATACCATACACATATATACACACAATAGACATACACATACACTATATATATCACATATACTACAGACACATGATACATACACCATACACACACATCACACACACACATCACACACACACATCACACATACACCATACACACACAAATACACACACCACACACACACTTCAACATACACCATAATAGCAAAGACTGGCTTGAAGTTCCTGCTGCCTCTGTACCCTGAACACAAGACCAACCACTTGCCAAGGTTAGATACAATTGAATCTTCATGAGAAGTCAATGAGCTAACCATCACTCTTCCTTTGTCTCAGTGACAAAACTGAAGTCCAGAGAGGGAGGATAATGGGGAAACCAAGGTCCCACAGGCTCAACCGTGGCGCGGCTGAAATTCGAACTCAGCTCCCTCTGACTCTCTAACCAAGACGAAGCTGCTGGTGTTCCCTGCAGAGTTGGGCACCATCCTTCTCCAGGCCTTTTCCTGCGCTGCAGCAGGGGAGCCTTTCTCTCATGGGTAGCAGGGGTGTGTGTAGCAGAGAGCCCAAGGGGTATGGCTCAACTCATCTTAGGAAAAAACCAGGCAGAGTCACTGGTCTGAACAACAAGCTCGGAGGGGACAAAGGGTGAACAGAAATAACTTGGGCTCCCTGAGTCACTCCTGACCGTGCCTGGGAGGCTAGGGGACATGTGGGGACATTCTGCAGCACGCGCCTCCCCCATCTCTTTATGTCCGACACCAACTGCTTTTTAAATGTGTCCGTGAGGGGAGCCGTCTCAGAATGGCTCTGGAGGCTGAGGGACTTAGGCTGGGTTAAAATAAGACCATGCAAGCCGCCCCTGTTTCTTGGGAGCTTAGGATGTGTCGAATGACCTTCCCCGTCTCGCACAGAAAGCCCTTCACATGGCTGCTGTTAGAGGGCGGCGGAGATTGGTTTCTTTTTAAATACAAGGTCTTCTTATGTAGTCAAGGCTAGTTCCAGGCTGGTCTTGAACTCGAAAACTTCCTTTCTCAGCCTCCTGAGGGGGAATTGCAGACAGGAATGCATCGCCATGACCTGTGGGCCTCAATCCTGTCATCTTCCTCTAAGGGGAAACTGAGATGTGGCTGCCCAAACTGCACAGCTGGTGATCTTGATGGGCTAGAATACATGTCGAGGAACGTCCAAGTGGAGAGTGCATGCTCTTACCAGCTGGGTTTGATGTTCTCGCCCCACCAACACCCTTGCCAGAGTCCCCAGCCCCCTCTTCCCTCAGACCCTATGGCTCACTAGCCCAGGGGTCAAGTCAACGCAGATCCCAAAAGAGCACGAACTCAGCTTGGTGGCATGTGCAGACCACAGACCACAGATGGCTGGCCCACCAGTGTACAGGGCTTCCACTTTCTAAACTCAGAGTCAGTATGTGTGTCATGACTCTATGTCAAGAGACTACAGGCAGGGTAGGTCTGCACGGGGCTTCCAGGGTGGACTGCCGGAGGGGCGGGACAGCTATGCTTGGTTTCCTACTACTCTCCAAATGCCTGAGAAGATACAGTACACAAAAAACATGTCGAGAGTTCTTTGCAAGCTAACACACATCAGCTCTTTTGGATAATAAGGTGGACACAATAAAGAAACCACCAGACCAGACACAGTTCAGGAGATGAACTGTCTCTGTGTCCTTGGGCAGGTGACTGTCCCTCTCTGAGCATGTGGAGATTAGAGGGGAGCCCTGAGCATAGGTCCCTGGGTGCTGCGCACCTATATGTTTGAGATAGTCCTTCACTGGCCTGGGTTCCCCTTGCAGGCTGGGCTCACTGGCCTGAAACCTGGCTCTCTAAACCTCCCCAGTGCTAGGCTTCTGTGTGTGGCTTCTTCAGATCAAACTCATATCCTTGTAAAGCTAACTAAGCTGCCGGCCCAGTCTCTGCTTTTTTGTTTCTTGATTCAGAGTCTGTATATAACCCAGGCCAGCCTCAAACTCACCTGGACCTTGGAGTCCTCCTCCTGCTCCTCCTGCTCCTCCTGCTCCTCCTTCTCTTCCACCCACCAAGTGCAGAGACCACAGGAGTGCTCCACCTCACCTTCTGCTCTTGAGTAGCACTCACCAACTTAGGCACATTCTGTAGTTTGTCTCTCTTGGGTTTTTCTGTGGACAATTCTCCTGTCTTTCCATGTACATGCACACACACACACACACACACACACACACACACCACACTTATGCATGCATACACACACGCAAACACAGACATACACATGCACGCACACATGCGTGCATGGATATACCCATATACACCCACACACATGCACACATGTATACACACAGTACACACATATGTACAACCCCTCTCATCTATATGCATACATGCACACACACAGATACACACACACACAAACATACTCACAGAGACACACATGTATGCATGCATACACCCCACACAATACACATGTACACAAGCACAGGCACACACACGCACAGACACGTGTGCATGATGGTGCACATACACACATGTGTGTGGATGCCCACACACCCCATTCCCAACCCCACTGCTGTGAGAGCAATTTGCCTTCATCATTTTGAACCTTTCACATTTCTTCAAACATCCTTTTATATGTGGATATGTTGGGGGTGGGGGGTGGGGGACCTTCTATTTCCTTTGTGATTAGGGGAAATAAATCTGTAATTTCACAACACTCCATCAACACGCTCCCAGCAAACCTCCGTGGGAAGGGGGGCTGGAATTTACAGTGAAGACTTGGATTTATTATTTCTGTTAGGGACAGGAGTGTCCAGGGGACAGAGGTAGGTGAGACAACCCACGCCACCCCCCGTGGAGGTTAAAGCTTCTGGCTGTTTCTGTCCCACTCAGACTCCCTCTCCCTCAGTTCCAGGCAGCCATTCTGCCTCACCCGCCCCCACTGCTCAGTGAGAACCTGGAATTGCAGGCTGAACAGCCTGGGAAACTGGCCCATTTTACCCATTAGGCCCCGAGGCCTACATGCTTTTTAAGAGCCCGTGAGAACACCTGAGAGCTGCCAACAATATATTGGCTCCAAAAAAGCAAAAAATAAAAAAAAAAATTGCAAAGCAAAATTAATAAAGGCTTAAATGAAATGTTTCTAGACTATTCCATTATGCTGACGTTATTATTATTTTTTTTAAATTTAGTGTTCATAAAAGTTTCATTATGTTTGGAGAGGGTTGATGGGTTAGAGTCTCATTTTACAAGGATTTCTGAGGATATGTGGTGACTTTGAGGAAATTACAGAAAATATATAAAATGAGAACATAGCTACTAACAAAATAATTTCCAAAGCCACTTTCTCTCTCTCTCTCTCTCTCTCTCTCTCTCTCTCTCTCTCTATATATATATATATATATATATATATATATATATATATATATATATATATACATGTATACATACACACACACACACACACACACACACACACAATAAAGAGGATTTAAATTTGTGCATTTGGAGAGGAGTGGGGGACTCCAGTGTGAACCAGTTTAGTCTGGCAAGGTCTTCAAATGGCCTAGCATGAGACAGGCTGGGGTGTAAAGGGGGATGGGTAGATAAAAGGATTGGTATGTTAGCCAATGGGTGGATGGGAAGGCCACTGAGAATACACGGAGGTATGAAAGGGTCTGCGTGTGTTGATGAACCAGTAAGATGGATAGAGAGAGAGAGACAGCTTTAGGGAAGGCAGGATGGCTCTCTGGATAAAGGGAAAGTGGTACCACGCCCAGCCACCCGAGTCCACCCTTGGGATCCATACTGGGGAAAGAGTTGACTCTGCACAGTTATCCTCCAACCTCTGTGCGTGCATGTGCATACACACACACACACACACACACACACACACACACACACACACGCACATGCGCGCAACACACACACCAATAAACATAGCAGAAGAGGCTTGCAAGAGTTAATGAATAGATAGTGGAGATGGGTAAATGATTGGCAGATGTCTAGCTTATATCAAGATATAGATAGGCTGGACTAAACAGGCTCTCACTGGATCGTCCCACTTGCCTCCAAATACACAAATTAAAATCCTCTTTATTGTGCCATTATAAAAGAAGCTTGCAATGATGCTTTTGAAATATAGATGTGATGGTTTGTATATGCTCAGTCCAGGGAGTGGCACGATTAGAAGGGGGACCCCGTTGGAGGAGGTGTGGTTTTGTTGAAGTAGGTATGTCACTGTGGGCATGGGCTTTAAGACCCTCCTCCTAGCTCCCTGGAAGTCAGTATTATGCTAGCAACCTTCAGATGAAGATGTAGAACTCTCAGCTCCTCCTGCATCATGCCTGCCTGGATGCTGCCATGCTCCCACCTTGATTATAATGGACTGAATCTCTGAACCTGTAAGCCAGCCCCAATTAAATGTTGTCTTTATGAAAGTGGCCTTGGTCATGGTGTCTGTTCACAGCAGTAAAACCCTAAGACAATAGAGATATAGATGTTCCAGTAATGATCGGACTGATGGATGAGTTGATGGACAGGTGATGGGTTAACAGACGAATTGACTAAGGATGCATTGAAGGATGGCAGGATGGAAGGACAGAAAGATGTTAGGTGATGACTAAAGGTAGAATGGACAATGAATGGGTAGGAGAGCCTGATGGGTAGACAAGTGGACAGACACCACTGGGAGGACACACAGAGGGAATGGTGAGGGGACTTCCTCAGAGTCACACAGTGAGTTTGTGGCTGTCCCCTGACAACTCATACTTTGTCCTTCAGGAAAAGCATTACCAGTGTCTCCTCACACTCATGTGTGGAAGTGTTCCAGAGACCTTGCCATTTACAGGCAAGGTGACCGAGGCCTTGGGAATGGAAGGGGCTCATCTGATGGCAGGCTGTGTGCTGCCACTGGGTCATGGCTGTTTAGTGAGCTCTAGCTCGGGCCAGTTCCTCGGGCCCTTCGCCCTGCCATGGGAGTGAGCTTCATAACCAAGAGCAGCTCCTGCCGTGAATCTTAGCATCGTCATTCACTCCCCCTGCGGTCCAGGAGGTAGGGTGGTCTCAGGGCTGGGCTCATGTCACTGTCATCTCTGTCACCGAGGGGCATCTGCCTAACTCAGTGGTACTCACTGTGCAGGTGCTTGCTCACTCCGAGTCCTTGGGGTGTTGACTATTGAGACACAGCGGGAGAAATGGGAGTCCTTAATTCCCCCGAATCCCTGGGTGTTCCTGTGGAGTTTCTCTGGTGATGGCTTTCCCATTTTCTGTCTTTTTTTTCCCTCTCAGTCCACATGCTAGAAACCCAGGGGTGGATTCCTGCAGCACACAGTAGCCACAGTGACTTGTTCAAGAATGAGACCCCAAGCCACGGCATTCTGTGGACTATACCTAAGTACCCTCAAAACACTGTGAAACACACACCGATAAACCCCCATTAATTATGAGGTAATGGAGGCACCAGGAGATAAAATAATGTTTCTGTGGTGCTACAGTTGATAACTGGACAGGGAGGGATTTGAACTCAGGGAGCCTGAGCATGCATAACCCTGAACTAATGTGACTTTCAGACTTGAACTTGGGCTGACTAGAAAATCTTCCCAAAGCACAGGGTTTTGTTTTGGGAATCCACAGGCAGATAATTAGTATTCTTTCACATCAGCATCAGGAGTGTTCAATGGCAGGATGGAGACCAAGAATAAATGCTTTCATGTGACCACAAAGGTTGTGACAAATGGCTAGATAACCTGAGGGTCTTGGCAAGGAAGAGCCCTCGATTGTATTTTGTTTTCTTAAATTAATTTAGTGTGTTGTATGTGGGGGTGTTTGTGTGCGAGTACACATGTGTGTAGTGAAGTCAGAGGTCACAGTGTAGTTCTGCAGAAATATCTGTCTTGGTTTTGTTTGAGGCAGTCTCTCGATGGGACCTGGGGCTCTCTGGGATTAGAAGTAGCTGCCCCACCTGGACTTTAAACTTAGATCCCAGGCTTGTGCAGCAAATTCTTTGTCTCCTGAGACATCTCCTCAGCCACTGACACGCCCTCTCTAATCAGAAGTTATCTACAATCTCAGCTGAAAAATAATAGAAAAAAATTTTTTTTTGTGATTTAGAAGGTGGATTCATGATTCACACTTGTAAATCCAGTGTTTGGAACCTGAGGCAAGAGTTGGAGGCTAGCCTTGGCTACATAGTGAGTTCAAGACTATTCTGGCTTACACTGTGAGACTGTGTCTCCTTCCTCTTTCCTACCAATGACCTGGGAGAGGGTGAGGGTAGCCTTCTGGAAAGATCTGTGGACTTCTGAGTTCTAGGTGAGCCAAGCTGTGAAGCCATGTACATGAGGAGTTCACATCTCCATGCCTGCCTCCTCATCCGTGGCATGGTCATCCGTGGCATAGTATGACACGGTCATGGTCATCCGTGGCATGGCACAAACCTCATAGCATCGCTGCAGGACATTTAGTTTCTTCTGTGAGGGGACACATAGTAGGTGCTTTGTAAATGATCTCCAAACAAGCTGATGGATCCCATTGCTGCCTCAGTTTCCATATATGTAAACTGGATTTTTATAGAAGTTTCTGTGGATCTTACAAGGTTTCTGGGCAGACTAAGCTATGGAGGAAATGGATGGAAATAGAAGCCTATTCTAAAAGCCAAGCGCAGCTTAAGTGTAGGCAGCACCGCATCTGTTAGTGCTAAAGCGATTGGAGTTATTCCGTTATTAATACTTACGGCTGATATTAATCCTTGTTATGACGACCTGCCACGATTATAGCTGCTAACTCTATAAATGAATGCTAATACCCTTAGATCCCGCCACGTTTTACAATACTCTCTCGGGTTAAGAGGGACTGCGCTTGAAGTAAGCAAGCAGGATTGTGGTATTTCTGTCGAATCCGCAGCATTTCAAAAACAAACAAGCCGAGGGCTCTCCTCTCTGCAGAAACAGACACAGAGAAACCTACAACCCAGCATGGAAAGGAGAACACAGCATAGCACTGGTCGGGTCCACAGCCCACAGGGACAGCGCCTCGGATCACCTCAAGGAAGGGAAAAGAGGCCACGGGGTCTCCGTCACACCCCATTCAAGAGTCAGAGTCCTGCTTCTTTCTTGAATCCAAGTTAGCCTCAGGGATTTTATATGATTTCAGGAGTGCAGTGTGCCCCTAACACTGCCCCTGAGGAGAACGTTGGCTTTTATTCTTCTAGACAAGTCCCCCACCCCCCGCCACCCCTGGAATGGGGCTACACTGGGAGAAGCCCAAGCCAAGGCAGGGCGCATAGTAGGGGATCCCCACTTGCAGAGCCAGGTGAGATGCGCTATCAGGGGTGATTCCCGGTGACCTTCCAGCCCACTGAAGCCTCTGGATGCCCTTGGCTCTGCTAAGTACCCTGCGCAGTGGAGCAGCTTCCCCGCTGAGCCCAGCCCAATCAGAGGCTCATGAGACTCCTGTTATTTCAAGCCATTAAGCTCTGGGATTGAGCAGCAACAGTCAGCTCAAAGCCTGGACAATGCTAATTCAGCATACAGCCCTGGGAGGGCTCTCTGGAGGAGGGGGCGTTTGGACAACTTGGGGGATGTGTGTCGTGCCTATGTAGGGACAAAGGGCCCTAGTTGTCAATCACAGGTCAGCTCCATTCTCCTCATGGTGCTATGGAGTCCAGGGCAGACCCCTGTGGACACTGGCATTCCAAGCTTTCTCTCATCTGGATAATCACATATTCTTTATAGGGATCAGCCCGGCATCACTGCTCTAAATCAAAACGACAGGCCCTCCAAATTGGTTCAGGTGTTCGTGCGCTTATAAAAATGTCTTTTGCCAGAACAAGCTTTCTACGTCTAATTTCTGCCCCAAGCACATTTTTATAGTTAAGCTGTACCGTAAATGTCATTTAATTTACCCAGTGATGTTAGGCAGGCAGTAAATGGTAGGTAGCAATATCTGATTCTTTTTGTCTGGTCTGATCAGGACTCAGGAGGAGGGACCGTTAACTAATTATCATAATTATCATATGCCCTAATTGATGACCTTCTAATTCCTTCTCTGCTGCCTGGTCTGTGCTCTAGATGTTAAGGGAAGAACAAAGAAGGGTTTCCAAGTAGTGGAAGGGGGAGGGGGAAGGGCTTGTGAGAGATACAGCCAGGTTGGGAGCCTGGAGACTGTTAGCATCCTCTGAACACCCATCCACCCCTCCATCCCTGTGCTGGAAAGAGGGCTCCAGGGGCAGCATTCAATGCCCCCCACCTTAGCTGGGGCAAGAAGCGGCCCATGGGCTGCCTTATGGGGAACAGGGGATAATGGAAAATGTCAAGGGGCTCCTGGGGGACCTGGCCTGTTCTTCAATGCTTCTGCCTCATAAACATCATTTCCCAGCTCAAACAGGCCCCACCCTGCCTGTAAACCAAGCTAGAAAGACCCTCTCCTCATCTCTTGTCTGTCCCCATGGTCCTGAGGGATCCTGTCTCTTCCACTTCAAAGATTTTCTGTCGGTCTAAACATCTCAGCTTCCAGAGCCTTGTGTCAGGCCCAAAGTAGAAGACCTCTACACATCCACTCAGCTGTTGTTAAAGGTTTTCTCATTGCTGGGACCAACTACTTGAAGTAATTTAAGGGAGGGTGGGTTTATTCTGATTCACAGTTTAAGATGGGTTGGGGGGGAAGCCTCAATGCCTGGCTTCATATACTGCTTCTCCCGGTGGCATTCCATTTCCTGGAGGTCCCACAACCTTCCAAACAGCTGGGGAGAAAGCCTTCAAATGCAGGGACCCATAAGGGATACTGCATGTTCAAATCATAGCAGCATAGCAAGGCCATCCCTTCTAGATGTGAAGCATCTAAAACACACCATATCCAGAGTCTGTGCCCTCCACCCGGCCCCAGTGATAGCTGTGTTTCTTATCGTGCTTGTGTGTGTGTGTGTGTGTGTGTGTGTGTGTGTGTGTGTGTAAGCCTGGGCTTACTGTTGAGGTCTTCCTCCATTGCTAACTACCATACTTACTAAGGTAAGGTCTCACAACTGAATCCAGATCTCCTCAATTCGATTATTCTACCTAGCCAGCTTGTTCCAGGGCCCCATCTCTGCCTTTTGAGCATCGACATTTGTGTGGTTCTGGAGATCCAAGCTCTTGTTCCCTTCCTAGTGCAGAAGCACATTAGCCTCTGGGGTGTCTCCCCAGCCTGGAGCAGCCTTTCTCTTTAACATCACCTCTGAACTGCCCTGCCCTCTTCCTGGGGACCCAACCTCACTGGCTTTATTACATTACTTGTTAAGGTGCTTTCCACTCAGGCTACTTCTTCCTGGCATGAGATCAGAGCGATCACCTCCCCCAGGTGAAGCTACTCTCTTGCAAGCAAAGGCACAGAGAAGCAGGCTGGACAGCAGCGGTAAGTCATGTCTGCCACACTGTCCCTGCACGGTAGACCTGCATCCAGCACACAGGAGGCCAGCATGTGATCAATCACACACTTCATGGGCCACATGTCCCTGGCTCATTAAAAGAGTTAACTGGGTTTCTCAGGAAGAGGAGCCGTGAGAGTTTGGCTGCACTGAGAACAGGGTGGGGCAGACTAGGAGGAGAGTCCACACCATTTATATCACTGGGATAAAGCTCACTCCTCTTGATTCACAGAGACAGGACTTAGGCCAGCTATGTGAGCTGCAGCCAGTCAGTCCATCTCTTCAGGCCTCAGTGGCAGTTTTATGAAAGGATAGTAGGGCTGGCTTGAAGGGCAATGTGCAGACCTCCCTGAGAGTAAATATAAACTCAAGAGCCGCACACAGAGACAGCTAGTGACCAGCAGTCCAGGCTGGGGAGATGGCTCAGTAGGAAGGAACTTGCCACTGTACAATCTCGAGGACCTGAGTCTGGGACTCTCATGTCCACATAAAAATCTAGGCTTAGAAACACGAGTCTGAAATCCTAGAACTAGGGAGGCAGAGACAGGCAGGACCCTGGAGCTAACCCAGCTAGTTCACCTAGCCTAATTGGTGAGCTCCTGGTTCACTAAGAGAATCTGCCCCAAACAATATGGCGGGGAGCGAATGATGGAAGATGTCAGTGTCAACCTCTGGCCTGCACACACATGAACATGCACATGTGAATACACACACACACACACACACACACACACACACACACACACGTTCTACCAGTGCACCAGGAATACCCAGAAGCCAGTGTGGTCACCTAGGCTTCTGGGTCTTACCAAATATCCTATGTGACTTCTACTGATTCAACACAGATTCTAGAGATGAGGACATAGAAGCCCAGAGCAGGAAAGCAACAATCCCAAGATCACACATTTGCACTTCACCAACATTCCTATGTTGTGTGTGGTCACAGGCAAGCACACCCACCCCCTCTCTGACACTCCAGGAACACACTGGCATTACCACGAACCCCTTCACGTAAATGTTGGGTGATCTGCATGCTGGGAGGATCCAGTACAGCTCGTGAGATATTAATGACTATTGATAAATTGAATGCACACACAGGTGGCTTCAGTGAATCAAAGGTGGGTGGATCTGAGAGAGTCAACGTCCCAAGAGGGTGGCATTGCTCCCTCCTGCTCCAGTGGCCACAGCAGAGCCCAGGAAGGAGACATATGCGAACTGTTTGCTGTTTAAGGATGAGTCCCCGTGTCAGCTCCTGCCTTTCCCATGGCCTCCTGGCAAAGAGATGGTCGAACATAATGAATGAGGAGACAGGATGCCTCCCAGGTGCAATGAGGATGTGGTGGGTGGTGGGAGGAGGGAGGCAGTGGAGGTAGGATTACAGAGGGTGTGCCAGGAATCTGTGGCGGGATCCTGTATCTCACTCCCACCACACAAAAGAGATCAGTAAAAGAGAACACTAGTTACAGACCACTGTGACAGGCAGGCCACCAGTGTGTAAGTACCGGAGGTGTAAATGAATGCCTCACGTGAGGTCATACTGTGAGACACCAGCAAAGGGTGGAGTCCCCTGGCCCTCAGTTTCCTCATCTGAAAAATGGATTCATTTTCCATAGCCCAAGCTCTGCAACTTTGCTTGTAAACAACGGACTCTGTCATGCATCAGGAATGGCTCTTTTTATTGCCACTTACGATAAACCTCCCCAGAACCTGGAATCATTAATTTGGGAACAAATCTCATTAACCAATTCTCCAAGTTAATACTTTATGAGATGCGCTTGGCTGCACCTCTGGACCCCTCCTCAGGGCATCCGGGTATGTTTTCCCACGCTTGGCACAGAATGAGATGGAAGTACATTCCTCTGACCACCAGAGTCAGGCGCATAGAGAGCAGGCTCTGCTCCCGCCCTTGTGAATTCTGGGATGGGTATTGCAGGCTCTATGAAAATGACACATTTATTTGGCTCATTAAAGAGCACTACATAGGTAGTGGCTTATAAGGATGGGAAGAGGGCAAGCCTGAGGAAGCTTGCTCAGTTGTGGACAGTAGCCCTGGAGTTAATGGATCCCTGTGCTAGCTGCTTGGAGGGACCTGCCTCTTACCCTGCAGTCAACTGGTTCACAAGGGTTGCGGGGAGGGGTCCACTAGAGTCTCACCCTGGTTCAAAAAATTCAGGTGCTGGTTAAACTCCTTGTTCGTATATTGCCATGCCCCCCCCCACACACACACCTACTAAATACTCAGCAGGAATAGACTGTCTCAGACAGATAGTAGGTCTTCAAGAGTGAACGGATCCTGACTTCACTATGAATTACCTTTCTCTCATTAAACATGAGCCTGTCCATGATACAGCCATAGGGATTATGGTACCTTCCACAAGTCTCTCCTCAGTGGCAGTCTGGGACTGCTTGATTTAGAACTCAGGGAGAAGAGTGGCTGAGCGAGGACCCAACTTTCTTGACCCCCTGGCCACTCCCAGGCTCAGGGAGGTCACAGGGCCTGTGGCTGCGAATAGCTGATCTTTGCTTATTAGCTACCAGCAAGAGAGTAAGGGATGCATTTACGTGGATTTGAGCCTTTTTGCCCAGGGCTTCAGTTTTCTTAAAGGAGATAGTAAAATGCCTTACACTGAGAGGAAGGAGAGCGCAGACATGAAGTTGTAAAGCCAAGCCACTCTTCAGCAGCTCACAAAACGTTTTATCTACTGGGAATCATAAAAGTGCGAGTCCTGTCCCCAATGGTTTTTAGACACTGAAAGGCTGAGGCTGTCTCGAGATCCTGGGGAAGGCGGAGCTTTCATCCACATACAGTGGCAGCTAGTTGAGCACCTGGCTCACAAGCCATGAGCGGGCAGGGCATGGTTACCTCCTTAGTACATGCTGTTTCTACAAAGGTAGGTAACACCCAAGGGAGACCTGCTGATGCCCTGAGTCTGTGAGGAAGACACCAGTTCTCTCTCTGTCTCTCTGTCTGTCTCTCTCTCTGTGTCTCTGTCTGTCTCTCTGTATCTCTATCTCTTTCTGTCTCTCTCTGTGTCTCTCTCTGTCTCTGTCTCTCTCTCTGTGTGTGTGTGTGTGTGTGTGTGTGTGTAAGAACCACTTCCCCAGAACATCAGCTTAGTGGGTGAAGTGGGTTTGGATGCCTGGCACTCAGTCAACCCACTTCAAGATGAGGCATGATCTGTGCATTCTGGTAACCCCAGCTATAGGGGACGAGAGGACCGGTAGCTTATTATCGAGACAGTACAGTCAAATGGTGACTGCTAAGCTTGGTGACAGACCATGTCTCAAAAGGTAAGGTAAAAAGCCACAGAAAAAGATGTGCATATCCAAAGTCGACCTCTGACTACCATATGTGCATGCAGAGGCGAATGTGCTTACACTCACATGCACACACATGTACTCTTGACAACACAGACACTTTCTGAATACTGACTCTGGTGACACGTCTGCTTGTTTAGGAATGTAGTAGTAAAAGCTGGTGATGAGAAAACTTGAGGCTCTATCGTGCCTTGGAGGATCATAGGACCCAGGAAGGAAGCCACAGGTTCAAAAAAGGTGTGGTTACCGCTGATGATAGTGATACACCTGTCCTGCACACCTGTCACAGGTGTGGTTACCGCT
>NW_022196905.1:105539803-105541793 GCF_008632895.1 Mastomys coucha
CCTGTCACAGGTGTGGTTACCGCTGATGATAGTGATACACCTGTCCTGCACACCTGTCACAGGTGTGGCTACCACTGACAATGGTGATACACCTGTCTTCCATACTTGTTATGGGTGTGGTTACCGCTGATGATGGTGATACACCTGTCACAGGGTCCTGTTGTATGTGAGTACACGCTTGTGCTCTGAGGTCTTCAGCTTGTAAGTCCTCCTTGTAACCACTCCTAGAGGCCATTGTAATGCTTACTTCATAGTTGAGGAGGCCTATGCACAGAGAATAATAGGGACCTGCTTATATGCTCATGCCTTTGACATTTGGATTAATAAGAGAGATCACAGGAGCTCCTTAAAAACAAGATAAAAGTACAAGAACAAAAGAAAGTGTGAAGACAAAATTTAAAAAAAAAAACTGTTTTTAACCCCAATTGAAGTAAAAGTATGTAAATTAGCCTCAGCACATTATTTTTATTTATGCCATAAATTAGGCAAATTTCCCCTCCTGAAGCCCTGGAAAATGAGGCTTGATTCCACATATTTTACATTAATTTCCACGTCAGTTGGCCCTAAATTAGCTTTACAACTTGCTAAAGCTGCTTTAAAAGGGGTGCAGAAAGTGGAGGGCTGTTCAGAAATCTTCAGGGAATGAGATAGGGGTGCCCTCTGCCCTCCTTTTGAAGATTAATGTAGAGGTAAGATGCACTTCTACAACCGGAGCTGCCACATACAGCTGCAGGAGCTGTACACTGGCTTGTGTGGGACTACTGTCTGTGTGTTGTGCAGTGGGAAGGCTCCTCCTGGGGTTATGCAGGGAGGTGACCCTGTGTATTCCCCCTGAACCATGTACAGACTGGATGATGGATGGATGGGTGGATGGGTGGGTGGATGGATGGATGGGTGGATAGATGGATGGATGGGTGGATGGATGGGTGGGTAGGTGGATGGGTGGGTGGATGGGTGAGTGGATGGATGATGGATGGATGGGTAGATGGGTGGGTGGGTGGATGGATGGGTGGATGGGTGGATAGGTTGATGGTGGATGGATGAATGGTGGATGTGTGGATGAATGGATACCTCTCTGGACTAGGCATGTAAAAGGGAAGCATGTAAAAATCTCTTTTAGTGGATGAAAATGGAGGCTGGAGGACAGTGAGTGACCTCCTGCTCATAGCAGCAGCAGAGGCAGATCCAGCACCCAGGTGGTCAGTCAGTTCTGTCTCAGTGTTTGCTTCACACTCATGCCCTACCCATGCTCCCACACAAGGAGAACTCTGGGGTCAGTGAATCTGAGCCTGCCTGGAGGTTCCTGAGGGTTTCATTTGTAAAGCATAGGCAGCCAACATTCATGTTCCACGGCCAGCACATGTCCCCAGACACAGTGCATACTCCTCCCCATTGCTCCCTCCCGTCTCAGAGCAGGTCCTGGGCCAGGTCTCTTTGTCTCCTCTCTTTTACTGAGCTTTATTTTCATATCAGGTTAAGTTCAAAATGAGTTCAGCTTCAGCTTCTGTATGTCCAATGACACCATCACTTGCACCAAGTGCAAATTCTCATTTCAAGTCCAGGATGTGGAGAATGTACATTTTTCTGCAAGTGGTTTTGTCTTGTGTCCAAATGCTTTAGGTCTTGACTGAAGACTGAAAGCCATCCATCCACCTGTCCATTATTCCATCCAATATCCATCTACCCATCCACCAACCATCCATCCATCCATCATCCACCTACCCACCCACCCATCCATCATCCACCCATTCATCCATCATCCACCCATCCACACATCCATCCATCCACCAACCATCCATCCACCCATCCATCATCCACCCATCCACACATCCATCCATCCATCCATCCATCCATCCATCCATCCACCAACCATCCATCCACCCGTCCATTATTCCATCCAATATTCATCCACCCATCCACCAACTATCCATCCATCCATCATCCACCTACCCACCCACCCATCCATCCATCACCCACCCACCCACCCATC
>NW_022196905.1:105541849-105562182 GCF_008632895.1 Mastomys coucha
CCACCCATCCATCCATCCATCCATCATCCACCCACCCTACCCATCCATCATCCACCCAGGATCTATCCAGTCTCTTCACTCACTCACAGAAATAGTAAGAATCAGTTTTCATCCTCAAGCCCCATCCAGAGAGAGTAAGACAAGTCAGTCATCATGACTGTGGGACCCCTTAGCTTTTTGGCTATGATTGTTTGTGTGTCCCCTCCCCGAGCCTGTTGAACATGTATGTGCTGGCTAGGGCCAAATCTTAGCACCATGAAGGGTGAAACCAAGGCAGCAGAGCCCATGAGTGATAACTCTAGTGGCCATTGCTCTATGTGACCCTACTGGGTTAAGCGAGCCAACCAATTGACCGCCACAAAGAGCAGGGACTAGCCACATTCAACTTTAAAACTTGAGTTGGGAACTAGGAAAAGGTTGAGCATCCTTGGTTGAGTTAGTGATGGTCCAGAACAGTCCATGGCTTTCTGGGAAGATGGAGATTGGTGCTCACTCCATGCTGTCCAGCATGGTAGACCCTGGGAAGATTGGTGGAACCACATCCACCCAGTACATCATCCCTGGGGCAGGACAAAACAGAGACTGCCACCCTCGTCAAGGTTTACACCAGCTCAGGGTCCAAAGTTATTCCTTTAAGGGTGGACCTAGCAGCACAGTCAAAAGCCAGGCTGCTGATTCTGAAGCCTGACTCTTACTAATGTTACTGTGTTCTCTCATCAGCGGGGCATGTGCTGATGTTGGAGCTGCCTGAGACCCAAAAGAAGACAGATCCCAAGGCCACCTGTAGGGCATCCACAGAGTTTCCATTTGTCAGTGGCCTTGGCTGCATGGACAACTATATCCAGCACTTTCTCTGGAAAGAAAGATAGGTTCCAGAGGCCTGCCAGAGCACCCATCATTGTACAGCATTGCTCAAAGTGGGGTCTTCTCTCCTTACAGGGTGTATTTTTTTCCTTCATGCTTGATTTCCCTCTGTTCATCCTTTCATTGTAGATGTCTTCAGCCATTTCCCATTCATTACCTCATTGATTTTTTTTCCTTGCAGCTATCCTATGAGGGAGGAGGGAGGATCTTGGTATTGCTGTCTTTTAAGATGAGGCCACCTGAGACCAAACAGACCTGGGAGGTTCAACCTTGTCTCACCACAAAGATGAAAGTAATTTAACATCTCTGACAAATGGTCTGTGCACTTTCCCTGGGGCAGACCCAGCTGAGGGGTGGGTGCTCAGATGTAGAACATCCAGTTGAGCCTCTAGAAAAGGACACCAAGGGGCACGTGTGAATGAATGGTGTGTGAATTACCCATCCCTGAGGGATGGTGAGGGATGATGAGGCTGGAACAGGAGAAGAGAAGCAACAGGTAGCTTCATAGGAAAAGAAACTACAGGAACAGGGTGCTGACTGGTGAGTAGGGGTTAGCCGGGCAATACATTGTAGCAGCAATAGAAACTATTTTCCTGGGCTGGATTACTTGCAACAAACTGGACACATCCACATGGAGTTGACCACAAAGAATCTCCAAGGTACAGAGAGATGCAGCAAACAGCTCCAGGTTGACCTACTGGGAATTTTGTCTGTAGCCTCAGCTGAGCCAGCAGGAGGTTACCTTGGGTGATGGTCCGGGCTATGGGGATATAGGCTGCACATAGGAGCCATCCTGTAGATCTGAGTAAAGTTGAGGTGACCACTTTATGGCAGGGTAATCTGACTCAGGACACCTGACATCTCATCTGGATGAGAAGACAGTGTAGAATCCCAGCAGAGGGGCTTCTTCTTGAGGCTGCCTCACCATCTAGAACAAAGCTGGGATTTGGGATCCAAAGATCCTGGGTTTGAATCCTGCCTCTGTCATACACTGCCCATAAGACCCTGTCTAGGGTTTCTATTACAGTGATAGAACATCATGACCAAAAACAACTTGGGGAGGAAAGGGTTTATTCGGCTTACACTTCCATATCACAGTTCATCACTGAAGGAAGTCAGGACAGGAACTCAAGCAGGGAGGAACCTGGAGGCAGGAGCTGATGCAGAGGCCATGGAGGGGTGCTGCTTACCGGCTTGCTCCTCAAACTTGCTCAGCCAGCATGCTTTCTTATATACCCAGGACCACCAGCCTAGGGGTGACACTGCTCCCATGTCAATCACCAACCAAGAAAATGTTATCACAGGCCTGATCACCTGCCAATCTGATGGAGGCATTTTCTCAAGTGATGTTTCCTCTTTCCAAGTGACTCTACCTTGTTTCAAATAGACATAAAACCAGCCATCACAGATCCTGAGCAAGTGCCCAGGGCATTTCTGAGACTCAGTTTCCCCTTCTGTAAAACTCAGGTAGGGATGCCACCTGACAGAATCAGACAGGGATCAGGTGGGAAAATGTATAGAAGGTACTGTCTCATATCCACCTCCCTTCATGAGGGGAGAAGGAAGTTGGAGTGTTTGGGGTCTTTGGCTTCCAGAGTAGCCCCACCTTCCTGAGGCTCAACTACTTGGTGAGTACCAAGCTCCTGATTTGTCCTTTCCCAATCCCGTGAGGGCAGCCTCATGAATCTGGTAGTGTTTGCTGCAGTCCACTAGCAGATGAAAAGACTCTGGCTTGTGGCTAGTAAGTGGCAGAACTTGGGTCCTGTATTCTGATTTCTCTTCAACTAATGAGTAATCTCAGTCAGTTTCCATGTGAACCAAGGCTGCTGTGCCATTGCCTGGCCCTCCTTTGTGATTCTTCTTGGCTGCACAAAATAAACCCTGAGCTTCCTCTTCTGAAGCTGTTGAGGACTTAGGGCAATTCTAGCTGATTGTGATCTCCATCCCAGAAGCCTTTGGGGCTTAGTGAGCTCAGAATTGGTCTCACCTGGTGGCTGTGTCTTGGCGGGGTTCCTCCTGTCCCCGCATCCATGTTATAATCATATGACAGGGCTGGTCCCAGAGTGAGCAGCCATTCCCACGGTCTGGCTGCGTTCAATGATTCCCTGGTCCCCTCTGGATGAAAACTGGAGGTAACTTGGCACTGCCCCCTACACCTTTGCTTCTGACTCAATTTATCCTCCTTATCCTTAGCTTGAGTACCAGGCACGGTGCCAGTCACCAGAGTGCATTCAACACCCACATCTCTGGTGCTGCTTGGCCCCTGCTGTGTCAGGAATTCTGGGTAGGGAGACATCATGGAGCTTGGTGTTAAGTGGTGTACTTTGAAGATAAGATTTGGGGCCTGGGGAAGTGGCTCAGTGGGTATAGATCTTGCAGGATTCATATAAGGATTTGAGTGCAGACTGCAGCACCCATATGAAAGCCAGCAGCGAGTATGTGTGCCTATAACTCCATCACTGGGGACATGGAGGCAGGTGCACCCCTGGGATGCACTGGTCAACCAGTCTCGTTAAATCAGTGAACTCCAGATTCAATTCCAAAAGTAAAGTTGAGAATTTCTGAGGAATGCACCCAATGTTAGCCTCTGGTCTCCACACCTGTGTATGCAGGTGAATGTACCTGTATATCTCACACACACACACACACACACACACACACACACACACACAAGATAGCACACACACACACATACACACACAAGATAACAGACACATGGTAGCACACACACAAGATAACACACACACACACACAAGATAGCACACATACATACATACACAAACAAAAGATAGCACACAGCCTGGCGGTGGTGGCACACGCCTTTAATCCCAGCACTTGGGAGGCAGAGACAGGCGGATTTCTGAGTTCAAGGCCAGCCTGGTCTACAGAGTGAGTTCCAGGACAGCCAGGGCTACACAGAGAAACCCTGTTTCAAAAAACCAAAAAAAAAAAAAAAAAAAAAAAAAAAAAAAAAAAAAAAAAGATGGCACACACACAAGATAACACATACACATGATAGCAACACACACATAATAATACACACATGATAATAAACACACAACATAGCACACAAAAAATAACACACACTCAAGATAACACCCACACATGATAGCACACACATATATACACACACACACAAGACAGTACACACACAAGATCTCTCCCTCCCTCCTCGCACCCCCTCTTACACACTATAGGGCCTGGTCTGGGAGTCAAAATCTGCAGCTCAGTTTCCTGAGTGCTGGGATGATGGGTGTGGCACCACAATTAGCCAAGAGGCTGGTTTTAATGAAATGGGCATCCCAGCAGAATTCACTGTCAACCTTCTCACTTCTTGCCTCCCAAGACAAGATTCCTAAATGTGACACCTGCCCTCCCTGTTAGGAGAGCAGAGGACAGGACGCCTGGGATCAATACAGCCTGTGACCCTTTGCCTGGTTGCTCTGAACCTCAGTTTCCCTCATCTGCACAGCAGGAATAACATGTTCTTCTGCCTGGTGGGTTTGAGCTGAGGATTCTCTACACGATCTTCACAAACCACTCAGTACAAGGCTTGGAACAAACCAACACTCCATAATTGGCGTTTTCATTGCAGACACAGTCTGTTATAGCTAACTGAGTCCACATGGGTCTGCAGAGGCGCCCCGTGCCCATGCTTCAGCCTCCCACAAAGCAAGAATGTTTGCTCTGTGTCATTGTCACGGCTACCTTGGGGCTGCTTCCATGTACAAACCAGTGGGAAGCTGCATGGGGACTGAGCAGTCCTTTATGAAAAGGCCGCTCTCCATCTGTAATGAAGGACAATGAATGAGTTAGTAACCATCCTTCGCTCCCTTTTATCTAGGGAACTCCTGAGACCAGGGCACAGGAAGGACAACAGTCTATGTCTTGGTTAAGTTTTTACTGCTGTGAACAGACACCATGACCAAGGCAACTATTAGAAGGACAACATTTGCCGGGCAGTGGTGGTGCACGCCTTTAATCCCAGCACTTGGGAGGCAGAGATAGGCTGATTTCTGAGTTCAAGGCCAGCCTGATCTACAGAATGAGTTCCAGGACAGCCAGGGTTATACAGAGAAACCCTGTCTTGAAAAACAAAACAAAACAAAACAAAGCAAAAAAGGACAACATTTAATTGGGGCTGGTTTACAGGTTCAGAGGTTCAGTCCATTATCATCAAGGCAGGAGCATGGCAGCATCCAGGCAAGCATGGTGCAGGAGGAGCTGAGAGTTCTACATCTTCATCTGAAGGCTGCTAGCAGAAGACTGGCTTCCAGGCAGGTAGGAGGAGGGTCTTAAAGCCCTTGCCCACAGTGACACACCTACTCCAACAGAGCCACACCCACTCCAACGAGGTCACACCCACTCCAACAGGGCCACACCTACTCCAACAGGGTCACACCTACTCCAACAGGGCCACACCTACTCCAGCAAGGCTAAACGCACTCTAACAAGGCCACCCCTCCTAATAATGATACATCCCTCTTTTTAATTCTAAGAGTTAAGCCTGCTTCAGGGTTTCCCTGCCTCGTGTAGAATTCTCTTCTTGGAACCTGCTGCATTTCTCCAGGGCCAGCCCTGCTCAGCAAGACTTCACTCATCAGGCCTGATGAAAGTCATACACAACCACCTGTCAGATTCCATTGTGGTCCATCGATCCACTAAAGCACACAACTGATAGCTGAGACCCCGTGGATCTCTTGCTGGGGTGCAGAAAGTGGTGCCCAGCAGGCCAACATTGTGCCCCGAGTGTTGCTCATATCCCTCCCCAGCCCTACATCAAAAACCCAGAGGCAACTGAGTTACAGTGAGGCCTGAGGGGCTGAGCCCCCAGATGAGATCACAACCCTTGGAAAATGAGGGCACCAGATCCCACTATCTTTTGCAGCCACATGAGAGAGTGGACATTTGCAAACCAGGAAGACAGTTCCTACCAGACAAACTCTGCTGGCTTTATGAACTTGGACTACCAGCCACGCCTACTCCAACAGAGCCACACCCTCTCCAACGAGGTCACACCCACTCCAACAGGGCCACACCTACTCCAGCAAGGCCACAGCTACTCCAGCAAGGTTATACCCACTCTAACAAGACCACCCCTCCTAGTAATGCTACACCCCTAGAATCCTGGAAACTAGGGTTTCCAGTCATAGAATGTGAGGGGTTTTTTGTTACAATGGCTTGAACAGAGCGAGTCATATCAGAACTCGGCACACAGGAAGGCTCTCTCATGTCATCTTTCTAATCTGTCATCTCTCGGTGCCATTAACTGTGAACTCTAATTCCTGCTGGTAGGTTCAAAGCCATGCAGTGTGTGTGGAGGGGGGAGGGTCTGGGAAGGAAAGCTCTCTACCCCGTGTGATACTGAGATCTCCCTCTCTACATGGTGTGGGGCGGGCAAGTAGGGCTGCCTTCTGGCCCTCCTCCCCAACTTTGGCCTAAATTAGTTCAGTATTTATGTGAACATCTGCTTTGCCCAATTTTGGGGGGCTACTTTCTCGGTACCTGTTCAGAGAGGAAGTTTGTTCTTGGGGAACAGGAAACCATTGCGTGTGCACTAACATATGCTAGTTTCTTTTTACACCAGTTACAGAATCCTATAACCACCCTTCTAGGTTGGTCCTACCAGCCCCGCCCCCATTCTATTTATGTCCCACAGATGGCAGAATGGAGTACCAGACAAGATGGTCTCTCTGAAGGATGAGTGCCCTTAAGCAATGAATGGACTGAGCTTTGGGACTGAGGCAGCTCTGATTTTCAAACCATTTTCCCAAACCCAGCTATTCTGCTTCTCAAGTTCAGCCCGACTGCTCACCAAAGCAGCCTTGCCGTGGCCCTCGTTTTGCAATTGCCTCTATAATGGAGTCCAAACACTGGCAAAAAAGGACGAGAGGGGGGTCTGAGTTGTAATGACACCTTCTGGGAGAGCATCCTCTGCAAACTTCTCATCTCTGCGTCCCCCCTTTTCACTGTGTGCCAAAAGCCGGCAGTAATCTCTCCCTGAGAAATAAGGACCAAGTACCTCCAGCCACAGGGAGTGGGGCCACGTGCTCAGACCACCAGGCTGAGGACCATCTTAGCTTTCAACAGGACATACATGTGTCTTCCTGCCCTCAGTCACCAGCTGCAGCTATGAGCGCCCCTAGTGGAGGTATGCAGTATGGGCCTGCCATGAAGCCATCAACCGGCACACAGGAGAGCCTGTGTACTGCGCTCCTTTGAACTGCTTGCAGGAACGGACTCCTAACCAAAAATCATAAACCAAATTGTTTAGGAAATATCCCCCCCCCTTTTTTGCCTTGAAAGAAGAAAGAAAGGAAGTCGATATTGCTTCCCAATGCCAAGCATAACTGTGTGAATAAAAGAAAAATCTTTCAAGTTTGGGTCCGGTAGTCCCTAGTGGGGGCAGCCAGAACTCCTTGAAAAAGAACAGCAAATTCATAGGAAAACACAGTTAAGGCCAACGTTACAACGATACATCTCACTACATGTCAGGGGCTAGGGAGGCAACAAATTAGAGTCTTACTGAGAGATAGTGGATTTGCTTTGTTAATCCGAAGGAAAAAGAAAAGAAACGCCAGGCTTTGCAGTCTTAGCGTGTACGTGCATTGCTCTCACATGCACGTCTTAGGCAATAGGGGTCCTCTTCAAAACAAGCTACACTTTATTCCCAGCAAAACGGCCCAGAGAATGCACACCCTGCCTAGGAATATTGCAACAAGTTCCCACCCCTCACGCCGCACACAGAAAGACGACTCTGCAACACTGGGCTCCTCAGATGCCTCTCTTCTCTGGTTTGTGGATATGAGCTGCCGGTTAAAAATAGAATTTATTGCGGAAGATCAATTGTTTCCAAATGGACCATGAGAACTGGCAGTGCCCATGGGCTACCCTGGCTCCCTTCTTATGACTCAGTCGGAACCCCATGGTTAGTAATGAGCCTTTGGATGAAGTATATCAGTGGACTTTAATTTGGCAGTGACCTGAAGTTAATTAAAAATATATGCTCACTAGCCATGGTGTGGAGCAGTTGCAAAATATAAAATATCTAAAAATTGAAATCGCAAATGCACACATCCTGCTTTTCCTCCTACACTCTGGCACACACTGAGGAATCAGGATACAGGATCCTGATCTTGGGTGACATTTCCCTACATGCCATTAAGGCCCCACCCCCATGCCAAGGGTGGTGCCTTAGATAATGTCAAACTCAGAGGTAGGGCCACTTTAGAAAAGATGGTGAGCCTCTGGGCATCTTTGAGTTCTGCTTGTGGAGTGTGTGTGTGTGTGTGTGTGTGTGCGCGCGCGCGTACAGATTTAAGAGCTGGGGCAGGGTAATCTGGATTCGGTTCAAGGCCACCAAGCTATTGTTGGAAAGAGACAGCTAATTAAGTAAGGGCATGCTGGGTAGAGACTATTGATTTAAACCAAATCTCTCTTCCCATCTTTCCTAGGGAAACTGCCCAGACCTGGTGTAAATTGGAAATACCACTGTCTCACAGGGGAGGGGGGTGTTCTCAATGATATGTTTTGTTAAATAGAGGAGGCACATCGTGCCCACTGCTCTCATTTCTGGGCCCAACAGACTGGGGATATATAATGTCTGATGTATGCTGAGGGCACTCCAGGCCACACGGAAGAGATGGGACCCAGAGCTAGGGCCCGGAGAGCTGAGAGCTGTCCGGGGCCTCTGGTGCTGAACTCAGGGGCCCAGAATTCTCCGCGGCAAAGCGGCAATGCTTCTCTGCCCCCAGAACTCCAGATCAAGAAGACCTCAATAAAACAGAACTCCAGATAGATGGGGGTGCATGGGGGTGGGGTGAGCGCCCCATGCTGTGGCCAGCTCAGGCAGGCTCCCAGCTTTGTTTTGTAAGTTACCACGGGAGGAAACAAGAGTCACACCTTGCCAAGAGAATGAAAGGTTAAGTGGTTAAACCCCAATAGCTGACACAGTGGGCTCTCCTGGTGTCTTTAGCCCACCCCCATATCTCTGGGGGCGGGGTTGGGGTCGGCTTTGGGTGAGTTATTTGTCTCCCTCCTCTTGCCACCTCAGCACCTCACTATAACTTCCTGGGACCCCAGCAGGGTGGAGCGAAGGTGTGACTCCAGGCAGATGAAGGAAGCGACAATCGCCACAAACTCAGACCCCCTTCCTAAGCAGCAAGCACGTGGGTCTCACTAGCACCCTCTCTACATTCCTAATATCGATGAGGCTGTAGAGGGGAGAAAAGAGACCCAGCCTGTGAGGTTCTAACATCTCTCTTCTCGTCAAGTTCTGGGAGCCCTGAGCTCTCCTCCATCAGAGGAAGCCACACCCAAGTCCAATTTCCTGACACCTGGCTGGGACCTATCCAGAAGACAGCCCCTCCGGATAGTCCGAGACAGCGTGGGATGGTGGGATGGGAGGGAATCTGGTTCTGGAGACAGGCAGTCAGCTGTCCGTTTCCTATACCCATCCTCTTTCACAGAGCCTGGAAGAATAACCTGGCAGCCAGCCCCGGGTGCAGTTGCAGAGAGCCTCCAGAATCTGGAGGTTTGGAGAGGACCCCACTCTCAGAAGCTTCTCCGGGAAGCTTCTTCAGACTGCAAAAGGGAGTCTGTCTCCAGCCCAGAGACCGAAGAAGAACCCGCAGCCCTAAGCGGGAGTCCTTCAGATGCGTCCCCGCCTCCGCGCTCCGGCAGGGATGAGGTGCCTAGCCCGGAATCCGGGCGGTCCCGCGGGTGGCGCGTGTGTTCCCGGACCAGCTGAGACCCCCGACCGCTCGGGTCAGCCGCAACAACTTTACCCTCTTTGGGCCGGGGCCCTCGGGGTGCTTACCTTCCGCCTGAGCTGCCGCGGGGCTCCCCAGGAGGAAGGCGACAAGGAGCAGAGAGATCCTGTCGGGTCCCACGGCTTGTGGCCGTGCCACGGGCATCGTAGCTACGGAGCCGGGGTCGGCGCAGAGAGATCCGTGTGGTTGGTCCAGCCAGAGGGATCCGTGCGGCGGAGTCCAAGCAGAAGGATTCGGGCAGCTGGAATCATGCAGTGCGGTCCAGGGAGAGGGAGAGATGTGGACAGAAGGCTCCAAGCAGCGGTATCCCAGAGCGAGGTCCAGACAGGGATTGGTGCAGCGGGGTTCAGGCAGAGGGATCCGGGCAGTAGGATCAGGGCAGCGGCTCCTGGCGGACGCGCAGCCCGCCGTGGCTCTGGCCGAGCTGCACCGGCGCGGGCGATGGACGAGTGAGGAGGAGCCGCGGGCGGCGAGCGAGCGGAGGGCGGGGGCTGGTGCCCGAGCGAGCGAGCGAGCAGGAGAGAGAGCGAGCGAACGAGCGAGCGAGGGAAGTGAGCGCGAGGAGGCGGCCGAGTGCCGTTCCGGGGGCAGCCTAGCCCTCCGGCCCTGAGAAGTTGGTGATGTCGCCGGGTCCTGGGTGGGCCCAGGGTCCCTACTCTCTTTGCGGATGCTGGGACAGTCAGACGAGGCGGAAGAGCGCCCGATGTGTCCTTGCAAACCCAGTGGGCCAGCAACCTGGCCTGTATCCCCACTGTACAGCCCTCTCTGGCTCCTGAGGGCCCCACCCGCCTCCACCCTTCCCTCCCCTCCCCCACCCTTTCCTATCCCCCAAATGCCTTGATGCTTCCACAGAGTCCCAGTGACCTAGGAAGCCACAACGACTGCATCCAGGGACTCGTTGGACCAACACACAGGACCACGGGATCCTCTGTCGGATACCAAGTGGTTCTCCACCCTGGAAGCGCCTAGCCACAGACTCTTAGGTGAAGACCCACCACCCATGTTATGATTCCAGCCCCATCTGCTACATTAGCACTCGCAATAGCGCCCTGCAGATCCGCCAGGCTTCCAGAGCCCGACCCCGTGCTCCCCCACCCCCGCCCCATGGAAGCTTTGGGTCTGGGCCCATCCTCTGACCGCCTCTGTCCAGTTCAGATTCTCTAGCAACGCGTCTTTCTTCCATAAACAGAGGAGATGGGCGCAGTGGGTGAGGAAGACAAGCAGTCACTTATAGCCAGGCATTGGCCAAGGGCCAGGCGGGAGATGCCTCACACCAAGGGAGACTGCTCTCCTTGTTCGGCCGAGTTTCACAGGCCCAGCTGGCTTCCCAGGCCCCTCACCCCAAGTTAGAAGCCCTCCCCTCCCCCGCCCCACCTTGCCACTCCGCTCAAGCAGGGAGCAGATGGAGAGAAGGTTGTAGCAATTGGGGGTGGGGGTTGGAAATGTCTGTAGCAGAGTGGAGAGACTGGGAATTCCTAAAAAAGAAGTGGGGGAGGGGAGCATTGGAGGCAGGAGGAGAGCTGGGAGGAGGGACTCTTCTGCTCCTGGTTCCAGATGCCCCTCTCACTCACTCTTGGGATGCTCTTTGCATGAAGCCCAGATTGAGAATGTCACCCCCTCCCCGCCCCATTTCCTCCATGTTCACCTGGGCTAAAGGAAGAGTCCTCTCTGGCCAGTCAAGTCAAGTGGGTCTCAGAAAGTGGGGTTTTGAAAAGGTTGTATAGAAGGCCTGGTTCCTCCTCTGGGGAAATGGCATGCTGTCCTGCCTTGGGAGCATGAGGGTGGCCATTGTAAAGAGCATCCTGGCCCACCCCCTCATTCTCAGGTCCTGCATAGGACTAGTTCAGTAACCCCTGAGGAACAGAAGCATGAAGCGGGAATACAGAACAATGGAAGGGAGGAAGGAACACAGGAGCCGTAAGTGCCAGCTTTCTCCTTGGAGATCAAGGTAGGAAGGCTTGTAAGCTCCCACAGCTCGCCAGACTCTGCTGTGGTCCCCGTTTCAATTTCATAATGATTGGCAGTGATCGAGGTGATCAATATTTCTTCTGGATGCCCTTAGAGGGCCAACCTCACCAAAGCCACTCAGCCAGGAAGTGATCGGATGGATGAATTCAAGACCAGGCGTGAGTTGAAAATCAGACTCCTGTCCCCAAACATGATCCTTCCCCTCAAACAAGATGGTCGCCTCTGGGGTGAGACTTGGTGGCTCCTCCTGGCTGTTCACCACCTCCCCACTCCCAGTGGACTACTGCTAGATGTCCATCAGTGCAGTCACCCATTAGTAAGGGTAGGGAGACACACAACAGCACCACAGACTATCAACCCACTGAGCGCACAGCAGGTGTTAACTAGTTCAGTTTGTGCCGAAACTGTAAAGGAGGGAAACTCAGTAATCTGAAGACACAGTGTTGATAGCATCAGGCAGACGAATGTCACCAGAAAGAAGAGCCAGCTGGGGTCAGAGCTGGAACAAAAGTAGCTTGTGGGGGAAGATATTCCCCATTACCAGACCCATTTTAAAGAAGAGTAAACTGAGGTGGCAAGGTGACATGCTCCATAGAATACACGGCCTGGCTCTGCCCAGGTTTGTGCTCTGTCTACTGCCAGGTTATGCCTGGCCCTGGTTTGGGGTCAGTATGGACTTCCTGTGCTCGCGGCTAGCTGGGTAGAGAAGCCTAGGTTCTGTTCCTGCAGTTGGAGTGAGCCTGTAAGTCTGTCCTCCTCACAGGCTGCTTTGTGAGCGGTAACCTTTGAGCAGTTAAACATCAGCCAGTGGAGGCAAAGGCTGGACTCGCCTCTGTCCTTGCAGAAGGCCAAAAACAACTGACTTGTGTTCTCTGGGTTCTAGTTTCCTTTTTCAGGGGGGTAGGAATAAAAATAATGCCTGCCATGTGGAGTGACTGACAATGAGCAACAGTGTCCTCGAAGTGTGTCAGGATGCACTATGCATGCTTCTGGGGTAAGGGAGAGGACCTCAGGGGTAGGTCAACTCAAAGCTTAGTCTGGGGTTTGGCCTTAGTCTGAGCAATTGTTATCAACAGTGCCCTGGACCTAACCTAATGCAGTGTCAATCCCAGGTGCTTGTGAGAGGAAGCTGGAGCTTCTGACCACTTCTCTACCTTTTTGAGTGTCTTTCTGTGAGCCACCATCCTCTCTGGAGTTGGTCTCTCAATCTATCTATCTATCCACCTGCCCATCTACCCACCCACCGACCCATTCACCCATCCACTCACCCATCCATCCATTCATCCATCCATCCATCCACTCAACCATCCATCCATCCACCCATCCATCCATCCACATACACCCTTCATCCACCAACCCACCTGTCTGGTTATAACCATCGACTCACTTATTCTATCCAACCCATGCACTCATCCACCCATTGGCACACCCATCCACAAATCCATCCATCCTCCATCCATCCACTCACTATCCATCCATCCCATCAATTGACACATCCAGCTGTACATCCATGCGTCCCTCCATTCCTCCCATTCATCAATGTCTCCAGCCGTCAATCTCTCTGTCCCTCCCTTCTAACCATCCACTCACCATGCACCACCTTTCCATCTAGCGCCTACCTACTCTCTTCACAGTATGAAGGTACGTCATGTGTTGTCCAGTCCAACCATCATAATCTACCCATGAGCCTCTCCTTCCTCCCTTCCCCTTCCTTCTGCCCCATCATTTCTTCCTTCTGTCCCCCTATTCACCCATTTATCCTTCTGTCCATCTATCTATCTACCCACCATCCCATTTTCTTTGTGCTCAATGAATGGTTCCTAGATGTCAAACTCAGTGTGAGGAGCCACAAACACAGTGGATATCATCTCTTGCTTTCTAGGGCTGTCTAGTGATGTCTGCCAACTTAGAGGCCCATGTCCTTTCCAGTTGACAAATGTTCCATCCCAGGGAACCAGTTCCCCAGAGTGTCTGGAAGTCTAGGCTTCAGAATGTTACAGCCTGCAGTTTGAATATGTCCCTACTAATGAGTGTGTGTCCTTCAACAAGGCCAACAAGGTGCATGCTTCTTCACACGCTGTTCAGACCAAGCTCTGTGTGCCTTTGTCTCGAGCATCTGTGTACCGAAAGACTTTATCACTGGACACTGGAGAAGAAAGTATCTGCTGTCTTGAAGAGAGAAGAACCAATATAAAAGAAAACATCACTAACAAGAGGGGTTTAATTTTAAAATGCCGGTAGACAGTGTTCCTGGAAATATACACACCCCGCCCCCATCTTTGAAGTGAACATGGAGCCTCTAGAATCTTAACTGGTGTTCATCACAGAGCACAGCTTTTGCGGTCCCTAGTGGGAAGCCTGGGCTCACACAGCTCTCCAACTGGAAGCTGGCAAGGACATAGTCAAGTGTGAGGTGAGGTAGCCTGTCCCACCTGGCTCCCATATCACTTGCAGGGGACAATCTTCCCTTTTGGCTCTCTTGGCGATGTGCTGATGTCTCTTAAGAAGTGCCTGTGCCAGAAGACAGGGCCTTTCCTTTCCAACTGAAAGTTGACACAACACAAAGCCAGCCTGCCGACTGATCTGCATTCTCCTGAGGCCAGAGAGGATGGAAAGCTGCTGTACAGCCAAGAGCACAGAGAAAGCTCAAAGATGGGGGACAGAAACATCAGATCTACAAGCCCAGAGGGGAGACTCTCCCCATGAAGGGTTATGAGCCCCGGCCTCAAAAGGGAGAAAAAATTATTTAATGACTCTGTATTTATGTAGTCTAACGTTGCAAGCCATAACACACACATTTTTCAAGCCCCTAAGGACAGCCTTTGTCTGCATGGAAGTGCTGGTGGGTTATCTAAGCTTGTGTTGCTGAGGACCTGTGAGTGACTGTGCACTTGGGCTCAGTGAGTTCATCTGGAGTCAGACGTTCTTGAATGTGAGCCAGAACTCCATTCTGAGATGCAGACTGTGAGTCTCAGTTTCTCCATCTTCAGACATCATCAATGACCAGAATGTCACTGTCAGGGGAAAGCAAGTCACTCTAGGAGGCTGGTAATCCAGCCTGATTTGGCAGGCTCTTAGCAGGTGTGAATGCTGTTGCCTCCAGATTTTCTGACGAGCATTGGGCAGCTAGGCACACAGTGGGCAGAAAGCCGCTCAGGTGGGGTACACCAAGTGACTTTGTCAGCATCTAGACCCAGGCACAAGTCGGGCGGAGGCCAAGGGTACAGAGAAGCTAACATTCTCAAGTCCTCCATCCAGACACGCGGCAGCCAGTCAGATCCGTTTTCTCGGTGACTGGCTTCCTGCAGAATTAACACAGACAGCCTGCTCTGTTCAATTCCAGGAACATACCAGAGCTCTCTGCCTCCTTCTCAAAGCTTACCACTCTCTTCAGTGTGGGATGTGGAAGGGGCCAGGTTGGGTCAGCCTCCTGCTAATCAATATTCCAGCCTTGTCCCCAGCCAAAGCCCAGTCTCAGAACCCCAGGGTGGAGGGGGGGCAGGAGAGGTGGGGCAGAGGGCAGGAACATCTGTAGAACTTCTAACGTCTGCAGAGAAAAGCCGCACATCCAAGTTCACTAAGTCGATGTGGGTCCATTTTCCAACACTGTATCAGAGGACCTTGGCATAGTCTAAAATTCAAGAGCCCATGGGATTGCGAACCCTGAAAGTCTGACCCCTGAGCTCAATCTAGATGTACCTAACTCCCTCTGGTTCAAAATACATCCATTTGAAATCACCTCCCAGTTCTGAAGGACAATGATTCTACACTGTTAGATTCATACCCAGGCACTGCCAGATTCTACTGGACCCACCCTGGTGAGAGAGGGAAAGCTGACATTTGTGAGCAGTTCATCATCTGATGTCCACCGAGTCCTCACAATCACCTGAAGAGGTCATACTATTGTATACTAAGCTGAACTCCTCCCCAGCCTACAGAACCCTCATGTGATCCCTTCTCACGGCTTAAGATAGGGTCTTACTCTCTCTCCCTGGCTGGCTTTGAACTCAGAGTCTCCCTCCTCATTTCCAAGTGCTGGAGGGGAGGCCTGTGCTGCTTCATTCATCCCTCTGTTCAGATCTGTCTGTGCCGCTTTCTGAAGTTTCTGACCTGAGACCTCAGGGATCGTTCCCTCTGGGTCCACTCCAGAGAGCCCCCCTTCCATTTCTGAAATCTCTCTTAGTTTAGGAAACTGCCCACACACCCTCTGTGTTTATTTAGGAGTCTACACGTGTGCTGTCGATGTTGTGCAGACTGGGCTCAGCAAACACAAGGACCTTTTGCAACAGGAAGCTCCAGCGGGTTTTCAATAAAGTGTGGTTAAAATTTGAATGACTCCCAAGTAGATCTTCACTTTGCACCGTCAGCCTGGAAGGCGCAGGGCTTGGATTTGCACCCAGGGCTGCTTGGCCTGAGGCTGGATCCGCTAACCATTTGGCCACCTGGCTTCTCAAGTCCAGGAGTTGATGACCACTGTTAGCAATAAGGGTCTACACTAGTGGGGACTCCCAGCTGCAGGCATGATCTGAGTGCCAAGGCACTTCCAGGCATCCCAAGTGTCCATGAGCACTTCAAGGCATCCCAAGTGACAGACACGTTGGCGGCAGTGCCCTGAAAGCAAGCTGCTCTCGGCGGCTCCACACGGCCATTGCCGATTATTAAAATAATGGTATGGAGACCTCACAGGCTTTGAGTTTAGTCGCTTGATGTGAGCTTTGTTTGTTTCTCCTGTTGTTGCCATAGCAGCAGGGCTGTCTGGAAAACTTCAGGTTTCTGCTTGATAGGAGGGAATGGATACAAATTGCTCAGGACGGGAAAGGGAGTTGTTGATTGTCAAACAAAGGCTCTCCCTCCGCTGTGTGCCTTAAGACAGCAGTTCAATAGCAGCTATGTCCTAAAGTCTTATGGGTAGGATAAATGCTGCCCCTAACCTCCCCTAACCTACAGCTTCCATGGCTCCCCAGTACTCCACACTATCAGGGCTGCAGACCTTAGCATGGCTGTCGGTGTCTCTGGCTCTTTGCTTTGCCCACAGACCGACTGGTCTGCTACGAGCTCCTCTCTTCCGGCTGCCCTCTCTGGGTGCTTTCTTCCTCACACATCTCCTCCTCCTCGACCCCCACATCTTCTCTCCTCTTCCTGGCCCATCCTGTCAGTTGGTAGCTTCCTTTTCTCTGACATCCATAATCCCTTCAAACACACTTTAGTTCTTGTGGGAGCCTGAAAACCAGGGTTCTCCAGTAGGGCAGGATTGGAGTCTTGCTCAGGGTCCAGCAAGGTCTAACACAGTTGGAGATGAGGTTCAGGATCTTCCTGGGTCACCCAGTTCTTCAAATAGCATAGCGCCTGCCCATCCTTTGCCCCACCTCTAGATGCTGTGTGCCTGGGGGAACCAGGACTGATCTCCTATTGTTTGTCCAGTGCTGATGGGAGAGGCCAGGCTGAGATCGAGGTATGTGGCTGACTGTTTTCAGGGGTGTGGAACTCAGACTATGGAACACGTAGACAGCCAACAAACACTGGCTGAACCAAAGTAGAGAACATAATAAAAGCAAAGAGGAGTTCTGGGGGATGCTTGGGAGTGTCTGGGTGCATCTTGTCCCAGATTCGGGCCTCTATCAGGCCGAGGCCGTGCACTGAAGGACGACGAGACCAGGCGTTCGGATGCAAGAGCAAAGAGACTTTTATTTAGGGCTACGGGTACCCGGGCATCTGCTCTCAGGAGAGTGGGGCGCCGATGTACTCCGGTGCGGGGCTTTTATAGGGTACATGAGCCGGAGGCGGGCATACAGAAGCAGATGCATGGTTACAGATCTCTGATTGGGTGATGTAAATTAGGCCAGGGTGACTCGGGGTTCAACCTGAGTTCTGTCAGGGCAGTCCCATTGTTCTTGAGATCTGGGAAGGAGGGTCTCGGGGCCGTCCCATTGTCTTGAGGTAGTCTCATTGTTCTTGTTGATCTTGACAGATGGTGTTTTTGAAACATTTCACCCAGGTGTCCGACCACAAAGGTCTTGTTTTGCCCCAGACCGGCCTGGGGAACTCTTGGTAATTTTCCAGCCTTGTTTAAACGCGTATTTCGGGGAAGGGTCTCTGGGTTTGGGTCTTTCAGTCCTTCCAGAATAAGTGTCAGGATGGAAACAAGCCCTGGACAGTCCTTCTCCTGTACCTGGGTCCCAACCAAGGTTACTTACTCATGTTCTGGGAAACTCAATATGCATTCTGGCCTCTGAGACACTGGGCTAGAGGCTCTCATCCCAAGCTAGAGCCACAGATGAATGTCCAGGGCTTCATTTGGAACTAAGTCTACCCCAGAGTCTATGGGTCCCAACTACAGTGTGCCAAGCTCCCATTGTTACAGCCATGGCATACCTAATGGCCACTGAGAGTCCAGTCTGTGACTGTACTTGCAAATAACCTAGTTGAGCCATCTGCCCACTTCATGGACAGAGAAGGAAGACTCCTGGACTGGTTGGTTGGTTTGTGTCAACTTGACACAAGCTAGAGTCATTAGAAAGGCGCAGCTTCGTTGAGGAAATGCCTCCATGAGATCCAGCTGTAAGGCATTTTCTTAATTAGTGATTGAGCCCAGCCCATTGTAGGTGGTGCCATCCCTGGGTTGGCAGTCCTGGGTTCTATAAGAAAGCAAGCTGAGCAAGCCATGAGGAGCAAGCCAATAAGCAGCATCCTCCATGGCCTCTGCATCAGCTCCCGCCTCCAGGTTCCTGTCTTTGGTTCCTGTCCTGATTTTGTTTCTACTGCAATGCAGAAGTGTAAGCTGAATAAACCCTTTCCTCCCCAACTTGCTTTTTTGGTCATGGTGTTTCATATTGCAACAACAGAAACCCTGACTAAGACAACTCTATTGGTGGACAAATCCAGAGCTTGCATCCAGTGAGTGGAGTTTTATGTTTTTCTTTTTAAAGTGGTGTGTGTGTGTGTGTGTTTGTGTGTTCGTGTGTGTGCGCACATACCTGCATTTGTGTGAGGGTATGTGCACAAGAATGAAGTCAGAGGTCAATAGAGGGCACTAAATCCCCTAGAGCTAGAGTTATGGTGGTCACAAATTATCTGATGTTGGTAGCGGGAATTGAACTCGGTTCATACTCTTACTTGCTTATTCATCTCCCCACGTCACCAAGGAGTGGTGATAAATACAAAGCTAAGACACTAACCCAAAGTAAAAGTCAGTGTAGACTGGGATCAAGGGGAAGCCCTAGATGCTGGTGGCACTGGCTGTGTCTACTTGAGTGGGTGCTCTGCTCCATGAGAGGGCCATGTTTCTATGCTGTGGGTTTTTTCTGCTTTCCATGTCCCTTCCTTTTCCTCTAAACTGGAAGGGACCAGTCTTGCGCTGCGTAAGGAAGGGTGAGTCCTAGACCCAGAAGTTCCAGGTAGGTCTAGTTTAGAAGCAGGGTCATCTGTCTGTCGATGGGCAGTGGCCATGTGTGAGCAGTACACTCAGAACAAGACAGGAACCAAGCCTGTGGACTTGATGGTGAAGACCAGTCACCACGATCAGCCTGGACCCGGTAAGGCTACAGTAGCTGAAGGGCTTCAGGACTTGGTGGCTTTGTGCAGAAGGGCTTTGGTAACCACTCACTGGAGTCTGTAAGGTTTCAGTGCTCCCCCAAATTGTGTACCTTTGGTGATCCAAGGACCTAGGTCACTTGCATGCTGTGGCTGTGTGACATCCTGGTCATTTTTCATTGCCTTTCATACTAAGAGCCGAGGGATAGACTGATAGAATGGCTGTACACATAAAGGGGCTTATCAGACTAACTTACATGGTACAGCCTTGCAGCTGGACAACTGCCTGTGTGTTGGGCTCTCTGCGAGGAGGCACCCAGGGCCTGGAGGTCCCAGTAGCCCTAGCTGGGTGCCAGAAGCCTGGAAGCTTTCAGGAGGGTTGTCGGTCTTGAGTCCACATCAGAGGCTGAAGAAGCTGGGTTCTGAGAGCGGAGACAGCCAGAGGGGAAGAGCAAGTACAAAGTGAGTTTGTTCTGGTGGTGCTCCCACTCTGGGGAGGGTCCTCCTCAGTCAGTTCCAGGAAATGTCCTCACAGGAGTCCCTCCCCCTCAGCCCCCTCCCCACCAAGGCCTGCCTCAGTTTTCTCCAGATCCAGGCACATTGACAAACAAGCTCCACGCTCATAGCCTTCCAGAGGCGTGCCATGTTGTACTCTTCTGGTCAGAAGTTTGTCACATGACCTCATTCTCACCACAAGGGAGGATGGAAAATTCACCAGAGCACAGGGAACAAGGGCTAGATAGAAACAGTCCCTAGAAAAAAAGATCAGAACTGCGGCGTGGTTGTAATGCTGCAAGCCACTGGCCACAGAGGTGAACAAGAGCCCGAGGCACGCCATCGCCATCTCTCAGGGCACAGGGCAGGATATCCATGATTAGACATTGATGATGAGCCTTACCCCACCCCAAGGGCAGTTCCAATCTCTCCTCACACTCAGAACCTGAAGGCCGTTTTTGTTTTGCAAATGTGGGCAGTGATCTCAGAACCTAAGCTACAAGCCAATGTGTGGCCCAGGCCGGAGGCTTCCAGGATCCAAAATCCTGGTGTTTTCATGGTGCTATGGAGTTCTTCAAAGCCACAGCAGCCCTCACAGGGGTCAGTTTTTCCAGATGGAGTTAAAGATCTGGGATCAGTTGTCGCGACCACCCTCGACCAGCAAGAATGACGCAACACACTCTCGGGCTCTTCTCCAGCAGTTTA
>NW_022196905.1:105564987-105565696 GCF_008632895.1 Mastomys coucha
GCAAAATCTAGGTCCCTGCCGAGTTTATCCCAGCAGGACACCATAAGGTTTCCGGACACCGCAAACCATGGAGCCACGATGTCACATTCACTCAAAAATCTAAGGTTGACTTTTTAATTTTCAAATTCTTAGCTAAAAGCAGCTCCTGAAGAGCCAAAAAAATTGGATGTGACTGAGACGATCCCATGGTTAAATATTACTTTCGGTTCGCTACTCCACGAACTTTACTTTCAGTTCGCTATCCCGCGAACTTTATGCTTGGTTCGCTACTTCCGCGAACTTTATGCTCGGTCCGCTACTTCCACGGACTTTATACTCTCGGCTCGTTGCCCCACCGAGCTTTATGCTCGGTCCGCTACTTCCGCGGACTTTAAGCTCCTTTCCGGAGACCTTATTCTGTCCCGACTTACCTGGGACCTTCCAGTGCACTGCCCTGACCACAGGAGTTCTGAGCCTTTTCCGTATCTAGTTTCCCCGTACGTGCCACCAAAATGTCCTCGACCAGCAAGAATGACGCAGCACACTCTCAGGCTCTTCTCCAGCAGTTTATTCAGGAACCTTGAAGAATCTTCTGACCCTGAGGAAAGCCAACCCACAGGTTAAATACTGTATGGTCAGCCAACCAGGTAAAGCCACGTAGTGCTATCTAACAGGCCCACATAGCGGAAGCAAGCCAGTTGACTCAGCCCATAACAACATAAGGAGTTGT
>NW_022196905.1:105565706-105566482 GCF_008632895.1 Mastomys coucha
TTGCGGCTCTCCACAATCAGTGACGACGACGATGAAGATCACAGCAAACTCTCAAGCAAGAGAGAGTGGGAGGCACACATTACAGGTTGGGTATCCTCAATCCCTAAACCCAAACTCTGAAGTGCCCCAAATCCAAAACTCTGTTGAATACCAACACTCAGGCCCAAGTGGAAAAATTCCACATCTGACCTCGGTGGGTCATAGTCGAAATGTCAGAATGCACTGTGCCTGAGAATATTTGCTAAAGCGATCATCATCTGTGTGTGGAAAGGCATACATGAAAAAGCAGAAAGTGTTAGAGTTAGTCTTGGGTTCAAGGTAATTTATTATGAGTATGTAAATATCCTGAATCCAGAGGCACTATGTCCCAAGCCTTTCAGGCACCAGGCTTATAAGTATTCCATATGAACCCTTTGCTGAAGGAAAGGTTTCTGCTGGGCCTCTGCCCACAGCTGTGGGAGATAAGGTTCTGCTACACAAAATCAAAACTATTACTATTGTTATTATTATTATTATTACTATGTGTGTGCAGGAATACATTCATGTGTGTGGGTACCTATTAATATTAGTGCATGTTATTACTATTATTATTAATGTATTACTATTATTGTACGTGGGGGCATGAATATATTCATGTGCTTGGGTACCTATTATTATTAGTATGTATGTATGTATTATTATTATCATTATTGTGTGTGTGTGTGTATGTGTGTGTGTGCAGGAATATATTCATGTGTGTGGGTCCCTATTATTATTAGTGTGTGTATTACTATTAT
>NW_022196905.1:105566612-105583088 GCF_008632895.1 Mastomys coucha
ATTATTAGTGTGTGTATTACTATTATTATTGGTGTATTATTATTATGTATGTGTGTGTGCAGGAATATGTTCATGTGTGTGGGTACCTGTGGAGGCTAAGGACAGCTGAAGGTGTTTTGCCCTGGGCACTGTTCACTTTTATTTTGAAAAAGGTCTCACATGGGTCTGGAACTTGCCAACTAGGCTAGACCTGATCCATCTCTCCAGCCCCAAGTAAAACAATGCAGACCACAGAGCTACTGAACAACTGTGAGGCTATGGCTCTTGGTACTCACAGCTATACCACCATACCAGAACACGCTGTATACCACCAATCACTGCGGGGTATACCGTTTCCCTTTAAACCAACCACATCTCCTTACGTGTTCCTTTGACGTATGCATGGCACACATCTACACATCTACTTTCAAAACAGTTATCCAGAGGGAAGATGGCCCAGCCCAGCCCACACAGGGTCCAGGAAGGAAATGACAGACCCTGCTGCCTCTGACAATATACTTTCCCACCTCACTGTCCCTGACAAGGGACAGCTGCTAATGAGTTCCATTGGCTAGGGCTTTGTTCTAATTGAATCAGACGTATCTAACTTTACTGTAGCCTTCTGGTTAACAGAGGAACAGAATCAATAAACATACCGAAAAATTTGGGCGTGTTATACGGCTAATTCAAATTTTATGTTATAATCATGCTTTAATGTGGCTTCTAATTAGGATAATTAAGCTGCCTGTGACAGTGCTCACTGGGACAGAAGCCACTGCTTTGCCAAGATGATTTGCTGACGGCTTTTATCAGATTTTGGATGCTTTTTTGTTATTTGGTTGGGGTGTTTCAAGGGTGGGATCTGTATAGTGTGGATGAAGGTTCCAGAACTCTGGGTCTTCCCAGAGAAGCCTCAGTTCTGATGTCAGAGCTGACCAGAGGCCTCTCCCATACCCTTGAGCCTCTGGCAGAAGTTTAATGAGCACATGCTAGGTGCTGTGATGGGAACTGGGAGCAGGAGTCAGCCATTGGATATGGGAAACTTGTCTATGGGAAACTCTAGGCATGGTGAGGAGCATGTGCCTGATGCAGGGCAGTCTGGGTGGGATCTGGGTGGGCATCCAAGTCAGAGGAGGCACACACTAGGAGCTGGGTGTTTCTGGCCAAGGTGATAGCATTGGTCTGTGTTGAGATGAAAGGAGCCAGATGCTGTGGGTTCTGCAGAGGGACTGAGTGGCCTGAATGGGAGCTGAGCCTGACAGAGCTCTGACCATGGAAGTCACAGAAGACATTCATGACACTCAGCACCTCCAGGTTAGGCTTCAAGTTGCTGTGATTTATCTCTCCACCTCCCTCCTTCCGCTCCCCCTTCTCTCCTCCCCTTCCTCCCTCCCTTCCATCCCTCTGTACCCCATCTTCTTCCCTTCCCTCCCTTCCTCCCTCCTCCCAAATACAAAATGATGTACTACATGCTCACTCTGTGCAGATCGCAAGTATCTCACCATGGACTCTGCCCTGGTATTTCTGTTACTGACGTTTTCAAAACACATCTTGGTACTCTAGTCCCTGGGTACTCGTGCCCCTCAGAGTTCTGTCTGCCTGTGGGGTGCCACTACTCCCACAGGGCCTTATGATCTTGGCATACAGTGTTGCAGCTCTCTGGTTCCGTGTGTTAATATTCAGTCACAAATCCACTCCACAGTCATCCTCTCAGGGGGCCCTCAGCAGGCAACCTTTAAGCAAGGACTGGGATGGGATGCAGGGGTGAAAAGGAAAAGTGAGCCTGAGAGGAATGAGTAGCCATAGAGCATGCCCCTTATAGAGGCTGGGGCCCCACACTCCTCAGCAGTACAAGCAGAGCCCTGAAGTAGAGTAGCCTCAAGTTCATCTCCGGTAGGCAAGAGACCTGGGCATCAGCATGTGTAGTACTGGCTTCTATCAGTCCCCAACCCCTACACTGCTGGGCATCATGAGCTAACTTACCAGACATCTGGGGGAACCTCCAGATATCAGAGCTGCAGGTGTGAACAGCCGGGAGTCACCCATGGAGGAACAAAGGAATAGTAGACACAGGGCAGGTGTTGACTGCAGTATTCACCTACACAGCTGCCTTCCACATGTCTGTGCACACAGCACCTGAAGCCTGCCTTCTGGCCTGCACCTGCCCAGGGAGTGGCCATTTTCACCTCTGTGATCTCAGCCTGCCCTCTATTACTCTCCTGTCACCCTGCATTTGTATCTGTTCATCACATGTTGATGTATGTGACATGAAGGTTTCAAGCCCTTTGTCAGATTCTTACAAATGCAGGCTGGCTCTCCAGGGACAGGAAGCAAGCCAGACATCTTGCATCCCCCACACTGGAGACTAAGACAGGACCATGCAGCTCCTGAGGGCTTAGCGACCACAGGGCAGACTGCCCATGGCTGCCCTGGCTTCTGCCCACAGCTGTGGGGAGTTCATGTAGCAGCAACACAGGCAGCCAGGTGGTTGGCACCAGTTATGTCCTTCCCTCCTGGAGAAAGAATACATGGGTGTTCCCATGGGATGCTCAGCCCTGTGTAACTCTCCTTTTCTGATCCACAGAAACCTCCTGGGAGGCATATCGACCCTGTAGATCCTGGGGTTAACCCTGATGGTGAGCCGGTGCCTCCACCTTTCGATTGGTATGAAGATATGTTGAAGCAGAGGAGCTCTGGGCACTCATGGCTGTAGCATACTCTCTGTCTTCTACAGGTGGAGAAAGTGAGGCCCTAAGGAGAGTCCCCAGTGGGAGACCAGGGTCTGAGACCTCTGCTTGGGAAGGGATAGCTGCTCTGTATTGGAGTAGGTAAGACTTCCAGAGATCCCAGGACTTGGGCACTGTGCGCAGCTGCTGTTATCGATGGATATTAATAGGTAATGAACTCAGTGACCCGAGTTCACTTGGTAATTACAGGTGAGGTTCAACGTATTAAAAAGATTCTCATTAATGTAAAGCAAAGTTCTCTGCTTCGCAAATGACCAGAAGGGGCATCGACCAAGAACATCGTTTAAAGTTTTATTTATTTATTCATGTAAATTTCAGGAAAATAAACATGTCAAAGTGTTTATAAGTACACAGAGGAAGAGAAAGCAAAGCCAGACATGCTTCTCCAAACATATATATGTACAGCTGTCAGGGTGTGTGTGAGCATTGTTTTACACACACACACACACACACACACACACACACACACACACACAGACTAATATATATGTGCACAGCTGTCATGGTGTTCTTGAGCATTGTTACACACACACAGTAATATATATGTGCACAGTGATCACAGTATGCATGAGCACACACATGCACACACACACATACACACATATACACAAAGAGTAATGTATATGTATGTGTCCAGCTGTCATGGTGTGCATGAACACTCTCTCACACACAAGCATATGTGCATAGATGTCACAGTGTGTATGAGCTTACACACATACACACACACACACACACACACACAGAGTCTATCTCCTGCTGTGAATGGACCTAGGACCCATCCTAGTGTGGTTATCTAGTAGTAGTAGTGAGAACCAAACAACAGAAGGTGAGGCTAGATTCGCCACGCTGATCAGATACAGGCAAGTTACAAGCTCTGCCTGTCACCACAGAGGTGTGAAAATCTAAAGTTCCACGGCAGGGGTGGGGGTGGGGCTTAAAAAGAGCAAGAGAGAATGAGAAACCAGTTCTATGTAATCATGTGTTTTTCTTTTGCAAACTACTCCTCTCCCTCAACACACAGAAATATGAAGAAAATACATCAAAAAGGACAGAAGTGCTACTGAGTGTCTCAGGTTTTCCTGCTGTGAACAGACACCATGACCAAGGCAAGTCTTATAAAGACAACATTTAATTGGGGCTGGCTTACAGGTTCAGGGGTTCAGTCCATTATCATCAAGGTGGGAGCATGGCAGCTTCCAGGCAGGCATGGTACAGAAGGAGCTGAGAGTTCTACATTTTCATCTGAAGGCTGTTAGTAGAAGACTGGTCTCTAGGCAGTTAGAGTGAGGAGAGAACCCGGGGCTTTGATGTTCAGAGCCCAGGAGAGCATTTCTAACTAGCCGGTTGGTGTTTACAACCCTGTGCTTCCTATGCCTCTGTGGCCGTGTGCACCTCCACGACTTCTCTACTCTGACTTGGTGGTCAGGAGCTTTATTCCTTTTGCTGATTTTTCCAAAAAAACAGGTTTATTTCTATGGATTCTGTTTCATTTTGTGTCGTCATCTTCTTGTTGTTCTTGTTCTCATTCTTGTTCCTCTTTTTAAAGATTTATTTATTTATTTTATGTATATGAGCACACTGTAGCTGTACAGATGGTTGTGAACCTTCAGGTAGTTGTTGGGAATTGTATTTAGGACCACTGCTGGCTCCAGTCAACTCCACTTGCTCAATCCCTGCTTGCTCTGACCCAAAGATTTATTATTATATGTGGGTACACTGTAGCTATCTTCAAACACACCAGAAGAGAGCGTCAGATCTCATTATGGGTGGATGTGAGCTGCCATGTGGTTGCTGGGATTTGAACTCAGGACCTTCGGAAGAGCAGTCAGTGCTCTTACCCATTGAGCCATCTCGCCAACCTTCTTGTTGTTCCTCTTCATCTTCTTCTTCATCATCTACTTTGTCTTCTTCCTCTTCTTCCTATCCTTCATCCCCCCTCTTCCTTTCTTTTCTTTCTCTTCCTTCCTCTCTCCTCCCTCCCTCCCTTCCTTCCTTTCTTCCTTCCTTCTTATCTCCTTTTTCTGACTGACCTTGGACTTAATTTGATCTCCAATGTCTCTGTCTGTAAATGTCAAGCTAGGCTCGCTGCCTCAGAAGTCCCTTCCTCTCATATGCAGAGTGACCGCAAACACTTCCAAGTTCATCCAATCCAGCCTCAGTTTCCAAACAGAAATGTTGTCCGTGTCTGCTCCTGCTTTTCTATCTCCCTGCACTGTGTTTAGAGATTACACTTTGCAGTACTAAATCATTTTATATTTACTGAGACTCATTCGATGGCCCAGAAAACAATTGCTATTGGTAAAATATTCCAAGTGTGCTTGAGAAATGAGTATTCTGCTGGTGTTCAGCCTGCCATTCCATAAATGTCAATTAGGCCCATTTGGCTGATTGTGTTTTTCAGCTCTCAATACGCATATTGATTTCATGTCTGCTGGTCTATTAATGATCGGGCCAGGGGGACTGGAATCCCGGGCTGGGGTTGTGGGCTTGTCTGTGTTTGATTTAGTCCTATCGGTTGTTGGCTCACACATTGTGAAGTTTTGTGATAGATATATACATATTTACAATTCTAACGTCCTCTTGATGAATTTAGCCCATTATCACCATGGAAAGACCCGCATTACCCCAAGAGGACTGTTCTCAAGTTTGAAGTGAATACAGTTAGGGTGCTGGGCATTCCCCCAATTTATTGAAAGCATTTAGGTTGGTGAAGGTGGTAGGTACATTTTGGATGAGGTTGGTGATGCTGGCAATGATGGTGATGATTGTGGTGATGATGATGGTATTGATTGTGATGATGGTGGTGATGGTTAAGATAGTGATGGTGGTGGAGATGATTGTGGTTGTGATGGTGATTTTTGTGTTTTATAAAAAGATAAGGGGCTGGTGAGATGGCTCAGCAGGGAAGAGCACCGACTGCTCTTCAGAAGGTCATGAGTTCAAATCCCAGCAACCACATGGTGGCTCACAACCACCCAAAATGAGATCTGATGCCCTCTTCTGGTGCATCTGAAGACAGCTACAGTATACTTACATATAATAAATAAATAAATCTTTAAAAAAAATAAAATAAAAAGATAAGGAGAGAAGAATGCATGTGCAGTCAGGTATGGGGGAAGGGGGTGCCTTTGCAAGCCCATGCCGAGAGACATCCTTCCCCTCTGAGGGACCAGCCACACAATGGTATAGTATAGAATAGAGTTCATTCAAGGCATGAGGAGGGGAGGTGAGAGGGTAGTAGAGACAGAGAAAGGCAGAGAGAGAGAGAGAGGGAGGGAGGGAGAGAGGGAGAGAGAGAGAGAGAAAGAGAGAGAGAGAGAGAGTAGAAGAATAGAGGCCAGCCATGAGCATGTGGAGAGAGAGGGGGGAGGGGAATGAGAAGAGGGGGAGAACAGGAGCAAAAGAGAACAGAGCAAGAACAAGAAGGCAAGAGAGAGAGGAGGGGGCAAGCAGTCGCTTCTATAGTGAGTCAGGCACACCTGGCTGTGGGGTGGAGCCTAGACAAAATGCTAACAGTTGTGATAAGGAACACAACTGACACCAGTGAACTGTCCCTGTTTGCCTGGAACTGCTAAGTCTGTGTCAGCTGCTGACATAGTCAGGCAGACGCCAGACTGTTGAATCTGAAATGTCCCATGTGTCTTGTGTTTGAACACCCGGTCCCCAGATAGAGGTGCGGTTTGAGGAGCCTGCAGCACCTTTGGGGCGACCAAGTTACAGTCCCAGAAGCACATTTGAGGGTTGTATCCCGTGTTCTAGGATAGCTCGATACTTGCTGGTGCCCAAGATGTGAGAACTGCCTTTTATTCTACTGTTGCTGTAGCTGGAGAACCCCAACCACAACTCCTGGGCATGTGCACCAGCACCCTCATATCTGAAGCCTTTCTCTGGCTTTAAAAAAGGAGGGGCTTCCCTGTCCAGAGCCCACTAACTCCACCTCCACACTTCATTCCCAGTAGTCTGAGGGCACCTACTTTGCCAAGCCCTCTGACTTGACAACTCTTGTTAGGCCCGCAGAAAGCTGTTCAATGGTTCCATTTCATCTCTATGGATGTGGGGCTGAGGCACGGTGAGGGGCTGCAGAGGCTAGAATCGAGTTCACAGAACCTGAGTAAGCCTGCTGAGCTGCTGAATTCGCCTGATGAGCTGTGCAGCTACATCATTTTCTCCCCAGAGTTAAGCTCTGGTCTTCTCTTCCAAGGCCAGTGAGGTACTGGATCTCAGATTCACTCCCTCTCTCTCCCCATCCTGGTGTGGAATTGTCAGGCCTCCAGAGTTCCTGGAGACTCAGCAGAGGAGGAGAAAGTGGCTGATGCACAGTCCTGCCTCTCTAGAAGTTGCATAGAGGACAACACATGGCTTCTTGGAGGTTTGGGGGTGGGGAGGAGTCAGAGCCCTGCATGCTTATTCCTGGATTGGTATTCAGACCTGTGTCCCAGGCTTCCACTTAATGCAAACTAGGCTTGTCTGCATCTGTGGCTACGTTATTGTTGCACAGAATCCCCTCTTCAGATTGTTGAAGGAAAAAAGGGAAGAAAATCCCATAACTGTGTATTCCTGTTCATCAATGGCCACATTCTCTGAGAACAACCTGACCCCCAATCCCTGAGCCATCCCCTCTGGCAAAGCCCCCTGCAGAGTAGGACAGACTCTGCTTTCCAAACAGCTGCCTGCGGTCCCAGGCCGGGGCTCTTGATCAGGTCCTTTCCAGTCTTTGGGGAACATGAGAAGAATAATGTTAAGAGCGTCCTCAGGAAGGCACATTTATTCATTGTAAAGAGCTCTCGCGGATCCCGCCATCCTAATTCCCAGATGCCTTTATGCCCTTCATGAAGCTGCTGCTCAGAAATTTATAAAATGTCATATTTGGCAAAACAGAAACCAGAACATGCTCAGTCTGCCAGCCAGCCTGTCTGTCAGTCAGTCTGTCTGTCTGTCTGTCTGTCCATTGGTCAGTCTGTCTGTGCACTGGTTGGTCAGTCAGTCTGTCTGTCTTCCTGTCTTTATGTATGTCAGTCTGTCTACCTTCCTGCCTGTCAGTATGTCTGTCAGTCTGTCAGTCAGTCTGGCTGGCTGCCAATTAGCAATTTCTCTCTCTCCTCTTCCTTCCCTCTCTCTCACTTTTACATATGCCCACACATGTACATACATACATCACCCATATATATGTCATGTATACATACATCATAGTGTCATACTATAGATCCTATATACATTATACTTGCATGTATACATTTTAAATTGACAATGATGTTGAGGTAGCCACGAGTCACTGACCTGGCGTCAGGGTCGTGCAGAAGAGGGAGCATCATGCTCTAAAATGCCACGGGGTCTGCTCATGGGTTAGTGCCACTCTCTGCTGATTTGGTGCCATTTGGTCAACGGAGACACACCCATGGGATATCTGTGCCAAACATGCTCAACTCCTCCTCCACCAACTGCATTTGACCTCCACAATCCCATGGGAGCTATAACTATTGCCACAGACTGTGTCCAGGGCTGAGGACAAAAAGGCAGCTCACCTGCCATCAACAACGGGGCCGGGCTTGAGGCTGAGAGAAGCCATAATGAGAACCTGGGCTGTGGTACCACGATAGTGTCGCATTGGCCTCCCTTGTGAGCCTTTGAGCTTCTTCATCAGGAAAATGAGATAAAAACTAGCTGGTGAGTGCTGGAGAGATGGCTCAGTGGTTAAGAGCACTGACTGCTCTTCCAGAGGTCCTGAGTTCAGTTCCCAGCAACCACATGGCGGCCCACAACTTTCTCACTCCAGTTCCAAGGGACTCAACACCCTCTTCTGACCTCCAAGGCCACCAGGCACACCCATGGTGCACAGAGACGAAACACCCATACATAATTCCCTTTTTAACTTGGGGGAAACAAAACAAAACAAAGCCCTGGCTGGTGGAATTTTCCTAGAGCCCAGTACTTAGAAGACAGACACAGGGGATCATGAGTTTGAGGCCAGCCTGGGCGACTTGGCAGGAATCTGTCACAAGCAAGCAAACAGAGTTTGGGCTGGGGGTGGAGGATACAGTAATGTGAAAAAGTGTGTTATCTGGTTGAGCCACAGTGTCTGCTTGATGGGCACAAAGTTTTATTTTATTTTATTTTATTTTATTTTATTTTATTTTATTTTATTTTATTTTTACATGCAAAGCCTCTAGCTTTCTCATAGAGAGGAGTCTGAAGGGTCCGGATCGAATCCTGGTTATCTCTTTCTTGGCTGTGAAACCCTAGAGAGGTTGTCCTCTTTCTCCATCTGTGCCTACTAACAGTTACTCTTGAACAAGAACTCTACTTCCCTCCTCACTGACACTCTCCTCTGACCGCCATGTCTGGATTTTGTGTCTCTGGTTCGCCCCTCCTGGACAGACTGTCCACAGCCATGTGTGACTCGGAGTCCCTGCCCTAGGCCCAGTAGCACTATTTCCCTCCAGCCCTGAGGTACCAGCCAAGCCGCTGTGCCAGCCACAACCAAGGGAGGCCTGACTGGCTGCAGGGGAGCCTTCATGGAGTCAAACTCCATTTCCTTTAGCACAGGGATCTCTGCCCGGCTGGGCCAGGTGCCAGGCCAGAGTGCAGCTGGCAAGAGAGCTGCCGTGGCTGCACCTGCTCCTTGTGCCTCCGTGTGCAGCCGTGCATGGAGCTGGCCTTCTGCTGCCAGAGTCTGGGGCTGCCCACTCTGAAGCTCATTGTGCAAATGGACAGACCAAAGCTTGGGTTGGTAAGACCACCAATGAATGTTGCCAGCATCTGAGGCTGGACTCTTGGGTCTCTTTTAGATCTTCCCTTTGATGCCCTAGGCTTTCCCTTGCTTTTAGGTGCAACTGAAGTATCACTAGACAAACCTACAATGTGAGCTTGGGCGATGGCTTAGTCATAAGGTTCTTGGGCAAACATGAGGACCCAAGTTCAACCCCCGGAACTACCGTAAAAAAGATGGGTGTGGCAGAGCCCACTGATAACTTCAGAACTGGGCAGGTAAAGACAGGAGAATCCCTGGGGGTTCCCTGGCCAGCCAGTCTAACCTAATTGGTGGACTCCAGACCAGCAAGAGTCCATGTCTCAACAAAATAAGGTGGATCTGGACTGATGTGTTCTCCTTGAATCCCAGCAACCAGAAAGCAGAGATGACAGAATCTCTGCAGGCTTAGGGCCAGTCTGGGCTACAAAGTAAGACTTGTCTCACTCAACCAAAGTAAACAAAAAACCCTATAAGACACCTGAGGAGTAGATGATATGGTACCTGAGATTGTCCTCTGACCTACATCTCACACGCACTCACACATACACACATATACACATTCACACATATACACACAATACACAACACATGCACACACATAGACTCTCACACATACACACTAACACATACACACATATACACACACATACACACTACTCACACATGCACACACATATATACACATGTACAATACACATGCACCTATACACACACATGTACTCACACATACACACATATGCACTCACACATACACACATAGATGCACATATACTCACACATACATACATGGTCACACACATTCACACACTCACACTACACATACACATACTCTCACATATATATACACACACGCATACATACTCACACGTACGCATATACAAATACATATATACTGATATATACATATACACAACACATGCCAATATACCGGTCATTCCTTTAAAATAAGCTTGACTTGACTGAGGATGCTCTCTCCCACCAGCCGATAGAGGTATTGATCTTGCTGAGCCAATGTAGTGGGCGCATCTTGAGTTTTGCATGGCACAGTCATGTGTCCTTCAATGGCAGGGACACACTGAGAAGTATGTCACCAAGCATCCCCAGAGCATCACAGAGTGCATGTACACAAAATAAGCCAGCTGTGAGGTCATGGGTGCCCAGGTCTTCTAGATCACCATAGCATGAGCAATCTGTGGTTGACTGAAGAATCGGGACCACAGGAATGGAAGGACCTGGGTGTCTCAGGCGTCACTTTTTTGGGCTCTCCCCTCACCCACTGTGGTATGCATCTGTGCTCAAGGTGAGCTTCTGGGCTTGTGGCCTCTGCTGACTTCCTGCCAGATCCCAGGACATGGCCACCTGGCTGCTTTCCAAAGCACAGCAGCCACTTGCAGTAGTCCTGTCGGGACTGAGCAGCCTTGCATTATTTGAGTGACCTTGCAGGATATGCATTACAGTTCTCCCGTGACCTCAGGGCTGGGCAGCTCCTGGGCTACAGGGTCCTGCACAGTCTGGGAGCCATATGGGGTATTAGCCTTACAAACATGTCTGTGGCCCAGGAGGCAGGAGCCCTGGCAACCAACCAGCTAAAGACACCTGTCTTCCTGTTAAAGGCTGGAGCTGGAGTCCTTCCAGGGCCCCTGCCGACGCCATCCCTCTGTGCTCTGGCTTAAGCTCTTGTTCTTGGTATTTGAAGTAAAAAATAAGGAGTTTTTTTTTCCCCCTTTGCTGTTCAAACATTTGACATTTTCTGTTAAAGCACAAGGCTCTTGGCGTTATATATTCTGTTGCAGACATGCAAAAGCATCTCAAAGAACTCAATGCCATTCTTTGACTCGGGTCTTTGTCTTCTACCTTGCCCAGGGAGATCAGGTGGCAGGCTCCCTTCCTCCTGCGGAAAGGTGGCCAAACAGGGTCCCAGGGGCTGCACACAAACATGGTGACAGCAATCCAAGTTGGTTATAATCCACATGGATAAGAAAACCCAGGCTAGGCATCTTAGAGCTGCTGAGCTCTCCTATCTGGGGCCCACTTTATAAGAGGGGCTGTCTGTCTGTCTGTCTGTCTGTCCGTCTATTGCCACAGTGCCCTCCACTGCCACCAGCGCACCATGAGACTGCTTCCCACTCTTCAGAGTCCTGGTGCTAACTCCCTGTTCATCCTCTTGAGCATCCATTTCTCCTTTGCTTCCTCTTCCCTCTCTCCCTTTCCCCTCTCTCCTCCTTCTCTCCCTCCTCCCCCCTTCTCCTCTCCTTCCCCCTTTTCCTCCATTTCCCCTCTCTTCCCTCCTACCTTTCCTCCACTCCCCCTTCCTCTTCTCCACCATCTCTCCCTTCTTTCTCTCTTCCTTTTAATGCTAACTTAGTCTTACTTTTCATGGTATCCATGTTATCGTCATGGTATTTGTGTGTGCCACATCAACACACTGAGCTGACATGTCACGACCCATGATTGGCTAGCCTAATATCCTCTAGCCTCTGTTTCAGAAGCTCTTTGTTTTAGAAGCTCTCTTAATCCTCTGTATAGATATTTAAAGTATTCATTCAATGAATGGTTGTCAACCACAGTTGTCCTACTGTGTGCAGAGATCAAAATTGAGCCTTCTTATTCAACTGTGCTGTTAATCCATTCACCATCATGTTGGCAAGCTCCCCACCCTCGAGCCCAATGAGCATGTCATTGTGCAGTGGTAGGAGTATAGAAACGTGTATGTGAGTGGAACATCTGTGTGTGAGTAGAGCATGTGTGTGTAAGTGGAGCATATATGTGTGAGAGGAACATGTATGTGTGATTGAATGAAATGTGTGTATGTGAGTAGAACGTGTGTATGAGTGAGTGGAACATGTGTGAGTGGAACATGTGTGTGAGTGGAGAATGTGTGTGTGAATGGAGCATATGTGTGTGAGTGGAACATAAGTGAGTGGAGCATGTGCATGTGTGAGTGGAACATGTGTGTCTGAGTGGAACAAGTGTGTGTGAGTGGAACATGTGTGTCTGAGTGGAACATGTATGTGAGGGGAACATTATGTGTGAGAGGAACATGTATGTGTGAGTGAGTGAAACATGTGTGTGTAAGTGGAATGTGTGGATGAGTGGAGAATGTGTGTGTGTGAGTGGAACATGTGTGTGAGTGGAGCATGCATGGGTAAGTGAGTGGAACATGTGTGTATGTGAGTGGAGCATGTATGTGAGTGTGCAGCATGTGTGTGTGAGTGAATGGAGTTTGTGTGTATGAATGAGTGGAAGATGTGTGTGTGAATGGAACGTGTGTGTAAGTGGAACATGTGTGTGAGTGAGTGGAGCGTGTGTGTGAGTGGAGGTTATTACATGTGCTGGCTCCTCGGGGACTCCTGGAACTCACAGAGATCAGGCAGAGGACAGTGGTACCAGTTCCCATGACTTCCTGTATCCATGACAATTTGGCCAGCACCTGTATACCTGCATTCTACTCTGGGTGTGAGACAAGACAGTCAGGTAGGCAGGAAGTTAATCAAAGAATGTGGACTTTTCTGTCTGTGCACATATATGTGCATACACATGAGTTTGTGTGTGTTTGTAGGTGAGTGTGCATGTACGTGCTGGTACATGTGCCCATGTGTGTGGGTACATATGGATGTGTATGTGCTGGTGCATAAGTGAATGCTCATATAATATATGTGCATGTGCTTGTGTGTGTTTGTGTGTGTGTGCTGGTGCATGTGACTGATGGGTGTGCATGTGTGTATATTTGTGTGGAGACAAGAAGACAACCTTCAGTATTGCTCCCTAGGGAACATAACCATCACCCTTTTTCACTTGGCCGACACCCACTGATGCCTTGAGCTGTTAGGAGCCCGTGAGCCTCAGGGAGTCTCCCGTGACTCCCTTCCCAGATCTAGGGTAACGAACACACCTCTATGTTGTGGATTTGGCTTGATGTTTGCATTGTGGGCTCCCAGAGTGCCCAGGAATTCGCATGTCTGCATGTAGGACGTGGCAGGTCCCTGCCCCAGTTTGTTCTAGTTGGTAGATGGAACGGCTGGCAGCCGGCAGCTGGGAAGGGAGACAGGCAAGACTTGAGGTTCCGAGAGCACAAAGGAAAACGGCCATGCCAGAGAGATTCAGAAAGATCAGGCCTGAAAAGTGAAGGACAGAGAAACAGCCACCATGTAAGAGTCGGGGATCGTGGCCCTGGAGAGCCTCAGCTGGGCCAGCCAAGATGGAGTATAGGATTTAGAAAGAAGTAATTCAGGAATGTTGGAGGGGAGAGTGTGTTGGCCGTGTGGAAGTTTGGGAGTGGCCAGTCATTGCGTTGTTTAAGGCATGTTATAAGGCTGTGTGTGTGTGTGTGTGTGTGTGTGTGTGTGTGTGTGTGTGTGTGTGTGATTCAAGAATCAAGAGCAATGGGGTAGATAGCGAGGAAATCGCTGCCTGCTCTGTTGCCTAGAGTGGATTAAAATACTACCCAATACCTCTATGCCTAGGTGTTCAAATGAGGGTTCTAGGAACCAGCTCAGGTCTTTGCCCTCGCAAGGCAAGCTCTTTCCCCGTTGAGCCCTAGACTGCACCTCAGCCGGTAGCCTGCAGGATCTCCAAGTCAAGATGTTGGCGAATGTTTACTGAAAGCCCATCCTCCATTGGCAGGTCTTGGAGTAGTGATGACAAAGTGGTAAATATGAGGGAGAGGCTGTTCCATGCACACACTTCAGCCTAGTCATTTATTCACTCATTCACTCCATTCATTCATTCATTCATTCACTCATTCATTAGGTGTTTGCTCCTGCCCCAGTGAGGCAGATAGACACTGAGGCCACCATCACAAATGACACAGGCTGTTCATGCATCCTTGGTAGGTGGCCACTGAGCACCCACTGTGTCTTGGACAGTCTAGCACACCCTTCCCTCTTCCCATGCTTGCTCACATGTCATACTGGTCTCTGACTGGGGACACTGAAGACAGACACAGCCTCTGTTCTTGACTATCTCACAAAGCCATTCCTGTCGGGCAGTAGGGGTGAGTGAGTGGGGAGGGGCACTTTGGAGAATAGAGACATGAAGAGAGAGACCACTGCAGTGGTGGAGAGACAGGTTCTGCCCCATCCCCAACCAGGGGCCATCACACCAGGAGGCATGAGGGGCAAGCTACATCTCCCAGCTACCTGGGGCTGGGCTTCAGGGCCTTCCTCACAAGCAGATTTCCTTCTCCCTCCACGGCCCATGGCCATGTGTGAGGGTTTCCAGGGACCTTGGCTCCTAAGGGAGCCCAGTACCTTTCCCTGGTTGTCTTCTCTGGCCCGGGGCAGCTCTTCTCTCCCTGAGCCATTCTGCTACAGCATGATACAAGGCTGTTTCCACTTGGAAGGTGGTGTCAGGACAGATTCCCTCCATCACCCCCCTCGGCATCCTGGAGTTGACATCTGGCCTAGGGGCCCGTGCATCCCAGCCAGCTTGTCAGCACAGTCTCCCTCTAGACTACTGTACATAACCAGCCATGCAGTACCTCCCTGGTGACAGCAGCTCTGTGGCCTGCATTCCTGCAGGGCTCTCACTCTGGGCTATCTCTTGGGGATTCATTCTACAGCTTACCACTCTTACTGGAGATGGAACCAACTTGTGGTGAATCAAGGTGCTGTTCGTTACAGAGAAAGGATGGGGCTGGAAGGGGAGGGAAAGGAGAAAGAGAGGGAGGGGAGTAGGGAAGGGGATGAAGGGGAAGGGGGAGGATGGGGGAGGAAGGGGGAGAGAGGGAGAGAGAGACTGTAGCTTTCCATAAAATAGGCTTTTAGCCTTTTAGCCAAGAGGATGGGTTGTAGTGAACAGTGTAAAGCTTACGGAGCCCACCAGAAACGACCCCTCAGATACAGTCTACGGCCGATCCCAAGATTTGACTTACTCCATCAGGGAATAAGAGGGAAGCCATTTGGGAATCCACTCAGGGGTTTGGGGACCCAAGTATAGCCCTGAGCTTTTAAGCTGCGGGTCTTTTAAAGGCAAAACCCGCATCCTTGTGTCTCACTTGGCAGCTGCAGGAGGAGAGCTGCGTAAACAGGCAGTTTAACAGGAGCTAAGTTAGCTGAAGCATTTTGGCCCTGAGTCCTAGAATAGAATTGGGTAATTTTCCATGGGATTCTCCATCAAAAAGATCAAATTAAGCCTGAAACGGCCCCAGCAAGAATACAAGATGAGCACAAACCTAACCCTGTGGCAGAGTTTCTGCTATTTGCTTAAAAGGCCACTTGGGTTCCAGCCCTGGGAGAGAGATTGTCTGGAGCAGAGGCCAACGAGGGCACCAGGCTGAGGCAGAGCCATGGCCAGTCAGTGATTCAGTCAAACCCACGCACACTCCCTGTCTGTCCCTCCCTACCTCTTGTCCTCTGTCCATCTGTCTGTCTGTATTTACTGAGTATTTTTGTCCACTTGGGCACCGTAGCCCACTAACAATCAGAGGCAAAGGCTCCCACCCTCGTAAATCCTACAGCACCAGAGAGAGGGAGTAAATTATAAATATACCCAGCTGCTCGGCACGGTGACACACCCCTGTCACCCCAGCCTGTGGGGAGGCTGAGGTAGGATGATCTAAAGCTATCCTGGGATACAGCAAAGCAACTTAATGAGACTTTGTCTGCAAACAAAGAGAAAAGGGACACGGGGTGGGGTGTGGCTCAGTGTGCAGGAGAGGAGTGTGCGGTGTGCAGTTGCACAGGATGTGAGAGGCCGTGGATTCCAGGCCCAGCACAACTTTAGAGAGAAGGACTCAAAATAGTAAGCATTGGCCTCAAAGGGGAGAGAGTGTACACGGTGTGCACTGTGGCGTGTAAAGCCAGTGAGACTGAGCAACTGGAGCAAGACACGTGGCATTTGACTCCCTGGGGTCAGGGTCCCAGGGACAAGGAGATGGAGAAGGTGGCCCGGCCAGGGGCAGTGGGACAGAAAGTTGCTATTTAGTTGTTAAGGAGAATTCATTTGCAAGACAAAGACAGGGTAGGAATGAGCCCTGCTCCCTCCCCACCCTCCCACCCCCCC
>NW_022196905.1:105583336-105601550 GCF_008632895.1 Mastomys coucha
ACACACACACACACACACACACACACACACACACACACACACACACACGCCCTGTGGCTGCTGTGGTCAAATCTGCAAGCCAGCAATATGTGTTAAAGGAGCCTCCGCCCCCGAGACAGTTGCTGAAAAACTCTACAGCTAAGTGGAGGAGGAAGATGACCTGAGCAACCTATTCTTGCCTCAGAATACAGAACTCCCTGGAGCTGTTTTTCCTAGCCTGCTATGGTAACTGGCCACACACACCAGGAAGATGGAAACCAGAGCCTGCAAGAATGGAGCGGATGCCACTGTCCCATCGGCAGGAGCCAGGGAGATGGATGGCATGACCTTGCAGAAGAAGCCTCTGTTTGGGTTTATTAAAACCTGTGCTGTTCCTCCATGACGCACAAGGCTGACTCGTGTAAGGAAATAAAATCAAGAGAGAAATACATCGCAGGGGCTGCTCACTGCCGGAGGCTACATGTCTGGATACAAATGCCTGTTAAGCGACAAGGGCAGAGAGACACCGATGTTCTGAAAATAGTTTGCGACTTCGACGGCAATAACTGTGCTTCTGAGACTCTTCCTTCACAAGATAATCCTAACTAGGAAATAAGAGCTTTATGGATGGAGGTGGGCTCACTGTCTTGTCACTTGCAAGGGGTTAAGAATGAAGGCCATTCGGATAAACTCTGGACCATCCTGGTCAGTGGAAATATTATGTTGCTGTTAAAATTGATCATCACAGAGCATGCACGTCAGCCTGGATGCAACTCATGCCAGCTGAGTGTGCGAGAGGTCCCTCGCATTCACGTGTGAGAAGACAGACTCACAGACTGGAGGAGCCTAAGGCTTATCCATTTAACTTTAAAGCACAGGGCGGGCAGAAAGCGTGTTCTCCTGTAACATAGCCAACAATTTCTGCTGTGTTCCCACTTCCTTTTTCTTTATGAGTTTTTGAAATGCGAGGAAATGTGTCTGTTTCCAATAGAAACTCACTTGGGGTGTGTGTGAGTGTACATGTGTGTGTTTGTGTCTATGTGTGTTTGTGTGTCTATGTGTCATATCTGCGTGTGTCTTTATGTCTATCCCTGTGTGCATATGTATTTGTATATGTTTGTCTGTGTGTCTCTCTGTATGAACATGTGTTTTACGTGGGTGCAAGACACATAAACATGTGTTAAAGCACACAAAATGTGTTTTGAGGAATGGGTGTGTAGTCAGGTGGGGTTTTGCCAGTCTGAGGCTCTGCACAGGCATGTTCTACATCCCTCTGCTTCTAGCTATTAACAAACTTCTATGCAGCAGTCAAAATTTGCCCACGGGTCACCTCCTTTTCTGAGCTCTGCACAGTGAGCATCTCAGTGACTTTTCCTGTCAGAGACGCACACCCTGTGACTATGCATGTGCTGTCCTTCCTCATGGCTCATGTCACTCTACGTGGAGAGTTTCACGTGGTGTGGAAGTCATCCCTGGCTCTTGTTGTCACTACAGCTGTTGCTGCTGCTGCTCTTGTTGTTGCTGCTGCTACTCTTGCTATTGTTGCAGCTGTTGCTGTTGCTATAGTTGCTGCTGTTGCTACTGTTGTTGCTGTTGCTGCTACTGCTATTGTTGCTATTGCTATTGTTGTTGCTGCTGCTGTTATTGTTGCTGCTGCTGTTGCTGCAGCTACTCTTGCTTTTGTTGCTGCTGTTGTTGTTTTAATCCATACTGGAGAGTGAATGAAGGTGCACTCCCACACATACATTCTCATCTTGTCGGGTGTTCACTGTACCTAGTCCACAGAGCCCTGTGATGCTTGTCTCCCTTCTACTGTCAGGCTACTTCAGTGGCTGCTGGTTGGAAGAGCTGGGATGCCAGCCCTGCAGGGAATGCTCAGCTTCAGAGAGTCACTCTCTGCAATCTTTTGCACCTCCCTGGTGGCTCATACACAGTGACTAGTTGGGGTCAAACTCAGGTTGTTGTGGCCAGGCTATCTTAGCACTAGGCCACTTCAGGTGAGGGTTGAGGACTCCATCATGACTTGGGACTCCATCCTGTCTTGGCTGGAGTAACTTCCCCAAGAACATGACTTCCCAGGAACTGGTGGGGGTTGAATGAGTAAGTAGGAGGCTCACAGCCCACCTCCCACCCTGTGGCAGCTCTCGGCCTTTCTAAACGGGGATCTGCATGAAAGGGCTCATGTCTTTACATCTGTCACCTCAGTGTTTGGAAGATGCTGGGGGCGGGGCACCCGGGATGCCTCCAAGAAGAGATTTAGTTTAGAGACAGGTGGGCTCCCTGCATCCTCATCTCAGATCTACACACAAGCGGTCCGTCAGCTGTGGCCCTGTCAGCTGGGGTGAGGAGCAAGACTTCAGAAAGACCTGGAAGAACTGGAGAGTCTCTCTCTCTCTATTCTGCTCCCCAAAGGCCTCTCAGTGCTGCTTGCTGCAACACAAACAGTGACTCGGAGCACAGCCAAAGCTGATATCATTAAAGATGTGTGCAGAGATGCTTGCAGGCCTGGTGACAGGTCTCGGCAGGCTTGGGGTTGTGCTGGGTAAGCACAAATTGGTCTGGCAATTACTAGGACTGGAAGTCCCCCTGGCCCACGCTCAGCCTGCAGGGGCTGCATCAACTAGAGCAAAGGTGGCAGAAGACACTCAGGCCTTGGGACAACCTGCAGGCTGATTCCCAGACAGAGCCTTAGAGCATCACAGGTAAATGACTGCCCTGGGAAATGGGGCTCCTCCAAGCTCAAGGCTGTCCAGTGAGACCTCAGCTGCAGCTGTACCTCTCCACCCACAAGCACCTGGCTGACATGACTTCATTCAGATTTCACTCCAGCTAAGTCTCTCTGTTCACAAGGAAAGGGTCAGTTCCAAACCCCACATACCCCCTTGCCAGCTGTGTGATCTTGAGTAAGACACTCACCCTCTCTGAAACTCGGCTATTCCCCCATAAGGCAGAGCCCATAAAGCTTATTTTTAGAAGTTATTAAGATACCATGGGATGGGGAGATGGCCTGGTTAGTAAAGTGCTTGTGATGAGATGGTACAGACTTAAGTTCTGGCTCCCAGAATCCGTGGGTGATTCTGCCCACACACAGGAGCCAGGCACAGGAGCACGTGTCTATAAACTTCACATAGAGATAGGAGGGTTCCTGGACAGGCAGGCCACTCTATCTAAATCAGTGATTACCAGATTCAGTGAGAGACCCTGTCTTAAGAAATAACCCCTGGCCTCACACAGAGCAGCTTCCAATATGGCTGAGGAGGCCTCACCTGCTCTCATTCTCAGCTGGCCCCATTACTTCCTGCCGACCTTCATTTTTGGACGAGTGCCACATGCCAGTCGTCTCCACTGCACAGAAGACACATGCTCCTTGAGGTATGCCTGAAAAGTGCAGAAGAGCCTGAGAAATAACCACATACCATCCAAGACAGACAAACACCACTGACGCTGGCCACTGCCCAAGGGAGCCTGCACTCCTCTCCGTCCCCATGCCTGGGACACAAATCCCAGCCTTCCCTCCTTAATCAAGTTCTAGGACATCCATGGGCCTCTTCCTGTGGAGGGGGATGTACGGCTTTTATTTTGTTTTATACCTGTACATTACTTTTTAGCCATTTTTCTAATAAAAGTTCTCTGCCCCATATTTTTTTATAAATAAAACCCTTGTGCTTGCCTTTGTAACTAAATCGTGTGTGCTGTGTGTGTGTGTGTCTGTGTGAGTATGACTGTCTGTGTGTGCTTGTGTCTGTGGGTATGCCTGTATGTGTTTGTGTATCTGTGTGTGATTTTGTGTATATGTGTTGTGTTTGTGGGTTTGTGTCCGGGTGCATGTGTATCTCTGTGTTAGTGTGTCTGTGTCTGTCTGTGAGTATCTGTGTGTATGTCTGTATTTGTGTCTGTGTGTGTGTGTCTGTCTATGTCTGTGCGTCTGTGTCTGTATATCTGTGTCTATGTGTATGTGCTCTGTCTGTGTGTGTATGCTGTGTGTGTGTTTGTGTGTGTTGTGTGTGCTGTGTCTGTGTGTGTGCTGTGTGTGTGTGTTCCCATGTGTCAGGCACATATATATGTGTGTGTGCATGCATGTGGAGGCCCATGGTTGGCATCAGTGTCTTCCTCAGTCTCCCTTTGTCTTTTGTACTGAAGTGTGTTTGTTACTGAACCTAGAGCTCCCCCAGTTTGGTCATCCACCATGCCTGCCAGGGGAATCTACTTGCCTGGAGGAATCCCCTGTCTGCTCCTGTGCTGGGATTATGGGTGGGCCTCCATACCACCTGGCATTTACGTGGATGTTGGGGACCAGCCTCAGATATGAAAGTGTTGATGCTCTGCTCCTGCCTGAGCTCCTCTGGTGTGGTGTGACCCGCTTGCTTGGGCACAGCAGGGCGTCTTCTCTAGTTTGTGGTCTATGCTAGTGAACGAACTGTAGCTTCCCCATGCTCTGTCAGCATCATTTCCAGCCTGTTCTGTAGGCCTCTCCAGTGGATGTTAATAAATACAGGAATCAACATGAACTCAAGCTGGGCATGATGATACACACCCTTCATCTCAGTGTTTGGGAGGCTGAGACAGACAGATCTCTGCCAGTATGAGGGCAACCTAGTCTACACGATGACAAATTCCAGGCTAGCCAGGGTGACATAGTGAGACCCTGTCTCAAACTAATAAACAACAAAACAAAACAAAACAAAAAACAAAAATAAACACACAAAACCAAACCGAACAACCAAACAAAAAACCCAACAAACAAAAAGTTCCAAATGACCTTAAGTCCTCTTCTTGCTTTTTCCACCACAAGCTTGCTGCGATCCTGGTAAGACCACAGCAAGATCGTTAGCAGAGCTAATCAAGATAATTGTGCTTTCAAGTCACGTGAAAACTCAGTTGCTTAAAGCCAGAACTGAGACTGGATTGCCTTGCATGTGTGGGTGTTTTGCCTGAATATGTATCTGTCTGAGCATCGCATGCCTGTCATGCCCACTAAGGTGAAAAGAGGGAGTCCAATCCCATGGAGCTGGAGTTACAGACCGCTGTGAGCTGCCATGTGGGTGCTGGGAATCGAATCTGGGTCTTTGGAAGAACAAGTGCTCTTCACAGCTGAGCTGTCTCCCTGAGCCTGTGTGTGAATTTTTAAAATAAGCTTTTGGCTTTGTTTTGGTGGTGTGCATCTGCTCTGCAGCTGGGCATGGCTCCCCCTACCCCAGCTCCGCCCCCAGGGAGACGGAATGCAGAGGGTTTGACTGAGCTTACCTGACACAGCCGCTGGGGGTAGGTGCTAGGCTGTAGGGAATTTCCGAGACACTGCTCCTAGGGTGGGACAACAGAGTCTGAGAAGTGGGAAGGCTGGAGCTGGTTTGGGGATCCCGGGCCTGGGGTGAGGCCAGGGCTGTGGGACTCTCAAACTCTTGGACATCCAGGCACTGCCTGGAGTCTTGGAAGAGCAAAGAAAGGAGTCGGGGGTCCTTGGGCTGGGGGCAGCATCTAGCCGGAGCCAGGGGGGGAAGGGGAGCCCTGAACTGTCCCAGCAGTGATTGTCCTTAGCTTGGCAGAGGCAGGCTTGGTGGCAGTTGTTGCTGGGAGGACAGGAAGACCTTCTATGGGAGATTAGGCTTCAGCTCTGTAGTCCAGTGCCTCTAATTTATTGGTTGCTCATAGTGGAAAATGGATGCATGACATACCATACCCACTTCTCAGGGTAGACTTGAGATTAAATACCTTTTGCAGGGAGGAATGTCTGGGAAGGGAAGTTTATTGGCTAAGGCGTCTGGGCCTCTAGGTACCTCATTAGCATGGAGAACGCTGTTCTGGGCCTATGTGACCATAGGATATGTTTCTTTTATGTGACGAGTCTGGGACGTGTTCCACGCCAGGAATGTGGCAAGGAGTAGGGAGTCACTTCTCTCTCAGGTGTGTGCCCACTGAGTCTCCAGGTCTCAATCTGCTCTACCTTACGGAACTTCCTGACATGGTCTTACTACCCAACAAAGATGCAGGCTTCAGTGCGGTCCTTCCCTAGCATCCCCTGTCCCCTGCACTGTCCTGACCAACCACAAGCTAGATCTCAGTGGGACAGTGGCTTGGGCATGCTCATTTCTCTTGCAATGACTGTATCCCCCACCTCTCCCTTCTCCTCTCTGACGCCCACTTCCCTTCTGAACATCACTCCAACTAAGTTCTACAGGGTCCATGGCTTACGGCCAGCTGTCTTTCACAGAGCACAATTCTCTACAGACTCCTTCAAGTTCTGTGTGATCAATATTCCATTCATTTTCCTTGGTGAACAATATTCCAGGTGGGTGTGACCGTTTGCCAGGAGGAACACGAGGGGGTAGTAGTTTCCAGTGTCTGCCTGTTCTGAGAAAAGCTTCGGTGAGATCCAGGAACAGGCCTGTACACATGCCCAAGTACTCAATGGGGAAGTGCATTGCATATTTATTTTAAAAGGTATTTCATTTCTGTCTGTGTGGTATGTGTATGTACTTGTGTGTCCGTGTGCATATTGAGGCATTTGGTGTGTTTTTGGAATTGCTCTCCAACTTATTTTTGGGGCGGGATCTCCCACTGAACTTGCAGCTCAGTGACCGGGTGAACTTGCAGCTCAGTGACCGGGCTAGCCCAGCTGCCAAGAAGCCCTAGGAGTCCATCTCCAGTCTCCACTTCTCCTACGCTGGCGTCCCAGACACACTACTTTGACCAGCTTTTATGTGAGTGCTGGGATCCTAGCTCTGTTCCTCTGCTCTTCCCACCGAGCCATCCTCTGGCCCTACATATGTTTGTTTATTTGAGACACAGTCTTTCTCTCTGTAACCCTGACTGCTCCAGAATGTCCTATATAGATCAGGATGGCCTTGAACTTGCAGAGAACCACCTGTCTCTGCCTCCTGGGATCTGCACCACCACACCAGGCAAGTAGTTTAGTTGTTATGAGGACCTAGCGAGCTCCTTCTTGGTGTGACTTCCCTTCAAATGCACAGGATGCTGACTCCTTCTGAATGCATAGCACCCCCCCCCACCGCTCCCCAATGCTCAGCCGCCCACCTTCCCCCAGTGCTCAGCAGCCCCCCTCCCCTCAATGCTCAGCAGCCTCCCTTCCGCAAATCCTCCGATGACCAGGCAGTGCGCTGATGTGACTCCCTTGTCTTGGGCATTCTCATGGGAGGGTGTGGCTGTCTCACTGTGGCTTTAATTAGCATCTCCATGGTGCCTCACTACCTTGACATCCCTGGATGCCCTTACTATCCACCTATGATCTTCTCGGGTCAACGGAGTTCTTTCTCAAGTCTATGCACATACTTTGACTGACAGCTGAGAGTTCAGGGAAAATTGGTTCGAGTCCAGGGGACTCATCAAAAATTGGATCTGGCCTGCGCAGAGCCTGTGTGCCCTTGTCACGGCCCAGACAGACTCCACTGCCCAAGGTTCAGATAACAGTCCTGCACAGGGTATGTGGAGGATGGTAAATGTCATGTAGAGAAGCCCGGTGCCTGGAGACCCACACTTGCTGAGTAATTATGTCTGGTGCAGTTAGGACTGCAGCCGCAGATCATAATCGCTTTTTAATTATATTTACCTTGTCGGCAGAGAGCAGAGGTGTGTTATTGGATCTGGGAGGTAACAGTCCAAATCTGCCGATTCCAGAGAGGCAGGGCCCCAAGGAGAAGATGAGGGCAGATAAACCAACTCAGGAGAAAAACAGAGCCCAGGTCATGAGACTGAGCGTAGCTGCTAACGGCAGCCAGCCGGGACTCTGTCTGTGACAGGCATGCTGGGGGTCCGATGATTTTATCTCCAGTACTTCAGGAGGTGGGAAGGGCAAGGGCGCTGATATTCCTGATTGACTTGACTGGATTTAGAGTCGCCTAGGAGACACACCTCTGGCTGTGTCTGTGATGGTTTTCAGAGAGGTTTAACTGAAGAATAGAGACCCACACCAAATGTGAGGGGCACGGTTCTGTGGGCTTCAGTCCTCCCTCTCCCTCTCCCCCACCTTCCTCCCCTCCTCCAGCCCCTCCCTCTCTCCCTCCTCTCCCCTCCTCTCTCCTTCTTGCTGTCTGCTCTTCCAGGCCAAGGTGGACACTCAGGCTGAAAGCACAAACAGCTCCTTCCACCTGTAAGTTCCTTCATGTCTTCATGTCAGTATTTGGTCACAAAATAAGTAAGGTAAACCCAGAGATGAACCACAGTTTGCTTCCTGGACACTAGCTGCAGGGAACTCTGGGGAACTCTCCTGAGATCGCTCTTACTGGCTGCAACGTCAGCCCTGGGAGGTAGCCATGGGTATCATCACTTCCTGTCCGCTGAGGAAACGTGGCTTTCCTAAGGTCACACAGCCAGTGTTTGAACTTAGCCCTTGTAGTGAATCCTAAAAATGAACAAGGCCCTAACCTCGTGCATATGTTCTTGAATCCCGAGTCACATTTGAGCACCGTCTTGGTTCGTTTTTTTGTCAAATTGACATAAACTAGAGTCGTTCTGGAGGAGGAAACCACAATGAAGAAAATACCCCTACCAGATTGGCCTGTGTACAAGACTGTGGGGGATTTTCTTCATTAGTGATTGATGGGGGGAGGGGTCAGCCTATTGTGGTGGGTCCACCCCATTGTGGGTGGGGTCAGCCCATTGTGGGTGGGGCCAGCTCATTGTGGGTGGGGCAAGCCCACTGTGGGTGGAGCCATCCTTAGGCTGGTGTTCTATAAGAAAGCAGGCTGAGCAAGCCAATAAGCAGCACCCTCCATGGCCTCTGCATCAGCTCCTTCCTCCAGGTTCCTGCCCTGTGTGAGTTCCTGTCCTGACTTTCTTAGGTGGAGAGATCAATATAGAAGTGTGAGCCAAATTGACCCCTTCCTCCTGGTGTTGCTGTTGCTTTTGGTCATGGTGTTCGTCACAGCTATAGAAACTCTAAGAGAAGCACACTCCTGGCTCCCCCCTGCTCACTGCTGGCTCCAGAATAGCCTCTGTAAACAGATCCTTCAGCATCTTCTTCTGGAAGATTCTTTAGCTTTCCTGGCTCCTGTCACCTCTTGGTAGCAACATGAGAGTTCCTCAGTAGCAAGATCTCAGCTCAAGGGGTCCTTTAGGGGCAGTGCTGATGGTGCTGTGCTGATAGTGGTGAAGCTGATGGTGCTGATGCTGATGGTGGTGAAGCTGATGGTGGTGAAGCTGATGGTGCTGATGCTGATGGTGGTGAAGCTGATGGTGGTGAAGCTGATGGTGCTGATGCTGATGGTGGTGAAGCTGATAGGAAGGAGCTGGATATTTATTGAGTTCTTACTCTTTGATGGACACTCTCCCATCTTCCACAGGCATTTACTCAGTGGTTTGGGGAATACAGTCTGACAGTTAACCTAGCACCTGGATGAGATGCCAGTTAAACCATGCAAGCTCTCAGGTCCCACCTTGCCATGGACCTACAGAATCTGATGCTGAGGGTGGGGCCAGGCGGCCCACTCTGTAATGTACTCTCTGTGTGATGTGGAAGCTTGCTTGGTCCTGAGCATCACTATGGCAACCAGCTAAGCTCCCTCTAGGCTGTTCATGGAGGGGGCACTGTAGTCTCCATTTTATAGACAGGAAACTGAGGCTCAGAGAAGGGAGTCTCTGTGACCAAAGTCACACAGCTGGCTAAGGAGCGGAAAGAATCCATCCCTTCCTGGCCTAAAACCAGGCCTGCGATTCTCTGCTTGCTGTGCTTGGGGCAAAGTGTATGGCTGCTTCCTGCCTCCTAAACTGTTTCACATGCAGAGGAGTTCAGCTCCTCTGAACAGCTCTGATTGACAGCTTGCCTGCCATCATTCTGTGTTGGCCTGACCCGGGCATAGAAGGCAATGCAACCTTGTTGCAACCTTCTATGCAATCATAGAAGGGATTCTCCTGAGTAGATTCCATTGAGTCTATTCTGCTTATGAACAAAATTATCTCTAAAATCACTGGATGCTCCTCCAGGGGTTAAATTATCCCCTGTTTTGGAACACTCAGCCACCCCTCCCCAGGGTGGAAGGAAACATATGGGTCCCGACTCCACTCACTGAGCTTACTGCAAACAGACTGTTGGGTAGCCCTGGGTGAGTGACTTCCATTCTCACCTCTGGTGGCTTCACCTGTGTTGCCTTGCTTGTAAAATAGGAAGGGGTGGGGTAGGGTCCAGGTATCTTGTCCACCCTCCCTGGAAGAATCCTCTTATTTCCAGAAACCGGGGTACTCCTGCCCATTTTCCATACCCATCTTGGCTTCCTCCTTATTTTCAAAGCGAGGCCATTCTCATTTCCTCTGCTTACCTGATGTGTTTTCCAGTGTTGGGCAGGTAACCTCTGTTCTTCAGAACACATGGTTGACAAGCCAGTCACTGCCACTTGGACTCTTCCCCTCCTATCACTTCACATCCTAGAATTTTCTCTAGAATGTTACTTAGGAGTTTTAGTCCATCCATCAACCATCCATCATCTATCCATCATTCATTCATCATCCATCTACCCATCAATCATCCATCCATAATCCTTCCATCCATCTGTCCATTTGTCTGTCTGTCCATCCTTCCATTCGCCCATCCATCCATCCATCATCCATTCATCTGTCCATCCATCCCATCCAACCATTCATTCATCCACCCATACATACATACATATCCACTCATCCACCCATCCACCCATCCACCCATCTACTCACCCCCATCCCTCCATCTGCCCATCTACCCACCTATTCATCTACCCACCCACCATCCACCCACCCACCACTTATCCATCCTCCATTCATCTGTCATCCATCTGTCTGTCCATCCATCCCTTTGTTCACTAATTTATCAGTATGCTCACTCGCTTTCTGAGTCAGAAGGAATCGACTGGCTTTTGTCCTGTGATTCTTAATTTTCTTCTGCGGAGGCCAGGCTCCAGTGCATGCGCATTTAGATGCTGCTGTGAATGCGTTATTTCCACATCGGCACCTGAGAAAAGCAGGTCACCCATAGCATGGCTGGTGAACCTTATCTAATTAATTGTCGGCCTTAAAGAAGAAAAGAGGCGATGGCCCCCATGAAAAGGGAAGCTCTGCCTCCAACCTGCCTCTGACCTCAAAGCAAACTCTCCTCCATCCCTTGCGTCCTCTTTGAAGGGCAGTTTCTTTCCGCTGTGTTTCTTTTCTCTTGTGACTTGGCTTTCCCTCATCTTTTTGTTGCTCATTATTGGCTGTGAGCAGCTAATAATATCAAATGGAAAATTCTAGAAATAAACAAATCGTATATCTTGTAAACCGCAAGCCTTCTGGGCAGTGAGGTGAACTGTGCTCTGCCTGGCCAGATGTGGATCTTCCCTTTCGCTTGGCATGTTGGCACCATCCCTGTGCCCATGGGTAGTACTTGCACCATTTTGGTTGCCTGGTCTGCTGCTGTTTGGGGGAGGAGGACAGGCCACCTCCACTCAGTTCCACTCACCTCTTAAATCTCAGTATGGTCGCTGATCTGCCAGTGCAACTCATTTGTGAATCGAGGTTATCATCAGAGACGTGTGTGTGTATGTGTGTGTGTGTGTGTGTGTGTGTGTGTGTAGGGGGCCACCGCACCCCAGGGTGACCTGGACTGAGCTGGACGGTGCAGGTCTGGGTAGTCCCACACCCTGCTGCTTTCCTCACCAGAGGAACCGAGTAGCAGTTTGGGGAGTCACTCAGAAGTCTTTGGTATCTTGTAACTTTCTCTGCCTGTTGGAGAAAACTGGAAAATAAATTTAAAAACCAGTACATGCTAGGTTGGTACCGAAGACCAATGTTGCTCGGATCCCTCAAATATTTGGTGGATAAATTAAGCAGCGGCCCAAATGCCTCCTTCCTTTTCTCTATTGACATAGGTTTAGGGGAGCTTGGAAAGAATCCAGTTGAGGGGAAGAGGCAGTTCACTGGATCTTTGAGAAGTTAACCTCTGACCCTCCTGCCCCTGTCTCCACGTACAGGAATCACAGAGATCATAGCTGCTCACCATACCCAGTCTTATACAGGACCGGAGCATCAAACTGTGCATGCTCCCATGTGCTAGACCAGCACTCCATTAACTGAGCCACACACTCAGCCTCATGGTAGGAGTTTTGAAACCAGATCAGAAAGTCACCTTAGCCAGTTCATTACCATCCTCTGTTGAGTACTGTTGTCTAGAAATAGCAGCCAAACATGACTTTGGGCATGGCAGGAAGGTTTGGATGATGCTGAGGGTCTAGGAGGACCCTGGGATAAAATAGATGCTCAACTATGGTTTCTCTGCCACGCCACTGTAGTTGGCTTTTCCTGCGTGTGTGGAAGCGGGGTGCAGAGTGAGAGAGAGGCGGTGCACCTGTGCTGGCCGGCTGCAGTTTCATAGCGGTCTGGGTGGAGATGGAGTGTCGTCTCCCCTGCAGACCCCACAGCGACTGTCATCTGTCGCCCGTGAAAGCCAGCTCACAGTGAACTCCCACAATGCCCTTGGCACGTATCCCAATCCGCAGTCAACAAGAGGTGGCAGCTTCACCACCCAGCCTTTTATCCCCACAGTGAATTCCCAGCAAACGGGGGTGTGTATATAATTATCAGAGATGCCGGTCTTGACTTTAAAACAAACCGTCAGCTCCAGTCCCAGTCATCTCCAAGGAGTAGCAGCAGAGGAGGGAGCCGGGGGCTGTGCTGACATGTCATGGGTGATTAGAGGAGGCATACAACTCTGTGCACTGGGGATCGTGCGGCATTAAAAAAATGGAGGCGGGATTTAATAGTACAGGTTGTGTTTTTAATTACCTTAGCAAACGAGCCGTTCTTGAGCTTGAGTGGAGTTATTGGAGAAGCCACCCGCAGCATTCCCAGGCTGCCTGAGTCAAGTGGGCTTGCCGGAGTGTCCTCTTCCCAGAACGCCCTCCCCTCCCCCAGCCCTCCTCCAGGTTATTAGTGGCAGGTTCATGGACACAGAGACTACAGATGGACTAATCGGGTTTGAAGCCAGTGTCACCGGTTATTAGCCTCATGATGCTGGGCAGGATGGCTGCCACAGGCCCACCTGGGTCTATATTTATGCTGCTGCTGCAGCTTTGGTGTCTTGAAGTAGGGGGCTAATTTGGAACTAGTTTCATGGTAGCTGTGGCTGGTTAAGATTCATCCTGGAGCAGCATTTGAGGCATGCTGGGCTCTTTATCAAAAAGGCAGGCTTACAGAGATGCACACACACACACACACACACACACACACACACACACACACGCTGTGCTTTATACTCACCCAGAAGACATTTTAGTCAGGTGAGGTAGTACACACATAAAATCCCAGCATATAGGAGGCAGATGCAGGAGGCTTGCCACAAGTTCAAAGCCAACCTGCAAGTTACAGGTTTGCCTGGGATACGTAGAGAGATCTTGTCACAAAACAAAACAAAACGCCACAGACATTTAGTCCCATTTTACTGACAGGAACACTTCAGGAGACAAGGTAACAGGTGCATATGTCACAAATGGCAGAGGAGATCCCCTGAGATGGATGGGGGGACAACTTAATGTCTCCACAGACTCTGATGGGTGACTGTGGTGACAGCGTTCATGGGAAAAGACAGCTGGAAATGATGACACACAAAGGACGCACCGTGAGCTGCCTATGGCTGTGCTGGGCATCTTAGTTAGGGTTTACTGCTGTGAAGAGAAACCATGACTAAGGCAAGTCTTATAATGTATAACATTTAATTGGGGCTGGCTTACAGGTTCAGAGGTTCAGTCCATTATCATCAAGGTGGGAGGCATGGCAGCATCCAGGTAGGTGCAGGAGGAGCTGAGAGTTCTACATCTTCATCCGAAGGCTGCTAGGAGAAGACTGGCTTGCAGGCAGTTAGGGTGACAGATTTAAAGCCCACACCCACAGTGACACACCTACTCCAAGAAGGCCACACCTCCTCCAACAAGACCACACCCACTCCAACAAAGCCACACCCAATCTAACAAAGCCACACCCACTCCACGGCCACACCTACTCCAACAAGGCCAGGTGTCCTAACAGTTCCAGTCCCTGGGCCAAGCATATACAAATTAGCACACTGGGCATACGCTAGTCATCTTCACACTCTGACTCTGACCAAGGCTGTCACCCTGTGCAGGACACTCCCTTTTATCACCCATGAAGTAGGACCAGCAACAGCTCCCTCTGGATGATGGCTGATCTTTTGTGAACTTGGAGACAACTAGAATCACAGTAGAAATAAGTCTCTGGGCAAGTCTGAGAGAGGTGGCCTAGACGAGGTTTATTGAGGGAGAAGACTCTCCCTAAGCGTAGGGGTGGAACCCCAGGCTGAACAGAAAGGAGCTGAGCCCCAGCGTTGTTCTCTGTCTGCCTCCTGACTACAGATACAATGTTGCCGTCTGATGCCTTTCTCCTCCCCCCAGCCCCTCAAGATGCAAACTCTGCCTTAAGTTGTTCTAGTCAAGTACTTTGTCAAAGTAGCGTGAGATCTAAATACACTACATTCCTTAATGGGTGTGGGGACAAAGTGTGAGGACAGTGTGTGACAGAGTGTGAGGACAGCCCAGGTGACAATGGAGAAGAGCCTTCATGGGACGTTTTGGCTCCCTCCTGAAGCCAGCCTCCCAGAGCATGCAGGGCCAAGTCTCTGCTGCTGAAGTCACAGAGTTCAACCCTGAGAGCTGGAGTGTCAGTTGTCATGTTTTTTAAAGTAGCCACTGTCTTCATTTTTTAATTTATTTTTATTCAATCAATTAATTACTTTATATTTCCACCATAGTTTCTCATACTTCCTTTCCTCTTGGTCCTTCCCACTCATCTCCCCTTACCTCCCCTCCTCTGTTTCTCTTCAGAAGAGGGGAGGCCTCCCATGGATATCAAGTGCCTTGGCATATCAAGTTGCAGAAAGACTTAGGTGCATCTTCTATTGAGGCTAGACGAGACAGCCCTATAGGAGATTATTTGTTTTAAAATAAATCCATGTAGCCCAGGATGGCCATGAATTTTGTATGTAGCCCATGATGTCCTTAGACTTCTTTCTATCTCCCTCTCCCAAATGCTAGGATTACAGGTGTGCACCACCATGCCTGAGCTTCCGTGCTCCAAGCTGCTTGCACTCTAGGCAAGCGCCCTCCTGACTGAGCTTTGGCCCCAGTCCCAAGGTGTTCACCTTTCCTCCTTTAAATGTATTTTTATTGGCATTTAAAGGAAGGCGTTCCATGCTGACATTTGCAGAGCGCCTTCATCTTCGGCTGCCGAGCACCCTAGACGACCTGCTTGTGTCTGCTCCTCTGTCCTTTTCTGTGTGGGAGGGAAAACATGAACTATCTGTCAGGCTCAAAAAGGTGGTTATCTTCTCTTTTCTCATCCAGCCGACAAGACAAGACACACTTCTGACTCCAAAGCTCTCATCTAGGCATGAATAGGAGCCCATGAGGGACCACTAGTGTGTCTTTGTCAGTTCCTAGGTATTTCTGGTTTTGCATCCCAGTTTTGCATTGCATGCTGTGACCTTCTTCTTCTTCTTCTTCTTCTTCTTCTTCTTCTTCTTCTTCTTCTTCTTCTTCTTCTTCTTTTTTCTTTTTTTTTGGTTTTTCAAGACAGGGTTTCTTTGTATAGCCCTGGCTATCCTGGAGCTCACTCTGTAGACCAGGCTGGCCTCAAACTCAGAAATCCGCCTGCCTCTGCCTCCCAAGCGCTGGGATTAAAGGCGTACGCCACCACTGCCCGGCTTTTTTTTTTTTAAATCTGCTCAAAGTCCAATGTGTATTATTAATCTGCTTTTTTTTTTTTAAAGTGTGTAGCCCAGGCTGGCCTCGAACTCGTGATCCTCCTGCCTCTGCCTCCTTCAGCAAATCCTACCAGCGTGTGCCACCACAACCGGCTGCTGTGACCTTCTTAACAAATCATCCTGGCTGACATAGGGGCCGTTTGGACTCGCAGAAGCTGGGGGCCCGGAATTCAGGCCCTGGCAGAGTGGGGTGGCTTGTCTCTACTGCCCAATTCCTTGGTCTGGATTAGAAGAAGCTAGGGTCCGGTTTGCACATTCCTGATGGGTGACCCCGAGCAGAGTTTGAAGCTGCTGCTTGGTTTATGTGAGACACTCCATGCGGTCTCTCAGCTTGGTTGACTTGGCCTTCCTCATAGCAGGTAAGACAGGTGAATGGCATCTAAGGTGAATGGAGTGGGAGAAGGGGGAGGGGCAACATGGAAAGGAGAGGGGAGAGGAAGGGGGGAGTGGGAAAGGGGAGACTGGTTCTCTTTTATGACCTTGAATCCTTGAACACACACACATGGGGGGGAGGGGGAGAGAAAGAGAGGGAGGGAGAGAGAGAAAGAGAGAGAGAGATCTGAAAACCAAAGCTTGACACATTCTCCCATGACCCTCTGCAGCAATACAACACTAATGTCCCCTAGAACAGCCAGCTTTGAGATAACCAATGGGCAGGCAGTCCTGGGTGTTTTCACAAGAAATTGTTTCAGGGTGGGACCCCAAGAGGTCAGTGAGTGCAAAGGCCAGAAGGAACAGAAGAAAGACAAACACATGATGGGCCAGTGACCTTAGTCCTGCCAGAGAGGACTCTGTGTGTGTGCTCTTCCCTGATTGCGCTTGGTATAGGAGAGGGACCAGAAACCATCATCGACTTGAAGATACACTCCCTCCTGGAAGGATGGTAGATAGGCACTCACACCAGCAGAGAGCTCACATCAGCAGGGGACTCACACCAAGAATGTGGGTCCCACCAGGTATGGGAGCATTGTCACCCTGCAGGGCTCATACCAGGCTTGGGGAGATACCAGGTTCTGGGAGCTCATGCAGCTGGGGTACTCACACCAGGTGAAGGAATCTCACTTCTTGTGTGAGTAATTCACCCTGGGTGTAGGGAGCTAGCACCAGATGTGAAAAGCTAACAATGGATTTTGGGAGCTGGCATCTAAGGAGCTAGCACCAGGTGTGAAGAGCTAGCACCAGATGTGAGGAGCTAGCACCAGGTGTGAGGAGCTAGCACCAGATGTGAGGAGCTAGCACCAGGTGTGAGGAGCTAGCACCAGGTGTGAAGAGTTAGCACCAGGTGTGAGGAGCTAGCACAGGTGTGAGGAGCTAGCAACAGGTGTGAAGAGTTAGCACCAGGTGTGAGGAGCTAGCACCAGGTATGAAGAGCTAGTACCAGGTGTGAGGAGCTAGTACCAGGTGTGAGGAGCTAGCATCAAGTGGGAAGAGCTAGCACCAGATGAGAAGAGTTAGCACCAGGTGTGCGGAACTAGCACCAGGGTCACAGTCTCTGTCTTGGACAGTTAGCAGCTGGATCCTATCTCCTCCACACTGAGAACATATTTACTAGTATCTGGCAGCTTCTTTCCACCATGCTGAGGCAGTGGCTTCTTGGCTCAACTTCAAGTGTGGCCCTGAGCATCCTAGGGGCTGAGTGAGGAGAGCCCCTGGAGGGGACAGGAAGGAAGATCAGCAGCTGTATAGAAGCACTGGTTTGGGAAGGTTGTGAGCTTTGCATGAAACAATGTGGAAGAGTTGGACCAGAAGGGAAGGAAGAGGGTGGGGAAGATGCTGAGCAGACACTGGTTAAGGCAGAGGGTCAGCACTGTGTACAGGGGGCCAGCACCGGGTACAGGGGGTCAGCACCGGGTACAGAGGGTCAGCACAGTGTACAGAGGAACATGGGTACAGAGGGCCAGCACCATGTACAGAGGGCCAGCACTGTGTACAGAGGGTCAGTACCATGTACAGAGGGTCAGCACCGGGTACAGAGGGGTCAGCACCGTGTACAGAGGGCCAGCACCGGATACAGAGGGTCAGCACTGGGTACAGGGGAACATGGGTACAGAGGGTCAGCACCAGGTACAGAGAGACACACTGGGTGCAGAAGGCAGTGAGAGGGGTCTTTCTCATGTGTGGTATTTTGCATCATGTGTACTGTGTTTCTCATGACTCACTGCATGGGATTTAGGTGCATGCGTGGGCACCAACACACACACAGGTACACACACATGCATGCACATGATTCCCATCTGCTCTTTCAAATGTCCAGGAGGCTCTTTTCCTAGGCACACTGTGTGAGTTGCATGGTACACCATGCAGCTCTCAACAAGAAGTCATCAAGAGATTTCTCAAGTAGAAGATCGAGATGTGTGCCTGCCCTTCTCGGCTTAAATTCTTGATGACATTTCCAAAGAACTGCTTTTTCCTTGGAACTTTTAAGTGACTCCAGTGGCTGAGCCAGCTCTCCTCTCTGAGGCTCTGAAGTGGTTTGTGCATTGACTGGATGAGCCCACGGCCTCCCCC
>NW_022196905.1:105601560-105648567 GCF_008632895.1 Mastomys coucha
CACACACACCCGGGTCTAAGAAGGCCCTGTCACAGAGTATATTTGGGGCTATGTTTCATATAGACCCAGTTATGCCCAGCCAGGCCACTCTTGCGCACTCAGGTCCTTCTGAATGCACAGGCATCGTGAGAGGATCCTGCAACTCAACTTGTATGTGGCAACACCTGTGGGAGGGGGCTGGATCAGTGAGCACAGGCGCCCAGCCAGCCCTGGCTCTTCTCTCAAGAATCCAGGAAGCTCTCTCCCATCCTCTGGGTGGTCCAGGAATGTTGATCACCTTGCGCCTTATCTACTTTGCAGTCGGGGACACAAAGGTTCAGAAAGCACAAGGTGGGATCATAGGAACATGTGGCTTCATTCCGCTTGCATCACAGTCTAAAACACCTTGACAAAAACAGCTGATGGAGAGAAACAGCTTTGTTCTGGCTTATAGTTCATCTCAGCAGGGAAATCACAGCAGCAAGAGCTTAAAGCAGGCTAGTCATACCATGTCCACGGTCCACAGCAGGGAGAGATGAATGTATCCACATTCGCTTGCCTGTTTGTATCTCTCTGCTCTTATATAGTTCAGGGACAAAAAAAACAAAACAAAACAAAAGACAAAATGGGGTCTTCCCACAACAGTTAACTTAGTTAAGACAATTCTTACATGTACACACACACACATGCACATGTACAAACATATGTGCATATACACACATGTGTGCACATACACACACATGACACACAAAGATGCACAAACATATATGCATATACACACGTGCACACATATGCATACACACATGCACATATACACACACATTCATGCACACAAAGAGGGAGGGAGATAGACATATCCACATACAGGCACATTCACAAATATAGTCATATACATATGCACACACATACACACATGTACAGAGAGAGCAAGCAAGAGAGAGAGAGAGAGAGAGACTCTGCAGATGAGTCTTAGCTATATTAAGTTGAGCATAAAAGCTAATCATCACAATGACGGGTTAGGGATCAGGGATAGGCTCGCAGCCCTGAACTTTACACTTTTTTTGGTCCCCAAACAACACAAGTCAACATGTCAAATCCAGGCTGGAACAGCGTGCTTTGATGGCACACATGGAGGGAGAAGAGCTTACTATGCTGGTCAGAAGAGACAGCTCTGCTTCAGGGCAGTGTGGCAGCTTGACTGCTGGGAATAGAGATGGTCCTAGAGAAAACAGCATCGGCAGATGAGCTGTGGGGGAGGCGAGCAGAGGGTTTGGGGACGGGAGTGTGGGGACCATGGTGGTGTGGTGTGGCAAGAAAGCAGATACCAGGATACACAGAAGGAAGCTGCTTTGGAGGGTCCTCGACTAAAAACAAGAAGGTTGGGGAGGGAGTGGGAGTTGAATCAGTTCCTGTACAGTTCACACCAGCTGTGTGACATTATGTGAGTGTAGGAGCCTCTCTGGTCCTTCATGTCTGTGCCTGCACAGACTGGCCTTTGAAGGACTGTCATGAGAATCCTTCCCAGAATGCTCAGCACCTTCTAGCCAGGCCAATACCATCTCTGAGAATGGACACTCGCTGGCCTTTTAGCAAACCCCCTCCCACCACTACCACAATGTGGCAAGCACAAGATGAATTGAAGGCTCAGAGAAGTAGTAAGTCAGCATGCCAGGTCACACAGCCATGAAGAGATGGAATTCGAACCCAGCTCTGCTGATAGCACAGTCCCGTGGGCTGTGATGCTCCACGTGGCGGGGGAGCAGAACCAAGGTACTTACAGGATCTCCCCTTCCTATTGAGGTCTCGGTTCCCTTTTTTTACCTTTAGGTAGGTTGCTTCTATTTATTAAATAGGAAACCCCAGGAACAAAGCCAGGGTTCTGCAATCACTTCGCTTCCTGCTTGGTTTCTCAACCTGCACTGGGAGGAGGGTGTTTGCTGACAGGTTTTAAAGCGAGTCAGAGATGCTTCAAATCATAATCCACCAAGGATATCAACTGTGGACAAGGGTTGGGGAAGAAAACGGTCCAATTTGCATTGAGCAAAGTGGTGATGTCACAGGGAGCAGGTGTGGGAGGAAGGGGGAGGGGAGGAAGGGAGAAGAAGAAAGAGGAAGGAGGGAAGAAGGGATAGGGAGGAAAAGGAGGGAGGGAAGATGAGGGAGGAGGGGAAGAGAGAGGAGAGAGGAGGGGAAGGAAAGAGGAGAGGGGAGGGGGCGAGGTGAGGCTCAGGATAGACAATGCCAGGAACGGCTCTGAGATTGAGCTGTTGATTTAAGGAATCAGGAAAATGGCCCAATTACAGCATCAGGCGGAGAGAAGAAAGGAATGGAAACTTACCTGGGAAATGAGGAAGGTGCCTTCCATCCAGCATGCTTGGAGAAGGAGCTACTCCGCCCCCACAGCATGGGGGAAGAGGCACTGCTGGGGGAAAAGGAGGCATTGACAGGAGAGAGGCAGAACAGAGAGGGAGACTTGAGGTAGATGCTCAATGGCCTCATTGACTGTCCCAGGCCAGCATACTCCCTGGGGGATCCAAGCTACCACATATATCCCAGGGCCTCCTGTTCTGACCAGGAGACATCACCAGCACGGAGGTCCCTAAGGGCTGCCTTCTGGCTATGAGTAACTCCTACCTGGCCCTGAGGAACATCGAGGTGGACAGGCCAGGGAAAGGTCAGATCTGACCGACTCTGATGAAACTTGCTGTGTTGCCGGGTCCAGTGCACCTGCCCACTCTAAGTCTCAGGGTCATGTCTGTGATGTGTGCCTATGATTGCTCCCTGCTCACCCCCAAGGCTGGTGCAAGGATTGTATGTGACTGACTCTGAGAAGCCAGTGTGTCCAGAGATAAGGCATCCCTTGTGACCCTGCCCTGGTTGGCATCTGCTCTGTGGCTTTCTCCTTACTCACAAGTCATCAGTCTGTCACAAATTGAACCACTGTGTCTGAGAAGACTGAGGGAGAAGAAGAGAGAACTCATATCTTATTCCATTCTGGAGAAAACCTCTCTTAGTGGACCATGGAGCCCAATAGGGTCAGGCATGATGATGTACCATGTGACTGTGGTGTGTGTTGGGGGGAGAGGGAGGGAGAGAGAGAAAGAGAGAGAGAGAGAGAGAGAGAGAGAGAGAGAGAGAGAGAGAGAGAGACTGGGCATGAGGCCAGGTCTTAGCTCTTGCCAGATGAACACTCTCGAGTGAACCCTGCCCCCAGTAGGGTTGAATTTAGAAAGGATCAGACCCTGCCAGAATACTCTTAGTTTTTCTGTGAAGCCTCCTCCCATGCCTTCAGCCAAACTTGGAGAAGTCCTGGGGGGTGGGGGGGAAACACACTGCCTGTTGTGTAGTGCACACCCCATGGCTTCTGTCTCACAGTGGAGAATCAGATGTCCCTCCCTCGGGTCTGCAGGCAGTGAGGGCTATGGTGTGGCCGCAGCTGCTGAGACCAGGGTCTTGTGGCAAGATCTCCTTCCCAGTGGCCTGGGGGGCTTCAGAAGTTAGAACCTTCTAGATCAGTGGTTCTCAATCTTCCTAACGCTGTGACCTTTAAACACAGTTCCTCACTCTGTGGTGTCCCCGGACCATAAAATTATCTCATGGCTACGTCACAACAGTAATTTTGCTCCTGTTACGAATCATTATGTAAATATCTGTTTTCCAATGGTCTTAGGTGACAGCTCTAAAAGGGTTGGTTGAGCTCCCGAGGGGTTGCGACCTGTAGGTTGAGAAATGCTGTCCTGGATGAAGTGGCTGGGGTCCAGGAGTTCCCTGCCCTCTAGGGACCAGGCACAGGCCTTGTTGGGTGGAGTTTTAACACAGTGGAGGGTTAGCTAAAACAATGGGGACAATAGCTGCCCTGGACTCATGAAGGGTCTCCTTGTGACTACTTCCTGAGGCACTGTTTGTGGTTGTTTGGGTTTGCATTCCACAGAGTTCTAGGAGTTTGTGCTTTATGGTATTGTGCTGGCTAGTTTTATGTCAACTTGACACAAGCTAGAGTCATCTGAAAGGAGAGAGGTCAATTGAGAAAATGCCTCCATAAGACTGGGCTATAAGCAAGCCTGTAGGTCAGTTTCTTAATCAGTGATTGATGTGGAAGGACCCAGCCCACTGTGGCCCATCCCTGTTCTGGTGTTCCTGGCTTCTATGAGAAAACAGGCTGAGCAAACCTTGAGGAGTAAGCCAGTAAGCAGCACCCCTCCATGGCCTCTGCATCAGCTCCTGTCTCCGGGTTCCTGCCCTGTTTGAGTTTTTTGTTTTTGTTTTCTGTTTTTTGTTGTTTTGTGTGTGTGTGTGTGCGAGCGCGCGTGCGCGTGCATGCGCGTTCGAGGCAGGGTTTCTCTGTGTAGCCCTGACTCACTCCTGGAACTCACTCTGTAGACCAGGCTGGCCTCGAACTCAGAAATCCGCCTGCCTCTTCCTCCCAAGTGTTGGGATTAAAGGCGTGCGCCACCACTACCCGGCTTCTGTTTGAGTTCTTGTCCTGACTTCCTTAGATGATGAACAGTGATGTGGAAGTGTAAGCCAAATAAACCCTTTCCTCTTCAGCTTTCTTTTGGTCATGGTGTTCATCACAGCAATAGAGACCCTAACTCAGACAGGTTGCAAAGCCAACAGACATTAAAGTGGAAATGTCACCCACCAGCCCCTGGCACAGTGTGGCCCTGGGCATTGTGTGGCTTCTTACTGTCTGACCCCGCCCCCCACCCCAACTTACTAGTCAAGTTGACACAATTCAGAGTCACCTGGGAAGCGAGTCTCAGTGAGAAGTTCAGGCTGTTTGTGGAGGACTGTCTCAATAAATGAATGGTTATGACTCAGCCCAGTGTGGGCATCACTATTCCTTAGGCAGGGATCTCAGATGATGTAAGAGAGGAGTAATTAAGCTGAGTGCAACAAGTGAGCATGTGTTCATTGGTCTCAGCTCTAGACAGTGTGATGTGATCTGCTTCGGGTGCCTGCCTTGACTTCCCCTCAATGATGGATAAATTGCAACCTGTAATTGTGAGCCAAATTAACCATTTTTTTTCCTTAAGTTGCTTTTTGTCAGGGTGTTCATCACAGCAACAGGAATGAAAAGGCACCCCCCCCTCCCCTGAAAACACCTTGTGTGTAAAGTCAGGGGCTTCCTGTCCCCTCACCAAGCCACCTAGCACAGCTCTTGCCTTCTTGAGCTCAGCTCCCAGCTGGCGTTAATTAAAATAAAGTGACCTCTGGAGGCAGACAGCTATGGGGAGCCTGAGTGGACACGAGACACCAAGGAGCCCCAGGGCTGCCAGGAACCCGACTGAAAAGCATTTCAACTAAGATATATCGACACCACCAGGGCAGAATCAGTCTCTGGGCGCCAAGAGGCTTACAGGCTGTTTATGACCTTTGACCTGGCTTAATTTCCCCATTCCACACTGAGAAATGCTGCCCATCCACAGACAAGGCATTGACAAAGTGGTCGAAGCCACAGTGGGTTAAAGGCCACATTCCAGGGGCTGGAGAGACAGCTCAGTGGGTAAAGTACTTGCTGAGCTTGAGGGCCTGGGTTTGGAAGGCAGCAGCCCTATGAAAAGCCAGAAAGAGTGGCATACGTGTTACTCCAGAACAGGATGTGAGTTACAGATGGGGCCCTGGGGCTCCCTGGCTACCTCGCCTAGCTGAAATGGTGTGCTCTGTGCTCAGGAAGAGACCTCGTCTCAGCAAGCAACTGAGAGCAATGGAGGTAGGATGGTTGCTGACATCTGCCCTATGCAGCCGTGCATACAAGAGCACAGCACACACACATACATATCACACCCTCATATAGATCACATACATATGCATAGAGACACACGTGTACACACACTCACATATAGGACACACACACTCACACATACATACCACACACTCATACACACATATGCATACATATACATGTGCATACACACATGTACATAATATACACACAAATGCACATGTACACACACATACACTATACACATACATACATACACACTCACATAGAATACACACAGTTATACACACTCATAATACATATCACACACTTATACATGCAGGTATACACACCCATCGGCTCAGGTGCACACACATAAATTCACATACACACCACATACATATGCATACACATATGTACACACACATTCACACTTAACATACACACATGGGTACTTGCACATACACATGGGCTCAGGTGCACACACACATACATACCACATACACATGCATACAAACACACACATACACACATATACAGATGGGTGCAGGTGCACACATAACACATAAATGCAGGTACATTGGCTCAGGTGCATACACACACATTCCCTCAGACACACACACACACACACACACACACACACACACACGCACACGTGTACACATGCACACATGCACTTCCAGTCCAGGGTCTCTTCTGTTAGAGAAGAGCCTGAGCTCTACCTCACCTGTGCTACCATGTGAGCCACTGAGGATACCCTTCTGCTGTTCTTGGGAAGATCTCTTGGTGGAGTCCCAGCTGCCCTGCACCGAGCCCTGTGCGCTCACCTCCACTCTATGCATTGATCTTTCACGGAGGAAGCATCTCCATTTGCAGGAAGTGGCTGGACTCACCACTGCCTCTTTGTTTCCAAACAGATTGGACCTAAACTCTGGGACAGAAGAGTTTTGGAATGACATTTTAATTAGTTTACGTACATGGTAGGGATGTGGGTGTATGTGCAGAGGCTCATGTGGGCAGGACACTGAAGAAGAGACAATTTTCTTTTTCCTACCCGCCATAAGGATCCTGGGCTCAAGCTCAGGTCTACAGGCTTCCCCCACTGGGTCGCATGACTCATTCTTGTTGTTTACAGGGTTGGGGGGGCTCTGGACCCACAGGGTGCCTCACTGTCACTGACTTCCCAAGCTTCAGCTCCCAGGAGGCCAGCCTGTTGCTGAGCTCCAAGCTTCTTCCCCCTCCCCTTTGTTTTCTAGCAGGAGGACGCATCAGGGACTCCGTATGATCTCCACAGCCACAACCGCACCTCATGTACCTACCTCTCATTTTGTGGAAAGACCACGGGGCAGAAGAGGAGACTGTGAGTCTTGGGTGCTTCACTCAGCGCTGACTTTGCCTGAGGAGGCCAAGCTTTGAAGACAGAGCTCCTGGCACAAGCGTCGCTCTGGGAGATAAGGTGTAGGTCAGCAGAGCTTCCATCCCTTGATTCATAAACGATGAGAAGAAGGAAGGTGAAGGAAGAGCTCATGCGAGGACACACCCAAGAAATGCCACTCACCAGCAGCCTGGTGCCCAGAGAATAGACAGAGATGAGATGTGGACAACCCTCAGGTGCAAACTGTGACAGGGCCAGGCAGAAACCAAAATCCATGACAGGTGGGAAGCCCGAGCACAGCTCAGAAGAACAGGACTCACTCACGCAGGGTTGCTAAGGGCACCAGCTCCTCACCAGACCTGTCCAGGCCTCCTGGGAGCAAACCTGGGGCTGGAGAGAAGGCTCAGCGGGTAAAAGCACCAGCTGCTCTTCCAAAGGTCCTGAGTTCAATTCCCAGCAACCACATGGTGGCTCACAGCCCTCTATAATAGGATCTGGTGTGTCTGAAGACAGCTACAGTGTACTTGTATACATAAAATAAATAAATCTTAAAATAAAAACCAAAACAATAAAAAGCAAACAAACCTCAGGTCTCTGTGCCACTGTGACCCTGTCACCCTGCAGACACTTCAGCTTCCAGGAACAACTGCACAAGGAATACACAGCTGACAAGAGTTGAAGTGGCCTCGCAGAGACGGGCACATCTAACAACGATAGGACTTTACCCAGCCTGGCCATGAGTGCCAGCTGACCTGTGACCCTGGCTGCTTTCTCTCCTCCCCTGGCCTCTTGGGATGAGCTGGTGTGCAAACCTAGCTCCCTCCCGGAGACTTCAGAACAGCAGTTGTGATCAGGACACTGGTCCTGACATCAGCTGGGTTACAGTCTATGCTTTCGTGCACACTCTCACAACACAGGACAGATTGCAATGCTAAAAGCATGGGCATCTTGCTGGCCTCTCTGCTCACTGGGGTCTGGCAGAGCGGGCTGTGCCAGTAATTCTGGGGCATGTGGCTTCTCTGGACCTTGGGTTCCTCGTCTTTGAAATGAGGATGCTAATTGAAATATAGGGGTGCCTATGAATAGATAGAGCAGCCGCCCCATGGCAGGATCTCTAGGGTTTGGTCGTTCACTGCACACCTGTAACCTTTTGTCTTCCCTACTGAAGCCCTCAGAGAATGTGACCTTTCTACAGAGTTGTCACAGAGACCCCTTTTGCAGAGTGGGTCCTTCAGTCCTGACCAGTTGAGTAGAGTGGCTTCTGTCATCCTGCACAGTGGGGACATTGCCATTTTTTTGTGTGAAAGATAAAGGACATGGGGATTTAGAGCATTAAAGTCTGACATGGGGGGCGCTGGGATTTGAACCTGGATCTCCCTCCCACAGAAGCCACAGGCTGTGGTAGACCTTATTGGGTGTCAGGACAAGTGGGGGCCTGGGGGGCTCTGAAGTCCTGTGGGGAATGTGGTCTAAGGCTTAAGACTGCACAGGGAGGTGGAGAAGAGTGGCGCCTCTTTACCTGACTGAGCCCTGTTCCTGTTGGTCTCTGTCTGTTACTCCCTTAGGGAATTTTCCAGAACCTCTTAACCCAGCCTAGATCCTCCCGAGGGCTTCCAAACCTCCTGGTGCCTCTTGCCTTGTGAAATGCTAGTCTGTCTTCCATGTGGGGACCTGAACCTCATCAGTGTTTGTTGACTGGGTACACAACCACAACAGAGTGGATGAAGGGGTGATTCTGGGAGGGACTTCACAGTACTTCACTGAAGCGGCGGGTTCCTTCTCTGTTGGAGGAACAGTGGACAGTGAGTCGGGACATCTAGTCAAGATTTAGTCCTGTCATGAACCATTCACACTTCACAGCTCAAAATGGGTGACCTGAAGCCAGGAGGGGTTAACACACATTTATCGTCCCAGCCTGGGGATCTGGGGCAAGAGGGACTCCAGCTCAAGGCCAGCCAACAACAACCAAAAAGGTAGGTAACCGCGGTTGAGAAGCTGACTCCAGCAGTGGACGGTGACTGTCCATTAACACAGCAGCTCAGCCCACAGCACACTGGGGTGGCCCTGGGCCAACTGGGCCAAATCCTGGCCCTTTGTTGGTCCTCACTGTCCTCCAGTTTCTTCCTGTCTAGAGGGGACACCATTGGTGGCACAGGAAGACTATAGGAGCTATACTGTTTGTAAAACCCCTGTGACACCACCTGCCTGCCCAGGGCATAGCGAAGTCCCTTGGTGGATCCACTCTGTTCACACTCCCTTCTGCTTCTGCATGAAAGGAAGACATCCTTTGTCTGTGTGCCACTCACTGTGGAGAATCCTGTGCTGGGAGCAGCACCTGTACACAGTAGGCCTGAAGCTCTGAGTAAGACAGAATGTAAGACCTTCACACTGATGCTGATGCAGGAGCAGATAGAAGCCGTATGAGAAAACGTTTGGACTCATCTGGGCAAATGGTGGCTGGTGTTGACACCATGATGGTTTGAATATAGTAGGCTCTTCACACAGTAGGCCCACTTAGTATTCCCGACAATGCTGCAGCACTTTAGAACCTGGGCAACTCAATTGTAGAGACTCCAGGATAACTGGTCCAAGGTCACTCAGCACAAGCTGATGGAGATAGGATTGGCTACACAGTGTCCTGGGAGCCAGGACACTTTACCTGGAATTTTCATGGAAATGTTTCTTTGGAAATAGATAAGGGGCAACTGCTTAAACCACCTTAAAAAAATTCTCCAGGGAAATGTTGAAAACATGAACTGTCATAGGGAATGCAGGGAGAGAGCATTGAGGAAGTCCTATCTCTATTTGGTCCTCAGTTTCCCCATCTGGATTGTGGGGAGGGAGGGAGGGAGAGAGAGGCAGACAGACACAGAGACACACAGAACTCTTGGCTACCGGCGCAATTACTGTGGGACCTCAAAGACTCTGACAAACTAGAGATTCATGAGCTGAACACGCCTCCTCTCGGCTCCCGGTGGGAAAATGTGCTTATTAGCATACCCACTCCCTCCCTCACGCCAGGCTGTCATCCTGAGTACGGGGTTACGGGGTTACGGGGTTACGGAGGCAGGGGGGACACAGTTACTTCATCTCACCAAGTCCTAGCAGCCACCACAGACATCCAGACCCTGACACGCCGCAGCTGTGCTTCTGCCCACCTCCAGCAGCAGCAGCAAAATAAATATATAACAGCTTTTAATTAACCGGAAGCCGGGAGATCCTCTTCTTCTACAGGAGCCCGAGCATTCCAGAGACAAATTCCCAAGCTTCCCCAAGCTGTTTGCCTAGGGTGCTCCCTCGGGAGCAGAGGGTATTCTGGGTCTGCCATTTGAATTAATTCCCCATTGGCTCAGCATGGATAGTCCCTGAAAGTTTAGGGGGAAGGGTAGCAGGAGGGGCACAGGTTGCCTGAGGGTAGCTGCTGCCCCACCCCCAACACAGTCATCTGGCTACAGCCCTGGAGTATCTTTTCTTCAAAAACAAGGCCACATTCTCACAGGCTCCCCGCAGGGGACTTTCTCTAAGAACAAGGCCACATTACCCACAGGTTGCCTGCAGGGGACATCCATGCCTCAGCCTGGATGTTTATCACTGGAATTAAAAGCCAGATGGATATGAATGGAGTCCTGACTTCCACACAGATACCAAGGTGGCCTCCAGCTGGGAATGGAACCTCCCCAGCCTCAGTTTCCTTGCCTGATAGATGGGTACAAGCCTCCCTTCTTTCCTGGTTTGTTGCTGAGAGTTGAAGCTGCAGGTGTGAAAGGCCCTACTGCGAGACACACACAGACTGCATGCGCTTGGTGGCCACCATCATTTGAGGGCGGAGTCTGAAAGACCTCCAGAACTGGGGAGATCCTTACTCAAGTCTCGGGATGTCACGACCACCCAATAACTCACGAGAGACCGAACTTGCTGCAATCACATGAGGTTTATTGGGGATAAGCCAGATCTGGGGTTGAACTCATAGCCTGGCAGGCCAGAGGGGTTCAACCACGAGCACAAGAAGTGAGGGGTATTTAAAGGGAAAAACCACAAACTAGGGGGGTGAAGGAGTTACCAAGGAAACATAACAAGAGAACAGTGGAAAATTCTAAAGAGACCCAGCCCCTATTTGAGTCAGGGTCATAAGTAAAATGTCCTACGCACTCATTATGCACAAGAATGTAGTCTGGTCAATGTTATTCACTTTATGGTTGACCATTTCCTAGAACTACCTAACTAGGGGGAGTCTTTGTGGCCAACAGGTTTCTGAAACTGGCTAGTCTACATTCTTGGCTGGTTGCAGAGACCTTCTATGTCCTTTAAGTAAAGGTTATACAGTATACATACATTTCTACTAATACATTTCCCTTTTCATTAGCATGCTTTCTCCCAAATTTCTAAATTCAGTCTTTCAAGTCTAGGGCATATTCTTCAGTATGTCCCCTTTCCCACATCTGGAATATGCCTGGGATATAGAAATATGCCTCACATAGAAAACAGAGGTTATGAGAGGTGACCTGACTTGTGGTCCCCATCTGTCCCCTCCCAGGCTTTAAGGGAGGCTCCTCAGATCCCAGGACCCCGAAGGATACATTAGCAAAGCTGCCGCATCTTAGCAGTGTCCTAAGACCCAAGGTAAAGCACTAGGCAGAGTGAGACTTGTACAGGACATACCTATATACGCTCATGGCCTGACTAGATCATGGTATGGCTGAGGGGAAGGTTTTTATTATAGATATGAGAGAGATGGGGGAGGGCAGGGCTATCTGCAACGGAGGAGAACACAGCAGGGGATGAAACCAGAGAGATCACTGAGGGAGGCAGGAGCAGAGTGGGGGAGGGGTGCAGCCATAATGCGGTGGTGAGAATGAGTAGCTGGGGGTGGAAAGAGGCAGTTAAGCCCAGGAGCTGGAGGGAGTTCAGGGGAGGGGGAGGAGGGGAGAGTGGCTAGGGTGGTAGAATGGGCTTTGAACTGTACAACAGGTACAGATACTGAAGGAGCCTATTGTCACAGGTAGCCATGTGTTCCTTCTGCCAGAGGTGAGAGAAGGACTCTTTCTGATAGATAAGATCGGGGTGCACGAGTTTCTGAGGAAAGCTGGCTTTTTGTCTAACTTCCAGAAATCCCCCTGTGGTCGAGGTTAAGCTGTAAGGGTCCGAAAATCGCAGAAGGAAGACCAGAGATTCAGTATACAAAGACAAAGAGCATTTATTCTGTAGAAACAACCAGCATGCAGGGGCTCAACCATTCTTTGAAACGGCGACCCTAGACCAAGGCATGCAGGCCTTCTTATAGGGAACTGGGAGAACTCTCTAGAAGAACCCTTCTTAGGTTAGATGTAAGACTCCACCAAGCCTTAACTCCTGAGGACCCTGGAGTGGACCACACAGAGTCGGAGATGGATGCAAAAGCAAGAGGAGTTTATTGCTCCAGTGTGCTGGGGTCATCCTACTCACACAGGAGAGGCAGTGGCCCCCCGGGGCAGCCCGTTTGGCCAGTTTTGTAGAGAGCAGAAGTCATTAGGCACAATGTGATTGGCAGAACAGTGTGACTTTTAAGGTCTTTAGGGAATGAGTAGCAAGAGGTGGCCAATGGTCAGTCTCTCCAGTAGTCTTCTTGAGGAATGTAATCAGCCTTTCTCTTCCAGGAGGGGAGGCGTCTGATGGAATTTTCCAAGGGCTCTAAGCTGACCTCTTCAAGGTAATCTAAAATTTCATTGGTGGATGCTGGGGGAATTACAGGTCGTCGGTGGTCTGCATTCCTATATCATGGACATTTAACCATAGAATGAGCTAGGGCTGCCCAGCCCAGATGGCCCGTTCTGAGATAAGATATTTCCCCATTTTGTGGTTATTCCCAGGCTGTTCTTTGGGAGGGGATTTTATGATCTTGTTCTGGATGTTATGGTCTGCTCCTGGAGCTGGTGTCTGTGGCACTTCTTTTCATAACCAGGCCTGGTCCTTAAATGGAGACAAATGGGTTTTATGTTGTCCTTTCAAAGCTCGTTCTGGATATCTGGACTGCCTCTGGAGTTTGGAAGACTGGAGTTTCCTTTGGACCTGACAAAGCCACAGTCCTCAGAGATGGCCCTCAGCTGCAGCAGGGACAAGCAGACGCAGATGTGGAGAGACCTTCAGTGTCTCTGTATCCTGGATTCTCTCCTCCATCTGTTCTGCTGCCACCTGTGTGTGCTCCCATTATCTGCCCTCAGTGGGCCTCAGTTTCTCCTCTGTGGAGTAAGAATAGGAGAAACCAACAATTTAAAACACACAGTGATACCAGGCAGGAGCCCTGGCACACTGCTGGCAAGATAGAAAAGCCAATAGCAGTCTGGGGAGACAGCTCAGCTGGGAGAGTACTTGCCTGGCAACCATGAGGATCTGAGGTTAGTTCTAGCACCCATGTGGGAAAGCTGGCCATGGTGTCATACCAATGTGCATCGGTGAAGGGAGACAACAGGATCCTGAGGGGCCAGCAAGCGAGGCTAGCTCTGTTGGTGAGCTTCAGGTTCAGCGAGAGATCCTGTCTCAAAAACACAAGATGAAGAGTGCCTGAAGAAGACACCTATTGACATCTGGGCTCCATGTCCACATCCGTCCATGTGCACACACACCTGTCCCCATCCGTCCATGTGCACACACACCTGTCCCCATGCATGTACATGTCCACACACATGGGGGCAAGTACACAGGCACACACATTTACACACATACATGCAAATGTATACACACACATACACACATGCATGCATGCACACATGCACACGTACTTATATAGACACACACGTACACACATGCACACACATGTACTCATACACTTACACACATATACACAAAGGCATATATACACGCTTATACACATGCACCTATACACACGTGCACACACAGGCACACAAGGCACACATACATGCATACAGTAAATAAAGAAAGAACTGAACTACCATTAATGTTAGAACTGCCCTTACCCTCCACGGAGACCATTTCAAAGACATTCACACAGGCACTAACAGGGTGGCAACAGTTCTCTTGTTCATGGAGAGAATAAGGTAGTTGAAGAGGAAGAAGGAGAAAGAGAAAAGGGCCATCGAGAGAAGCAGGGTCTGGTCAGTCACCTGGGAAGAGGGAGCCTCAACTGAGGAATTGCCTCCATCAGACTAGCATGTAGGCAAGCCTTAGGGCATTTCCTTGGTTAATGATTGATATGGGGGCGAGCCCTGCCCATTGTGGGTGGAGTCATTCCTGGGCTGGTGGCCCTGGGTTGTATAAGAGAGCAGGCTGAGTAAACCATTGGGAGCAAGCCAGTAAGCAGTGATTTTTCCATGGTCTCCACTTCAATTCCTGCCTTCAGGTTCCAGCCTCAAGCTCCCACCCTTCCCTTGGTGATGTACTGTTACCTTAAGCCACACAGAGCCTTTCCTCTTCAAAGGGCAACAAGAAAACACACTAAGACAATGTCCTGGTGAGCTCTAACCTAGTCAATTTGACAACAGCCTGGCGCCATCTCATTTGACATCACAGTGGACTGCGGCCACATCTGTGGGAGTTATCTTAATTGTTGACTGATGGGGGAGACCTTAGCCCACGGTGGGCGGCACAATTCCCTGGGCAAGTGGTCATATAGGAACTCTAGCTGAGCATGCACAAGTGAGCAAGCCAGCCAACAGCATTAGTCCATGATGTGCTTCAGGCCCCTGATGGAGCTCCTGCCCTAGCTTCCAGGGGAGAAAGACTGAACTTGAAAGTATAAGATAAAAACTCTTTCCTCCCCCAAACTGTTTTTGGCCAGAGTGTGTTATCACAACACTGAATGAAGGAAGGGAGAACATTTGGGTTTATACTCTCTCCTGCCCTGTACCATACTCCTACTTATCTGGACTAGCATACTGTCCACACAAGTACCCTAGGTCACAAGCCTCTGGTCCATACCGAATCCACCAGAGATCTGTTCTTCCCATGGCAGACATGGCTAATCAGTGCCTCCAGCAGGTCTTTATGGATCCTACAGCTGATATGTTAAATATACCACCATCTAGTTTTGTGCTCATTGCAGACATTGCTAGTCAATTCCTACCATCTCTCCCATGGACATTTTCTTGAGCATGGCTCTCTGGGTGCTATTTACAAGATGCTGTGGTCAGGCTCTGAAGCATCTACTCTTTGCACACCCCACCCTTGCTTCAGCCCCCAGTCTCCTGAGTGGGTAATTATGAGCCCTGGGTGGTTTGGAGCCTGGGTGCTGCCCAGCCTTGTGAGCACACAGAGTCCCATGCTGTCTGGGTCACTGGGACATTTTTTCCTTGTCCTCTGGATCTGTGCCTGAGAGAAAGAACATCTATTACAGAAAAAGCTATTTGTGCTTAAAAATAACCCTTTATCTCAGAACTGAATCACCTAATTAGGAGTCCTTACAATCAGGTCTAACAGCCTACCTACATTGGCTGCCACTGTCCGCCCCTGCCCATATTCTTTCTAAGTCTAACCTCTGCCTTATGACTTGCTTGATCCTGAATTAGATGTGGATGATACAGCTTGTCCCACACCATCCCCAGGAAGACTTCTGCCTTCCTGGAGTGGGGGATGGTGGTGACTCAAGGGCTTTGGAGAGGAGAGCTGGATAATCATTGCACCCCCAGTGCTTGGTGATTGTTGGAGTCATTCGGGGATGGACGCAAAGCAAACCCTTTCAGAATCATGTGTATGCGCGCGCACACACACATACACACACACACACACACATTTGTAAACACACACACATGTTCAGTGGCTGTGGGACCATACCATTTCCTTACCTGGCAGCTACAGTCTGTTCCTTTTGGTCTCTAGTTTAATGGGGAGACTGCCACAGACACAATGTCATAGAATGAAACCAAGTCACGTTTAGGCCAAAACATCATCATCAGCCCATCTCAGAGGATGGAAAGGGATGTTACACACCCAGAACTCACAAATGCTCCTGCCCAAGTCCTCAGGTGTGTGTGTGTATGCACACACATGCATGCCTTTGAATGTATGTGTGCGTGCATGTGTGTATGTGTATGTGTGCATGTGTGCACGAGTGTATGTTTGTGTGTGTATATGTGTGTATGAGTGTTTGTACGCATGTGATGGATAGATGATTGCATTGGTAAATGGTAGATGGATGATAGATGGATGAATGGATGGGTGGGTGGGTGGATGGATAGATGGATGGATGAATGAATGGATGGATGGATGGATGATGGGTGGATGAGTATATGGATGGATGAGTGCATGGATGGGTGGATGGATGATGGATGGATGGGTGGATGAAGGGATGGGTAGGTGGTGGGTGGACAGGCAAATGAGTAGATGACTGGTAGATCAGTTAGTTGGGTGGAAGGTGCCACGGTGAGTACGTGGGTAGAGGGCTGGGGAAGGAGAATGTGCCTACAAAGAACCTACCCAACCTTAGAATGCCAGCTTATGGGTATCAAGGCACCATAACTGTCCCAGAATTCCTCATAATCAGCCCCCTGAAACCTGCAATTGCCTTTTTAACCTATCACTTCTGTCTCTTAGCCATGACCTGACAAATAAATTGTTCTCACAAATACTTCTACTCCCTTCAATAGTGGCCTTTGAAGATGCTCCTGAGCCTGTTCTCTGAGTTACACTCCAGCCCCCAAATGCTTTCTTTGTCTATACCACCTTTTCCTCTACTCTGAGATCCTACCAGGAAATCTGCCCACACTGCATGCAGTCTCCCTGCTCCATTCCCCTGTGGCTCTCTGCATCCTGCAGTGCTTGCTCATGGAAAACCTCCACTTTCAGGATAGCGCAGAGCAAGGCAGGGCCAAGTCTTTGCTGCAGAGAAGCAGCTGTGCCCCTTGCAGTGCCACTTTGCTAGGGACTTTGTCTTTCCTGGCCTCAGTTCTCCAATTCTATAAGTCAGATTGAAAGTAGTTTTTTCTCTCTAAAAGTTGTAGAAGAGTCACCTGTGGTGGTTGGGAGTAAAAGTCATGGAGCATCTTTAGAAGCATCTTTCGTTGTATATGGAGGCTCCAGTATGTTCCGGAACATCCATTTGTTTGGTCGTGGTGCAGAAGCTGAAGCACAGGGTTGATTGTTGCTTGCCAGGCACCAAGTGGAGAAACGGAAGCTTGCTTAGGGCAGGGGCTTCGTAACTCTCACGAGAGAGACTGCACACAGATGCAGGGCATGGAGGCTACAGGACACATTGGGTGTGTGTTGAGGTTTGGTTTATTGCCATGCTATGAATTGTAATGCTAAATACTGGCCCTGGTTGACTCAGGGAGGAGAGAATCCTCACGTTCATAAAGTAATGACATGTGACCTTTCTCCTTAATGCATTGGTTGAATAAAGATGCTGACAGCCTATAGCTGGGCAGAAGAAAGACAGGTGAGGTTTTCTGTTCCCGGGCTTGGAGCTGGAGGCAGAACCACGAGGGAGAAAGAGGAGGCGGAGAGAGGAGAAGAGGCAGTGAGATAGATGAGTCACAAAAACATGGCCATGAGGACTTGGGGTAAGAGCCGCCCAGATAGACATGGCAAGTCCTATCTGAGGGTTATGGATGGGGAAGTAAATTCTTGGGGAAGTAGATTCTAATAGCTCAGAGGGAAGATATCTGCCCAGCTCTAGTGCATTAAAGGCTTAGTATGAATAAGTTCCTCAGGAGTTGTCTATCTTGGGTTTTCTTATTTCTTAGTTTTATTGCAAACAAAGTCTCACTGTGTAGCTCTGGTTGGCCAGGAACTTGCTATGTTGACCAGGTTAACCTAAAACTTACAAAGATCCATTTGTCTCAGATGCCTTACTGCAGAAGTTGAAAGTGTTAATGGGCCACCATGTCTGACCTGTTTTCTTTTCTTGTTTTGTTTTGTTTTGTTTTGTTTTGTTTTGAGACAGGGTCTCTCTCTGCCCTGGACTTGCAGAGTAGGCTGTCAGTGATCCTCAGGCATCCCCCGGTCTCCACCTCCCCAGCTCTAGGGCTACAGTCTCAGCTCCTGTCCCTGTGAGTCTGGGGTCTAACTCGGGTTCTCTTACTTGCAAGGCAGGTACTAAGTACCAGTAAGCCTCCTTCATCCCCAACCTCACAAAGTCTTACTGATTATTTTCATACTATCTCAGAGCTCAAATGCCGCGGTGATATCATAGCCTCCGAGGCTGCTGGGAAAATCCCAGGAGCCTCAGATGCTCCTTACAGGAGGATGTCCTTGGCCAGACTGTAATTCCCAAGCTCTGGGTTTTTTGCTTTCCCACACATTTGGCTCTCAACTGGGACTCTGGAAGAAAGCAGACTTCGCCTTGTGCGGGAAGACACCGCAGTAAACTACGAATGCTCTCCTTCTCACACTTATCCTGCAGGCCATCTTAAAGAGAGCACAGCACCCCCTTTATCTTCATCTGCAGACGGATGTAAAACATACTGCCCGAGGATGACGGATGGGACAGCTTCCAGGCTCATTGGCTGTCTCCAGAGGGCGAGGATCCGATCGTGAAGGGAGATGTGTCATGCAGAAGCAGCCAGCAGATCCTGAGCTTCAGTTGGAGTCAGGAAACAGTGGTGCCGCTCCTTTTCAATAATGAATCCTGCTTAACGTCTTACAGTTTTTATTGTGAGATGTATCATGCAGACCCAACAGTGGAAACAGTATCCAGTTAAAGGCTAATAATAATAACAACGCATGCAGCTGCAGACCCACCGCTCGGCTTAGGGAAAGGCGGCATCAATTATTCACAAGCTCCTAGCGGAAGCCACAACAGAGAATTTGGGTTTAATAATCTCTCTCCTTTTTCGTATCATGGTTGCGAATCCGTTTCTCAGTAATGGTGACAGCGGGAGAGAGTAATGGCAGAAAAGCCAGGACAGGCGGTACCTCGTCTCTCACAGTTGTCGGGTGTTGTACAGGCTTTGGTCTTTGAGTGTACAGTGACCCTGGTTCCTCCCAAAGCTGTTGCCAGGCAGGAAGCATTGTGGTCCAGGCATACAAGTGGGAGGGGCTTAAGAGTTTCCCTCATGCAGGGAAAGCAGGTCCCTTCCTGAACGTGCCACAGATGTATGATACGCAGTGGCTCCTGCATCCCACCTCTCCACACACCATTTAGCTAGTTTTGACTTCTGTGACTCTGGGATCATACACCATGGGCTTGTTTATCTCTTTGGGTCAATAGTAATCCCTGAGTTTCATTGGTGTTAACATGTATAGCTACTGCTTATTCATTTTCAGGGCTGTATAGTATTCTACAAGCCAGCCTTTCCTTGATGGAAGTTTGATGGCTACAGTTTCACCCGCTGAGGTCTGTAGATGAAGAAACTGAGGCACGAAGAAGGGAAGAGTCTTTAGCAGGTCAGGTGAGTGCAGAGAAAAAGAAGTCTGTCTGACTTCTGCCCTCTAACCCCTTCGCTCTGTCCTGAGACCATCTTTGTGGGAATGCTCTTTCCAGGTAGAGCCATCAATGGTTTGTTGATGCTGAGAATGTAGCTCCATGCTGTCCCTTCTCTGCCTTCTGGGAGACGCCACACTCATACACACAGTGTAAAGAAGAATTCCACAAACTTGGTGACTTCAGTTGTCTAGTTGGAGATGAGTAAGGCTTACCTGCCTTAGGAATGATTTGTGTGGAACTTGGGGGGCTGTAGAGTTAATTTTTTTTTATCATGAGCCTTTATTGTGACAGATGAGTGAATGTGCACAAAGGGGGATTGCTCCAGGAAGGCAGTGCTCGACGCTCCTGATAGCTTCAGTGAAGTTATGGCTGGCATCACCATCGCCGTCACCATCATCATCAAAACCATGATGGTCTCCACTACTATCACTGCCGTCGTCATGGTGCATGGTGGACATTAGGAGGTGGGCCTGTTTGGAAGAACGTCACTGCAGCCAGCCCTTGCACCACAGGCCTGAAGCAATGAAGCACGGCAGGCGTGGACCAACACGGCTCAGCTTGTGAGTAGGAAGAAGCCTCTCCTGCTACAAACTGATTGCTTGGGTGTCACGGTGGCCCGAAAATGGCCAGCATGTGTCTCTGTCAAGTGTTCCTGCAAGAGGAAGGGCAGTGGGAGAAAGAAGGGGTAAGTTCTACGCTCTGACCATCAGAACCGTGTGTGCAGTGACTTCTGACAACAGGTCACTTCCGTTGTCCTTGCTGACGTGTGAAAAAGAATAGAGACAGACCATGAGCTCTTGTGAGCTGCGAGGGCATTGTGAAGCTAAAACACTTCAGGGGAAGCCGGGTGGTGGTGGCGGCGACCGCCTTTAATCCCAGCACTTGGGAGACAGAGGCAGGGGGATTTCTGAGTTCGAGGCCAGCCTAGTCTACAGAGTGAGTTCCAGGACAGCCAGGGCTATACAGAGAAACCCTGTCTCGAAACAAAGAAAAAAAAAAGACACTTCTGGGGAGCTTCTAGCCTGTGCTTATCTGGCTGTAGCCAAGGTCGCCCAGCAGTAGCCACGCCCAGCAGAAGCCACGCCCAGCGGTGGCCACGCCCAGCAGTAGCCACAGTCACCCAGCATGCACTTCTGTTCTCTAACTCTGGGGTCAGTGCCTACGGAGGGGCCAGGAAGTGGCCATTTTGCCTGTGAAAATACCAGCTCAACTGGGACCAGTCTCCACTAGTGAACATCCAGAAACAGCTTGTGACAATCCCTAGATGGCGAGAGGGGTCTTGCGAGGTCATGGCGGGCTGACCTGTTCGCACACTACTTGGGCCCACTCTGCTGGCTTCTGGTCTCCTGGCCCATTTCTGCGTTGGTAGAAATAGCTGGGGCAGTCTGACCCCCAAGCCCACCCTGCTGTTTCTGAGCACCGTGAATAATCTCTGTGCGGAAAGCAGGTCACTCTAGGGTCCCTCGCAGCCCTCAGGGAGCGGAACACAGCAGAATGGGAAAGGCTGGAGCACAGGGCGCCAGCGTAAACGATCTGGGACGGGGTGGCCGTCATGCCTGAAAGACACGATTCAAAGCCGAGCCCAGAGCAATGCCCCACTTTCTGTTCGGGGCCATCTAAGCTGGGGCTGGCCCGGATCCCACCCTCCTTTCCCAAGGGATCATTTTACCTGGCTGACACACTTCCTGGGCCGGTGGCTCTTGGCTTGAAAGAAATCCTTGACTGATGTGATAATAAAGAGGCTCAGTGGTGCGGTGCGGGAGGACCGGGGTTCCGGTTTCTGCCTTTATTTATTTGTTTATTTATTTATTATTTATTTAGGAAATGCTTACTTAGGGAGTTCGGTAGAAAACAGGGTTTTCTGTACCTGCCAGGAACACACAAGCTCCACTAAGCCAGTTTGTAGTTTTTATTAAGCAGTAAATTGCTTGGCATTTAGTTTTAAACCACATCAGGGAGGGGAAGTTGCTGAAGGCTTTGGTGGGGTAGAGCCTGGGGCCCCTCAGCTTAGTATCTATAGCAACTGAGCTTGTCCCACACTGCTAAGTAAGGATGAGCTTAGCTATGGATGAACTGTGTGACTCTGGGCAAGTCTTTGCTATCTCTGAGCCCAGCGTTATTAAGTTGCCTGTAGTTCTGGCCTGGCCTTTTCTGGCCCAATTAACAAGCGGGTGGATAAATGTGTCCAGGGTGGCAAGATGCAGCCACCCTCAGCCTGCAGCTGGCTGCTAAAAGGGAACAGAGACATGCAGGTTAGGAGATAGTTGCAACAGCATGGGATGAGTGTTGGGAGCAAGGGGTGCAGCCTACAGATGCTGCAAGGAGACCTGAGAAGGGCTTTGTGTGTGCAGGAATGTGTGAGCCCTTGCAAGTAATTTGTGTGTGAGTGTGTGAGTGTGTGCATGTATGTATGTGTGTATGCATGTGTGTGCATGTACACATGCTTGTGCGCATGTACGAGTGTGTGCATTAATGTGCATATGCATGTGGGGCACATGTGTGTGTGCAGGTATGTGTGGCGTGTGTACATGCATGTGCATTTATGCATGGTGTGTGCATGTGTGTGCACGTATGTGTATGCATGCATATGTGGATGCGTGCATATTTGTGTGCATTTATAGGAGATGTCTGACAGTCAGTGTGTGGTTGTCACGGTCATCAGCGACTCTGTCATGATCAGGGAGACATCCAGCAAGTGAATGTGGATAGTCACAGGAGAAGTTCCAGGAAGCCACAAGCTCAGGAGCCTCTAGGGAGTATCTGTCTCCTCCTGCCCTCCTGCATGTGGCTCCCTCTGCTGGCTGGGTGGAGAGCGCTCTTTCAGAATCTTGGCTGTTTTTGTCTATTTGAGGAACTGCACTGGGACTGTAAGATGTTTGATGGAAAAAAACATACCACTAAATCTTTATAGCAGAGTAACATGTTGGAAGGGTTTTGAAGGGTGAACAGGAGTTTTTCAGGGAGATGTTCTATTAAAGGATAGGGCCAAAGATAGGTATGAGTTAGTGACAAACATGTCAAACATGTCACCAAGACTCAGATGACTGGAAAGTGTGGAGGAACTGCTGGGTCAGAAATGGAAAGAGTCCCACTACACCTGTATGCACCCCTCTCTCTCTCTCTCTGTTTCTCTTCCTCTCCTTCTCTCCTCTCCCCTCTCTTTTTTTTTCCTGGAAACACCTCACACAGATCTAGTGTACTCAGCCAGAGCCAGGGCACAAGTGGCGACATCCCTTTGGCCAGAGTTCTCACCACACCCAGGAGTGTTCTAGCGGCACCTTTCTTTTTTTTTTTTTTTTTTCCACCAAACTCTCTGAGAGTCACTTGCTGAGCTCCTGAGAGGCCAGGCTACAGCATCTAGCCTCATCTATGCAGTCTCTGTCCTTCCTTTCGCTCAGTTGGTCGGTTAAACAAAGGGCTTTTAGCACCTTGCCCCGCCCTCCTGTCCACCAGCCTCTCTCAGAGGCTGGAGCACACTCTGCCTGCCTGCCTGCCTGCCATTAAGCAATCCGTGTACCTCCTTGGCTGTCAGGGGAAAGAGGTGGGTTTGATCTGAAGGAAGCTGGAGAGGTTTTAAAAGCCTGCTTTTGAGAAAAGCTCTGTCTTTGACCTGTCGCTCCCTGAAGGATGCTGGGAATTTCAAAATCAGCCGCTTTATTTTATAGATGGTGAGACAGACGGAGAAGATGGTAGGCCTCCAGGGTTGGTAGAATGAGTGCGGAGCAGGCTTGAGGAGAGACTGGGATCTGCACAGCCTCTCCATCCATTCACGGAGCTGCTCCCATTATCCGGGAAAAGACTGCGGGTGGCATGGGGGTGGGGCCAAGAGCCACACAGCCGAAGGGTTCCTCCGGATCTGAACTAGCAGATGTCAGGGCTGAGTAGATGTAACTGCTGACATTGGGTGGGTTGCTGACCCTGTGGAGACTCACCACAGCACCCTGGGCTCTGGAGGGTTACCGCCTCTGCCCTCTCCCCTCCCTAGGTGTGCACAGGGAAGCCTTCGAGCCAGGCACCTCGGGTCAGTCGCCTGCTCTCTTCCAGCCTTGCCTGGGTCCTTCCCTTGATTTCTTTCCTCACCTTGCTCTACTCTCTAAGATAAGAACATGGCTTCTGTTCTAGAGGGAGACGATCCAGGTGGCCACAGGCTGAGGTGAGAACTGAACGGTTGCTTGAAGAGGGCCAGCTTGGGAGCTCCTGAGACTACCCCCCACCCCCCACCCCCGGCTTTTTCCCAGATTCTCTGATTGCTCTCCTAGGGCCTGACACGTGGTTGTACTGAAGGGGAGATGATACTATCAGGTGGCCGAGAAAGGACAAGGGCACAAGTGCGGCCAGAGAAATTCATGTGCAAGTTCATGTGTTTCCCCTCCCACAGGCTCACACCGGCCATGTTCTTCTAGCCACCTATTTACACCTGTGATGGCCGGAGTGGCCCACTCGAGACGCGGCGTCTGGCATCCAGCAACTGTCTACTTTCCAGATGCCTAGGAGGGCAGATGCTCACCCTAAAGTCCTCTGTGTGAGCTGTCTAACAACTATCAGACATACTGTGTAAGAAGGGATCGTTTGAAACCCTGGTCCTAGCCCAAGATCAGCCTTGCCAGATGGAGTCTTCCCTAAAGGTTGGTCCTTAGGCCTGTGGAATAGCGGCTTTTCTGGGAAATTATCCCGGGGCTTATGTTCATTGATAGGACAATTCTTTCAGTGTGAGTTGGGACTTAAGGCTGTGGGCATGCCAGGCAAACGCCCAACCACTGGGCCAGACTCCTCAATTTTATTTTGTGAGAGGGTTTCACTGTGGAGCCCAGCCTAGCCTGGAACTTTGAGCTTTCCAAGCTTGGACTCTTCAGTGCTGGGTTACAGTCCTGTATCGCCAGAGGTTCTGCTCCTTGTCTCTATAAATTTAAGGCCACACATGCTGCTGACAGAGAGAAGCAATCTGAGTGCCACAGATGAGGCAGAGAAATAAAGGGATTATCTTAGGGTTTGGCAATATTAAAAGGTGTGGCCCTATTGGAGGAAGTGTGGCCTCGATGGAGGAGGTGTGACCTTATAGGAATGGGTGTGGTCCTGTTGGAGGAGGTGTGGCCCAGTTGGAGGAGGTGTGGCCTTATAGGAATGGGTGTGGCCCTGTTGGAGGAGGTGTGGCCCGAATAGGGGAGGTGTGGCCTTATAGGAATGGGCGTGGCCCTCTTGGAGGCTAGGGTTTCTGTTGCTGTGAAGAGACACCATCACCACAGCAGTAACTTATTATTTTTTATTTTTAGATTTATTTATTTTATGTATATGAATACACTGTGGCTGTCTTCAGACACACCAGAAGAGGGCATCATATCCCATTACAGATGGTTGTGAGCCACCATGTGGTTGCTGGGATTTGAACTCAGGACCTTTGGAAGAGCAGTCCGTGTTCTTAACCTCTGAGCCATCTCTCCAGCCCCCACAGTAACTCTTATAAAGGAAAATATGTAATTAGGGCTGGCTTACGGGTTCAGAGGTTTAGTCTGTTTTCTCGTCATGGTGGGAAGCATGGCGGCATGCAGGCAGACACAGTGCTGGAGAAGGAGCCGAGAGTTTTACCTCTGGATCAGCAGGCAGCAGGAAGAGAAGGTGACACGAGGCCTAGCCTGAGCGCCTGAAACCTCAAAGCCTGCCCCCAGTGACGCACTTCCTCCAACAGGCCACACCCCCTAATAGTGCCACTTCCTGTGAGCCTATGGGGGCCATTTTCATTCAAGTCACCATAGAGATGCATGGAGCAGTGATAGTGTGCCGTGCATGTTCCCTGTCCACAAGCCCTGCTTGTCCCCTTGAGCGCCTTCCCTGCCTCTTGGGACTGCAGTATCCTTCCTCCACAGGGCACTGTTCCATCTACTCCCAGCCTCAGCAGGGTATCCTGATGCTGCTTGTATCCTGATGATAATTTGGATCTCCCAAAAACTGTTTGCAAGAGAGAGTTTCACACATAGCTTCTGGAACGCTGCCCCCAAGTTAATTCTGATTGGTAAATAAAGATGCCAGCGGCCAATAGTTGAGGAGAAGAGACATGGGAAGGATTTGGGTTTCCTGGACTAGAGATCATGGGAATGGGAGATATAGAGCAGCCATGGAGTAGAGAAGCTAGAAGAGTTGCTAAGGCCTCCGGGCCAAAAGAACCTGGCCCAGAGGGCTGGCTGGTTGGAGCTAAGAGCAGCTCAGAATAAGCATAGTAAATAATGGGTTGTTGATGGAAACAACCTATTATCCTAACAGCTCCATCCATGGTTTGTATTTGCTCGGCCCAGGGAGTGGCTCTATTAGAAGGTGTGGCCCTATTGGAGTAGGTGTAGCCTTGTTGGAGAAGTGTGGCTTTATAGGAATGGGTGTGGCCCTGTTGGAGGATAGACAGCTGACCAACTATTAAGCTGCTTAAGGCATATTAAAACATAAGACTGGGCCAGGCAGTGGTGGTGCACGCCTTTAATCCCAGCACTTGGGAGGCAGAGGCAGGTGGATTTTGAGTTTGAGGCTAGCCTGGTCTACAAAGTGAGTTCCAGGACAGCCAGGGCTATACAGAGAAACCCTGTCTCGACAAAACAAAACAAAACAAAACAAAACAAAACACCATAAGACTGTGTATGTCTTTCATCCAGGAACATAAATGGTCCCAGGTGGGAAGGAACCCTGCACCAGGATTTATTAGTTATTCATCTACTACACGCAGCCCTAAAGTTTCTCTGGGAACTGAGACTCGCAGATGGCTGTAGATACTGGCATGAATGCCACACCTAGCTATTGACATTGCTTAAACAAATGTTAACTTTAATCTGAGATTTCTGCTATGGAGAGTATAGGTATAAGGCACGGACCACCTGCCAGGGTCCACATCTGTAAAGAAAACTCTCTTTGCCCTAGCAGCTATCCACTGCTAATGGCTTCCCAGCTGTGGGGTTTGATAGTATTTCCCTGCTCCTCACTGGAATGATGCTTGGCTTGATCCTGTTTAGGTCCTGTGCACTCACTCACCTGCTGTGAGTTCATGAGTGGAGTGGTACGGTTGTGTCCAAAAAAACCCACTCATTAGCTCTGGTCTTCCCAGACTGCTGACTGTTACAATCTTTCTGTCCCTTTCTCTATGGTCCCTGAGCCTCGTTGGCAGTGGGGTACAGTAGACAACCTGGTTGTACAGATCCAAGTGTGGATGGACTGACACATGTTCTCGGCATCTGGCCAGTTGTGAGGTTCTTTTAACTATCATGCACTACACAAAGAAACCTGTCTGATTTATGCTGAGAGCTGGTTCATCTCTGGGGCCTCTGAGCTCCACCCTAACTTTCTTCTGCCTGATTTTATAGTGTATCTGTATCATGGTTTGTTATATGCTCAGCCCAGAGAGTGGCACTATTAGAAGGTGTGGCCATGTTGGAGGAGGTGTGGCCTTGTTAGAATGGGTGTGGCCCTTGTGGAGTGGGTGTGGCCTTGTTAGAGGAGGTGTGGCCTTGTTGGAATAGGTGTGGGTTTGTTGGAGTAGGTGTGTCACTGTGGGTGTGAGCTTTAAGACCCTCATCCTAGCTACCTGGAAGCCAGTCTTCTGCTAGCAGCCTTCAGATGAAGATGTAGAACTCTCAGCTCCTCCTGCACCATGCCTGCCTGGATGCTGCCATGCTCCTGCCTTGATGATAATGGACTGGACCTCTGAACCTGTAAGCCAGCCCCAATTAAATGTTGTCCTTTTAAGAGTTGCCTTGGTCATGTTCACAGCAGTAAGACAATCGGTTTCCTCGTATGGAGTGGGGTTTTAAATCCACACAAGCAGTTGGTTGCCTCATAACATTCATGCTATTGCCCGCATAGGTATATCTTTCCAGGCTAGTGATTATTGTAGTAAGTTCCTTGATGGATATGACCGTGGATAGCTTTTCTCCCGTGGCAGCCTGCATGGCACTGTCTGGTGGAGTGACATTTCTAGGTCAGTTAGCAACTTGATTTTCTCCATGTCCCTGGGCAAAAGCTCAAAGACCAACGTCTTCAGCAACAGGTCTCAACATCAAGTTCTTCTGGGTAAAAATTCCTAGAATCAAATGTAAATGAAACACAACATGCTGTAAAGGTATGACCCAAAGGTGGTCCTAAAATAAAAAAATAAAATAAAAATAATCCATGGACCTAAGTGCCTGTGTCAAAAATATCAGAGATAGCTCAGTAAAAAGCCTAATGATAAAACTTATGATACTGGAAAATCAAAGACAAGATAACCACAAGGTGGTAGACGGAGAGAAACATTTATGATTGTGGCAGAAATTAATAAAACATGATGAAAAAGAAATCAATGAAACAAAAAGCTGGGTTTTTTTTAAAGATTAACAAGACCAAGAAACCCTTAGCCAAATTAACAAATGTAGTGAGAGCAATAACTCAAATTAATAAAATTAGAGGTGAAAAAGGAGAAATTACAACAGGCACTGAGGAAATCCCATGAGCCATGAGGACAAGCTTTTAAAATTTGTATTCTACTAAACTGGAAAAATCTGAAAGAAATGGGATGCATTTCTGGATGCGAATGACCCGGCACAGTGAAACCAAGACAGAAAAAAATGATTTACATAGATCTGTAGCAACCAGCCAGATAGAACTAGAAGCAGTAATTAAAAATTCCCCAACCAAAATAAGCCCAGGCCAGATGGATTCAGTGCAGGATTCTACCAGGCTTTCAAAGAACACACAGCAGTGTTCCTCAAACTGTAATATAAAATATGAAAGAGGAAGCATTTTCAGAGTCTACAGCCACGCTGGCCTTCGAAACGGCCATTGTGTCCTCTCCCAACAACTTTGGCTTAAGTTCCTTGAGCCAGGCTTTTGTCTGACAGGGTCTATCTAGGACCCAGGAGAGGCACCACAGCCAAGGAAAGACAGGTAAAACAGACGAGGCACATAGCAAAAGATTGGAAGTGAAATGTCCTGGAAGCCAAGGGCACTTGTTTCAGACTCCAGGGAAGCAAAACCTGGGCAAATCTGAGATATTCAGAAGCTTGGTGTGTCTGCATGGAGTAGACAGTAGAGAAGGTTCGGGATGGGCTGAGGTGAGCCCATCCACAGAGGGTTTCATGGTAGGTGAGGAGCTGGGTTTTATCTGCAAACAAAAACGGCAGGAGGAAGAATCAAGATGCTAATGCCTGCTGAGGGCACAGGGAACCTGAGGCAAAGGCAGGAGAAAGCCAGGTCACGATCAAGGTCCTGTACAGTTCACATGCATGCATTCCTCTTTGTCATTTCCCAGAGGGATTGTGGGTGTTGTGGGCTGCTCTGGTATTGTGGATGCCTCTGTGCTACTTGTGTTTTATGTTAATTCTGCTCTCCCGGGAATGAGGAATGTGCTCAGGTGGCTTCTTGTGAACCAATCCCCTAATGCAAGTAGGTGGGACTTCTGGGTTGGACGGAGGAAGAGAGGAAGCAGGAGAGAGTTAGCTCCTTCTTGGAACAGGACACTGAGATGTAGCTGCTAGAGTTACCTGGTATCATGGCAGATCTGCAAGGATGCGCCACTGAAGGAATCAGATTTTAATAAGGCTTACAAGATTAGGTTTTAGTTGTTGCGCCCAGAGATTGAGTTACCATTGTTTCTGAACTAAGTTTGTGTTGCGTTTTTTTTTTCACGTGGAGGCTCATCTGGGTTGGAGAAAGAAAGGTATGGTGGCAAAGCGTTTGTTTGCCAGATGTGCACCACAAAGGCCGAGGGGAATTTGAAGCACAGGGTTGGTGTGGTAGCAATGGGAACCTAGAGAGCTGGGTGGAGAGATGGTGGAGTTTCAGAGTCAGTCTCCACGAGATAGAAACAGGCTGGCCATTACCAGTACATGGCTGGTCAGGCCACCAGGGCAGAGGCACAAATGCGAGAACGTGTGCTTCGAGTTTTTTGTTTGTTTGTTTGTTTGGTTGGTTTTTTAATATTTCCCACAGCACCCTGGTGCTGTTTATATTCTGATATTAATTCTACTTCCTCAAGAGGGCTCTCCCTGCCTGGCCCCCATCGAGTAGTATATCACATAGTGTTGAGCCCAGATTTAAAAAGCCCCAAAGAGACCACCAGGAACTACAACTCCGATGCAAGTCCATGAGAGTCTTTATTCAAGCTCAAGCTTGGGCTACAAACCTTCCAGATGTAACAGGATAGGAAAAGTGGCCACGAAGTCTAGGGGAAGGGGTTTTTATAGGAAAAAATCGCAAGCAGGGAGGGGGGTGTTCCAAGACTTGGCATTACAAGATTGGGTAAGAAGTTTATGGGGAACATCTGGTTATTAGTGAACTGCTGCTACAGAAGAAGAGGGATTAGCACCATTTGAAACTGTATCTCCTAAGTGCAGAAAAGAATGCAGTAGGACCAGTGACTCCCAGCAGTTGCAGCTGGCTAGATATGTCTCACCTGGGACCTGGTACTTTGTTTAAACTTAGGTCTCTCAGTACTTAGGTGATTTCATATGAGTTTTCTCCCCATTCTAATTGGTCAAATAAAGGTTAGAGCCTGTGACTGAGCAGTGGAGGGGAAAGGTGGGACTGGAGGTCTCAGAGAGGAGGGAGGAAGGAAGACAGAACAGAACCACATGGCCTGGAGAAGCTACAAGTAGCAAGGGATCACATAGCTGGGGAATAGATTAGTGTAGTGGTAGATCTGCCCAATCTAGGCATGTACCTTATAAATGTAATAACTGGGTTGTGTGGTTTTTTATACCGGCTTATCAGGGTTGGAGCTTACTGCAACACTCACCTCCAGAGAACCATGCTGGCTTCAGCAGCTCTCAGTCTAGAAGCTCCACAGGACTGAACATGGTAATCCCAAGGACAGCCGCTGCTGATGGGCTTCACACTCAAAAGACCGGGCAAGAAGCCACATTTGTGGCTGATGACATCCAGTGAGCCAGAAGGGCAGGGAACTATACAGAACCCTGTGGCTGGATCTCAGGACAGGGTATGTGATGGCTATTCCTGGTTGCCAACTTGACTATATCTGGAACGAACTACGAACTACAATCTAGAACTGGAAGACATACCCGTGAACCAGATCTTGAGTCTGGAAGACACAAGTTTCTGACCTGGATCTTGGCATGGAGATCTTAAGGCATAGTGGCCATAAAAAACTTAGGCCCAAGCAAGGTATTACATGTCTTTAATCTCAGGAGACTGAGGCAAGAAGATCTCTGAGTTCAAGGTCAGCCTGGGACAAAGCAAATCCCAGAACCAATTGTGGTGGGTACACACCTTTAATCTGGGCCACACCTGCTGCTGGAGGCCTACATAAGGACATCGGAAGAAGGAAGATTCGCTCTTCTTTTCCTGCTTGCACTTACTTGCCAGCACATCTGTTGAAATCCTACTTCTGCAGAAGACCGGCTGAAACAACTAGCCCTGTGGGACTGAGCAACTACTAGGTTCTTGAACTTTCCGTTCACAGTTGTCCATTGTTGGGTTAGTTGGGCTGCAGACTGTAAATCATCACAATAAATCCCCTTAATATATAGAGACATTCCATAAATTCTGGTACTCTGGACAGCCTTGACTAATACAGGGTGGATGACTGGAACTTACACAGAATCTCCTTGTGCTTAACACAAGGGGCAGGCAGCTAGCAGGTGGTCAGCCTTCAGCCTCTGTATTAAGACCCACCTCCCTACCCATTGTTGCCAGATGAACTGGACAACACAGAAGGTAATTCCACTTATAAACCAATGTGAGTCGTTTTCGACATAAGTGTTTCCCACCCAATGTCTGAGAGATACACTAATATTTTTATGTGTGAAATTGGAATTACCTGAGGTTAGAGTTGGGGTTCATGTTAGCCATGTAACAGGGCTTCACATCTTAGCCCAACTGACTCACGATGGAAATACTATTCAGGCCATAAAACTCGGCAGACAGGCAGAATTTTATGCCAAAACGAAAACAAAGACCTAATCAGTCAAATCACACAGTTCTGGAAAAGTTTCTAAATGCGCTGACTTTCCTTTTGGTTTCTATAGTCCTGTTTCTGGCTAACTGGTCTTTTTAACTGAAGCATGCCAACAGGGGCATGGTTTTTGTGCTGACAAGCTCACCCTGAAGGCCCAGAACTACACTGGGATCCTCAACACCCAGTGGAGTGCCAGCTGACTAATAGACTTTCCACTGGCTTAATTCCATGTCTGAGCTTTCTTCTCTGGTGGACACCCCACAACCCATACAAGTAGACCTAAGGCCTCCTCCAGTACAGAGAAAGCTCCATCCCACCTCCTCTAAGTCATGTTCTGAATTCACGTCTGCCTTTATCATAACCTACACCGCCAGCTCACAGTTTCCCTTGAGACCCATCCTGTCAGGCTTTCTCAGGGTACAATTGATGGATAGGGACCTCAGAGGTTCATCAGCCACAGCCAGAGAGCTGAGCATCTGATCCAGACTTGTGACCACAACAAAGTGCTATCCCTGTGCTAGGCAAGAAGTAGCACGAGAACATCTGAGCCTGGAGTGACCTTTGATGCCCATGAGAGAGGAAGAAGTCACTTGTCCCCCCGCACAAAGCTGGGACTCTGTTGGGAGGGATGGTGGCGCACACCTTTAATCCCAGCACTTGGGAGACAGAGGCAGGCAGATTTCTGAATTCGAGGCCAGCCTGGTCTACAGAGTGAGTTCCAGGACAGCCAGGGCTACACAGAGAAACCCCGTCTTAACAAAACAAAACAAAACAAAACAAAAACAAAAAGAAAAGGCTGTCTGGGAGCTTGCTACCGAAGATCACAGATGGCATATGGTATGCTGGGCTTGAAGAAGCCAATAACTCTAAGCTTGTTCCTTTTTCTGTTCATGCCCAGGAGTCCAGTTGTGAAGAACTTTTCTGCCCACTTGGGACTGTTCCTCTTCGCTCTCTCTTCTGCTGTCTTCCACGAACACTCTGGATGCCTGCTGGCAGCTGGCCCATTGTCAGGGAGCGATGGGGTTGGGGCTGCAGGATGAGGCTCACACACCTCTCTTCTGCCTCCCAGTCCCTGGGGCAACTCAGGAAAAAAAAGTTCTGGCCTTCCCCCCACGTCTCTGCCCATGTGGACTGCCTCTTTTCTTCTCTACCACTTCTATGCCACTGAGTCTCCCTGACCTCAGGGTTCCTGTGCCTCCACCCTGCCTCTGTGGTGAATAATCTAGACCAGGGGTTCTCTGTCAAAGACCAGCCTTGGCTTGGAGAGAGATTCTGAGGAAGGGATGTCTGGGAATGTAAGACTGATGATCCTTAGCTTCCGGGACCCCCTGAGTGAACCATGGGGAGGGTGGGATTGATGCAAAAGAAAGAGGAGTTTATTGTTTCACCGCACTGGGGCAGTCCTACACACAAAGGAGAGGTGGCCTTAGGCGCCTGGTTCAGGGAGTTTTTATGCAGTTTCCAGGGGTGGAGTAGAGCAACAACAACTAGTCATAATATGATTGGTGGAATAGTGCGACCTTTAAACTGATTGGTCCTTAGGGAATGAGGTGGTAAGGGTTTCCCATATCTACAGGCAGCCTACAGGTCAGTCGGGTCCCGAGGTTTTTCTGAGGAATGTATTCAGCCTTTCCCTTCCAGGAGGGGAGAGGTGTCCCGTGCTCCATCAACCTCTCACTTTCGGGAGGGGAGGGGTGCCTACGTGTTCTGGGGCCTGGTGGAAAATTTCAGAGGCCCTGAACTGCTCTTCAGGAGCAGTGAAACAAACAATTCCAAGTCAAATTATGGGCTATAAGCTTCCTGCATGCTAGGTGAGCATGCAAACCTGAGCCCCATTCCTGCCCACCTTCCTCCCCCCCACCCCCCCACCCCCCCGAAGCAGAGACTCAGTAAGTCCAGTCCTCAGACCCCTGCAGGTACTCAGCTCAGCGGAGGAGGCAGAGGCTGAGTACTCCAGCAGCAGGAAATACCATCACAGTTGACCCTGTGCTCCGAGCAAAATGTAGAGAGGGGCCATTATCCTTATTCATTCCTGGGATCCTTGGGGCTGGTGCCCCCTCCTCCCCAGGACTGGAGCTCCATGCAGTTGCTGTTCAGCATTCTTTCCAGGCTCTAACCCAAGATCAGCCAGGTAATGTCTGGCTTACTGTAAAAGGGGCTGTTTGGCCTCTCCTCGCTCTCTTATTTTCTGCTCCTTCTCCTCCCCTTGTCCCTCTCCACGTGTTCCTGGCCAGCCTTCCCTCTTCTTTCTCTCTCTCTCCCTCTCTCTCTCCGTCCCATTCCTCCCTCTCTCTGTCTCTACTGTCTTCTCAACTCTACTTCCCATGCCCTAAATAAATTTTATTTCATACTATATCCATTGTGTGGCTGGTACCTCGTGGGAAGGGATGCCTCAGCATGGGCCTCCAGACACCCCTCACACCTCACCATACCTTGACTCTATCAAACATATCCTTGGCCCTTTTTCTTTCTTTTTCTTTTCTTTCCTTTCTTTCTTCTCTCTCTCTCTCTCTCTCTCTCTCTCTCTCTCTCTCTCTCTCTCTTTCTTTTTTTTAAGACAGGGTTTCTCTGTGTAGCCCTGGCTGTCCTGGAACTCACTCTGTAGACCAGGCTGGCCTCGAACTCAGAAATCTGCCTGCCTCTGCCTCCCAAGTGCTGGGGTTAAGGGCATGTGCCACCACCGCCTGGCTCCTTTTCTTTTTTTATAAAAAACAGCAGTTGTCATCTCCACTGAGCTCCCGAAAGGAGATGTCTAGGTGGGGGGTGTGGCTGTAGTCCTCCCAGTGAGGTCAAGGGTGGTGTAGAGAGAAGAAAGAAGTTACTGGAGACACCTGGTGGATCCTGGAGACACACTCCAGCCTGCCTGGCAACCAGGAGACTGCAGAACATGCACCTCAGATTTTTCCTAACCAGGAATTGTAAAGGCTTGGTGCTCAGCCTGTTGTGTTTTGTAAAAAAAAAAAAAAAAAAAAGCCAGGGACATGTTTGGTGGAGGCATGGTTTGGTGTGGGGGAAGAGAGCGCCTGTGTGGGCCCATGCTGAGCCATCCCTTCCCTCTGAGGTACCAGCCATACAATGGATATAGTATAGAATAGAGTTTATTTAGGGCATGGGGAGGGGACTTGGAGTAGAGACAGAGAAAGGCAGAGAAAGAGACAGAGAGAGATAGAGATAGAGAGAGAGACAGACAGAGAGAGAGACCGACAGAGAGAAAGAGAGAGAGAGAGAAGAAGAGTAGAGGCTAGCCATGAACACATGGAGAGAGAGGGGAAGAGGGTAATGGTAGAAGATAGTGAGGAGGGGTCAAGCAGCCCCTTTATAGTGAGTCAGGCACACCTGGCTGTTGCCAGGTAACTGGGGCAGAGCCTAGATGAAATGCTCTCAGGCTCACTTCTAATGAATGCTCCCCAGAGATTACTTAACACCTCAAAACTGCCTGTGCCAACAAGCCAGGACTAAAGTGTTTCAGTGAAATGGTGACCTGGTCTGTGCCACAGCTGTGACAAATCCCCCTCCCACTTTGTGGGACAGTGAAATGGTGACCTGGTCTGTGCCACAGCTGTGACAAATCCCCCTCCCACTTTGTGGGAGACACATTCTACCTCAGTTCCCTGTGTGCTTTGAGGCAGTGTCCCAGCAGGGAGGGAAGCAAAGAAAACATGGAAGGGTTAGGGTTTTTGAAGATAGAACTCCTAGCATTCATTCTTCTAACTGTATCCACCCTGACAGTCCATTTCAGCTATTTGGACATAAATTCAGCCAGATTGCACACAATCCATGCACTGTGGAAAGATGCTCAGCCCAACACATAAACCTTTAGGAGATTCCAGTGGCACAGCCGGGTGCTTAGTCTAGGCTCTGCCCACAGTGACCTGGCAATGGCCAGGAGTACCTGGCTCCCTATAAAAGGGGCTGCTGGCCCCACCTCTCTCTCTTGCTTGCTTGCTTTTGCTCTCTCCTCTAGCTCCTGCTCCCCCCCTCTCCCCATTCCCCTCCCTCCTTTTTCTCTACATCCTCATGGCCGGCCTCTGAATAAACTCTATACTATACAGTAGTGTGGCTGGTACCTCAGGAGGAAGGGATGCCTCAGCACAGGCCCACAGAGGCGCCCCGTTCCCCCTACACTGCTCTTCCACCAAACATAACTCGGGTCTTTTTTCTCTCTTTTTATAAAACACCATAGACATTGTCTGACCTGCCCAGGAATAGGAGCACTAGGGTACCCTCATTGGTATTAATGGTATCACAGAAGGGTAGGGGTCCGAAGGTGCCCCCAACTAGGGAAGCAGTACTGCGCGTGCCCTCAATAGAAGAACCCCATTCTGCCTCTAAGGAGCAGAGAAGCCAATTCCAAGCCAGAGCTGGACTATTCCAAAGCCAGCTGAGATTTCTGCCTGACTTCCAGTCTCTACTGCAGTCTCTGGAGAGAGTTTCAGGGATGGGGGATCACCCACATGTCAATTTGCAGAACCTGGGATTTTATTACAGCAGCCATGCCCAGGGCTTTGAAAGCCGCATTTAACACACAAGGAGAACTCTGTGGCCTGCCTGGCTTTCCTGTCGGGACTCCACAAATCCCAGACTGCTTTTGTCTTTGGTGTCTCCAGCTCCTTAGTCTTCCGCTGCTTTTCCCTTCCAGATAATTATTTACACAGAGGGAGAATAATTAGCAGCCAGGAAGGGCATCAACACCAGGCTACCCCTCCCCCAGGCCCCAGCCTGCTTTTCTCTCAGTGTCTCTTGGAAGACAGACATCAAAGCCACCAAGGAGGATTTTCACACAGGGGGTTTCTTTCTCCTTTTCTTTTTCTTTTGGTCAGGCAGAACAGCAGGGAGGCAGCCACCTCTTGGTTGTCCCTAGACCTCCCCCGCTCCCCTCCCGCCCCACCCCGCCAGGTTTTCCAGCTTGAGAAGACACTTGGAGCCCAGACGTGGCCACAATAATACAAGACTCTCCTGGGTGGAGGTTCCCTTTCATGGGGTCATATTCTATGGACCCTCTTACCATGCTGTCTACTGTTGAAGGGAGCAGGCAGTCCCCTCAAATGTCAGAGGAGAAAGAGACTGTTCAACAAAACATGGACCCAGGTTGCATTACAGTTCAGGAGCGAAGAGTTAAGTGGACTGGGCTTGAGACAGTTGGGGGATGGGATGGGAGGGCAAGGGTGGGAGGACAGGGGGATGGGATGGGAGGATGGGGGATGGGGTGGGAGGGTGGGTGGTCGGGTAGGAGGGGAAGGATCTGGGATGGTGTTAGTGTTCTGTCTAAGCTCTGCTCCACAGGTAGGCCTGACACTAAAAAAGGGGCTGCTTGGCCCCTCCTTGCTCTCTTGCTCTCCCTTACCCCCTCTCTGCCCTCATTCCTTCTCCAGGTCCCCACTCCTCTCCTTTCCCCAAATAAGTCCCCCTTATACCAGGTCTGTGTGATTTCTCAGGGGTCACCTCTTACCCCCGCCTGCCCGCTGCATTATATTTCATAAGTCTCTGGCAACTCAGACTAGCTTCAAACTTGCTCTGCAGCTGAGGATGGTCTTGAACTCCCTAACCTCCCACCTCCACCTCCCAAATGTTAGGATTACAGGTGTGCACCACCATGCCCAGTTCATGCTGTGCGGGGACTGGAACCTACAGCTTCACGCGTGATGGATAAGCACTGTATCCACTGAGCCACAGCCCAGCCCTGGACTCCTGGATTTTCTAACGTTAACTTGCCAGGTTTTATATGACAAGCTGTCAAATGCTGGCCAGGCCACCAAAAAGAAGGGAAGGATTCAGTCTGGAGTGTCAACTACAACTTCTGGTGTATCACTGTTGTGATCATAAGAAGACAGAGAATAAGAACATGTTCTGGCGGGGAGTGGGGGAAGGGGGTGCTTCAGCAGGCCCATGCCAAAGCATCCCTTCCCCCTGAGGGACCAGCCACAGGATGGTATAGTATAGAATAGAGTTTATTCAGGGCATGGGGAGGGGAGTTGAGAGGGTAGTAGAGAAAGGCAGAGATAAGGAAAGAGTAGATAAATGGAGGCCAGCCATGACCAAATGGAGAAAGGGGGAAAGGGAATGGGGAGCAAGGACTCAAGAGGCTCAAGAGAGTGAGGAGGGGCCAAGCAGCCCCTTTTATAGTGGGTCAGGTCTACCTGGCTATTGCCATGTAACTGTGGGGAGGAGCATACCTGGCTGCTGCCAGGAACTGTGGTGGTAGAGTTCTGACAGGATACTAACAATTACAGTCCCACTTCCATGTCAACAAGGGAAGTAGGCTTGGGAGGAGGTTTCTTAGCCCATATCAGGGGTAAGAGTTAGGACTGGAATCCAAGGCTTGGTGTAACCACAGTTGGCTTTGGCACTTGGCCATCTGTGCCTGACTCTGAGCAGACACTCACATCAGCTAAATAATCAGTGACCACATTTCACCTAATGGTACTGCTGCCCTGCTGTGCTGGGTGTCACATGTCCTATTTTGTCAGGACCCTTGCTTACCAATTTACTCATTCTTGCTTGCTCTTCAGCTCCATCTCTCCACACTTACAATTCAGAACTTCAGCCTAGGGAATGGTACCACCCATGGGGGGGGCTGGGTATTCCAATATCAGTACACACAATTAGGACAGTTTCACATATACATGCCCACAGGCCAGCCCAATGTAAACAATCCTTCACTGAGATTCTTTTCCATGGACATTCAATTAAATCTAACATCAGATTTCTTTAGGGACCAGTGTGTCTGCATGGCTGTGTTTGAGTTCACTTGTGAGTGAGAAATTTTATTTATGAACCAGGTATTTCCCAGCACTATTGTTGGCATTCCTAGCCACTTCCTGCTACCTCAGTACTCATGGGCATGCTTAGATGTCCTAACAGGACATAAGCCAGCAAACTGACCCATATAGCTGGAAGGAGCCCTGATTGTCAGTGTGTCACATGCTATCCCTGCTCTGATGCTGTGGCGCATCTTTCTTGGATTGGTCTCCTTCCACCACAGCATCTCTCACTGAACTTGGGGATCATTGATATGGTTAGACTGGTTGGCCTATTGGCTTCGGGGATCTATCTGTCTCTACCCTGTTCATTTTCTTTAAGAGATAGATTTATGTATTTATTTATTTTCTAGACAGGGTTTCTCTGTGTAACCCTGGCTGTCCTGGAATTCACTCTGTAGACCAGACTGGCTTTGAACTCAGAAATATGCCTGCCTCTGCCTCCCAAGTGCTGGGATTAAAGGCGTGTGCCACCACTGCCCGGCTTATTTATTTATTTTATATGAGTACACTGTAGCTGTCTTCAGACACCAGAAGAGGACATCAGATCACATTATAGATGGTTGTGAGCCACCATGTGGTTGCTGGGAATAGAACTCAGGATCTCAGGAAAAACAGTTAGTGCTCTTAATGGGTGAGCCATCTCTCCAACCCTACCCCATTCATTTTTAAGTTCTGTTATCACATTTTCTACAGGTCACATCTGGAAAGGACTGGTATGGAATGGAAATGTGTCTCGTAGCTGAGTGGCTTTTCCTGCCGGAGTGATAAACATCAGTGCTTGGAAGTGGCTGGAGAAAGTGGGAAAGTCAGATAACCAGTGAAGGGAACCAACTAGCCTGTCCCACCTGACAGTCAAACAAAGCTGGGCTGCAGCCACGAATGTCACCTTCTGCCCCCAGCTGCCCCCTCCCTCTGTGACTTTTGACGTCTTGGGTCACTGCAGTCTCTGTTGCCTTGATGGTTTTCCCGGCCAAGTGGGGCCAACTGTCTTCACCCTTCATTCAGAGGATGGTGTGGGGACTGACAGAGCCACCAGAGCTCCTTGCTGAATCTGAGCAGCCTAGTGATGGAAGGCAACTGGGGCCAACTGCTCCCTTCATACCCAGGTTCCTCATTTCCACCAACTGTTTACCCTGGAGCCCTGTTCTCTTCCACTGTTCTGCGTGAGGGATCTCTGTTAAAACTATGGCCCAGCTCGAAGGCCTTCCAGTCTTTTTATCAGCCTATGTTATCTCAATGGTGGACGGAGGAAAGCACCTGTGGCTGGATCTCTTTGGTCTAGAAACAGCTCAAGAGACAGAAATCCAATTAAAATACAATTCTGGCACAATCTGAGGGCAAGGACAAGGAAGCCTGGTGGCATAACCTGGGGGCGAGGAGAAGGAAGCCTGGTAGCATGCCCTAAGTTCCCCCCAGAGGTTGCATTGTCAAGCCCTGGGGTACCGAGCTGGTGGCTAGATGGTAGGATATCAAAGATGAAGGATGAATGTGTTGTGGTCTTGTCTCTCCGTGCCACCAGCCCCATATTCAACCTCCTATTTCTTGGGATCCATAGACTGGGTGAAATACCAACCATAGGTCTTGACCTTGGGATTGCCAGCTAAGGATTCAGGGCCAGCAGGGCTACCCTAAACCTTGTACCTTGCTACCATGTACCTGCTGCAAGCTGGCAAGACTCTACTTTCTCCTTGCAGGCAGGAGTCTGCATTTGTGAGAAACAGTGAACTCAAATTAGCTTCAGTGAAGATTAAACAGGGGCCAGTGGCAGTTATTAGCTCATGTCATTATGAGGGTGACAGAATGGGCCAGCTGTAGATGAAGGGCTAAGGCCTCAGGAACAAGGGCCAGCGATCCCAGCTTCCTGTCACGCAGTTCTAATGTCCTTCTATCCGGTGGCTTCTGCTACAGAAGATTCCGTCAGCCTTTAGCTGTTTGACTCCTTGGCCTACTTGCAGTGTTGAGACTCTCGATACACAGTGGGAGGAGGAACCAGGCTCTCCCGAGGCTCTTCTAGAACAACCTCAGTGATTACTCAGTTCAGATCATTCCTGCCTGTGGGCTGAGCTTGTTCCCACTGTCACTTGCTGGGGATGATGGGAGGGAACCCGTCCCACCTTCACTGAATGTGAAAAGCCACTGATGTAAAAGAAGCGCCTAGTCACCAGAAAAAGGCAGCCAGGGAAGGTAGAAGGTGACAGTCAAAATAACACCCATGAAGTATGTTGAACAGTGCTTCATCAGTTCCAAGTTCCGTTAGATGGTGTGTGCACACATGGATAACACACACAAGCATACACACACTCACATATACACACATATACCCCCCCACATGCACACACATACCCACATCCACACATGCATATACATGTAACCACTTACACACATGCATACACATGTACCCACATATACACACGTGTGCCCATATACATACACATATGTACCCCCACATGTATGTGTACCCACATATATACATGCCACACATGTACCCACATACACAAACAAGAACATATGAACACATATTCACACATCACATACATGTACCCATGCACACACACACATGCACATACACACACACACACACACACACATACCAACTAGCTTTGTAAAGCATTGCAGTCTTGAGGGCATTGTACTTCCCAGGCTTTGAGAAGTCCTGTAGTGAAGAAACTCCTCTCTATCCACCAAGCCCAGTGTTTCCTGGAACATTCTATTCACATCACCTTTGGCTTTCTCAGAATCAAATTTAAAATCTTGGCACAGTGACAACATGGATAAAGCAATCTGGGGCAGGAGTGAGGCTAGAGTTCCTGGACCAGGAGGCTGGAGTTGGGCAGCAGGGTGTGGGGAAAGCAACGGTTCAGAAATGCACAGAGAACGTGGAAGCAGACCATCCTGGTTGGCTGGGACAGAGCGTGGGCAGGGGATCACATGGCCTTAAGAACCTAGGAGCAAGTGCTGCTGCTGCTATCCATGTGGAGATACATCTCACCACAGGTGAGAGAGCCACACTGGGGCGGCCATTCTGGCCATGGTCTCTAAGTTCATACAGAGGCACCCAGTACCCAGAGCTGAGCCCTGACCCTGCATCAAGGCTGAAACCCACAGGCATTTCTTGCAGACTCCTGGGCCATGGCCCCAGCTGTTGGAATCCAACCAAGAAAACAAAAATCATGTCTGTTGGTTTCAGGTGGAGATTGTGATGCAGGGTAGATGGGTGAAAGACAAGGCTGAGAAGCTGAACAATACTGGGGCATCTGAGTCACACATCCAAAGTCCCCGGCCTTGCCTGGGAGATGGGAGGGCCAGATCACATCACCAGAGTGTAGGTCTGGGGTCCCCAGGAGAAGTGGCATCAGAGTGGGCCAGTCCAAAGGAGATGCGGCCATGAAGAAGCTGCTGCTGCTGCTGGACCACCACCCATCAGTATGTGTGAATGAATGTGTGCACACATGTGTGGGCATGTGCATGAGTGTACATGTGTGTCTGGTATATGTACATATGAATAACACCCTCTTCATCATGCTTTACTCTCAGAACCTGCCAAGGTGGACTCTGCCAGCAACCAGATGCCCCAGGAACCTCGATGTCTTGGCATCTCCAGCCCAGAACCAAGATGCTCCCAAACACAGGATCATCTTTCCCAGATGCTAGCCCAGCTTTGGGATCAGCAAATGCCTCCCTGAAAATGATCAGGGAACAAGTCTTTCTGATCCTGACTTTGGGCTGTGGCCCTCCTGAGCATCCTGTTAGAGAAGCCATTAGAACTCAGCACTACGTCAGCCTAACAATGAAGTGAGACAAGAGGTATGTGGGTTGGGGTAAGGTGGGGTGTAGGGGTGTTGACATGATGATCCCTGTCCTGAAGAGTTCAAAGAGGTGCGTGTCAGGGAGGTGGGTTTCCTCTTCACACTGCCAGTCCTTGGGGGAATGCTTTGATCCCAGTTGCACAGGTCACAGGTTGATGGAACATTTAAAACCTCAGTGTGCATTAACTGGAGTCTCCCAAGATTCTGAGTGGTGGCATCTGCCCCAGGCTGTCACAACAAGCCTCTGCACTGTCACTACATAAATCTGTAAGACATGCGACATGCTGCAACCTCAGCCCACACCTCCTCCCTCCTTCTCTGGGGCAACACTTCTTCTTCATTCTTCATTTCTTCTTCCCAGGGCTTCTACCCAGGGGCGTGAGCAGCAGGAGGTTGATTTTGAGTCGCACACAATAAACCTCCAGAAGAGGGCTGATCTCTCATTGGTTTAATGAGGCTGATGTTGTCTGCGGGATTGTGAGAATAATTCTGTGAACCACTCTTCTGGGGGTGTCTGAGGATGGAGCTGGAAGGCAGCAGCAATGGATCCAGGCTGGAATAGATTCAACGGTAGCTGATCACAGCTTAGTTTAGGGAGGTGTTGCTCATGTCTCCAAGATCGGTACACAGCTAATACCCATCTGAGCTCCCTCTGGCAGCTGAAGGGACACTTCACACTGTATGAGAAAGAGCTCTGTGATCGATTGATAATGTCTGCCCTGGTCGCTTGTTAGGAGAATGGTGTCCCCTTAAGATACACCTCCCTATAGAAAAGTTTCTTGGATTCATTTAGGTGTCTGCAGATGCTCTCATCTCTCGGCCTAGGTGGCCCAAGTTAGACTAATCAGATCTCCCTAGCGCTGTCTCCCTCACTCCAATTTTGGTCTGATTTTGGTTCCCTTCCCTACGTTCTTTGGTCCTGCTGGTAAGTCCCCAAGAACCACCATCCTTATGACCATGGCCCCTAGGGAGGTGAGGTTACAGACTATCTTACTCAGAAGAATTTGTGTAATACTTGCTGACCACATGGCATCTAGAGGTGTCAGACAAGGTCTTTGTCTGAGTCACCATCACATCTACAAACTCTAAGACTTCATCGCCCATCAAAGTTAGACTCTACCTGCAGCTTCCGCTCTTGCCACGGCTACTCATGTAGAGGGGAGGAGGGCAAGAGAAGAGATATCTTATACAGAGATGTTGATACACACCACAGTTTGTAAATGGTATGGGTCAAACCCGGGGCCTTATCAACGCTAGGCAAGTGTTCTACCCACGAGCTATACCACATCCTTTAAAAATGAGCAAAGTTTACTTCCTCCACCAAGGCTGACTTAGCCCATGGACTCTACCTCTGTCCATCTGTCTCTGTCCTTTCTTTCTGATCTGACTGAGTTTCCTTCTCCTCAGCTTCATGAACACCCTATATGTGGATTGTTCCCTCTGGGATTACCTCCCTCCACTCACATGTGTGCCTTGCCGGTGAGCCCCATGTAGTCTCTCCTGGTTGATCTTGATGCTGCAGACATCATCAACTATGACATCACCTGTTATCAGCGTGAAAGCAAGTCAAGTGTCAGAAGTGCTTGGGCGCTGAACTGTTTAGATTTCAAGGCCTTCCCTGCCCTCCTTTTCTGGTACTTGGGAATGTTTGCCAAAACCAAGGTCGAACATCCTCAGCTTAAAAAAATCCAAAAACTAAAATGGTCTAAAGTTCAAAAGCTTTGGAGAATCACAGGGTTCAAAAACTTGGAGAGTCTGGAGCACTTCTGGCTTTGCTTGCCTCAAATCGGAGTGCCTGTGTTATATTGCAAAAGAACTTACTTTGGATTGGAAGAATTTTTTTGTAAGCAATAAAAATGTTGACAATAGACAGTCACATTGCACATTCTTTATATCACCCAGAGGGTCTTAACAGTGTAAATAAACAGGTTTTATTTCTTTGTAAAATCCAGTTCATTGGGAGTTCCTGCCTGTAGCCATATACAAGCTCTGGCGGGAAAGACATCCTTGATTGATTACTAATGTCTGCCCAGGGTGTAGACAAGAAAGTGGCGACAAGCTTGTTATACATCAGCTCCTCCCTTGGTGTGTTCATGATTACCTGCTGAAACCCATAAACCAAAAAGAGCTCAGAACACAGGACTCCAGTTTAAACAGAGGTTTAAAACAGCTGTATTTGTACCTAACTGGTTGATATGAGCAGGCTTTTGGAGCTCTCTGAACCTCTGCTGAATTAATTATTAAGTTTGAGAACAAAATAAAAAGATTTAACCTTGCAAAAGAAATTGAAAGTGCTGCTTCCCCCAAGGAGCTTTGGCTACAGCTAGAATGACTTTGGGGGTCAATCCACTCAGAGCTGGCTTGGCCAGCTCCGGATCCCCTCTGTGGTCCTGTGTCCTCTACTTTGAACTGAGAACACTGTGATAACTTCATGAGGGTTGGGTGAGGTGAAGCTGTGAGCCCTATCTCTGGGCTCTGGTGGGCATCCGCTGAGTCCTCTTCTGACTGATAGCGTTATTAGTTCACATGAGACGGTTCACTCATCTTTCAGAGGCTCCACATTACCAGAGCAATCACTCACTCCGCAGATCCAAGGCAAATGCATCCTTTTGAGCAGATCAGAGCAGTTTGGGCTTCTGCATCCTTTAGAGTGGGGACCCCAGGGGAGGGAAGGAAGGGATATCAAAGAGCATTCTGATGTGGAGGAGGCTCAAGGGAGGGAGGCCCCCCCAAAACCCCATCTGTGTTGAATGTCTTTTTGCATTCCTTCTCAATGAAGGAATGCAGCCCTGTGGGGTGTGGCTGGCAGGCGGCCTCTGCAGATGGGAGGTGAAGCCTTTCTGGGATTTTCTGTGCTATTCTGTAGCTCCATGTACAGTCTGTGTCCCCCGTCGGGCCAATTACCGACTTAAAATGTTGCTAGCAAAAGACAGGCACACTCATTATTGTAGCAGCGAGCGCAAAGGCCCAGTAGGTTCCTATTTATACCTTTCCAAAGAGCTATTCTTACCTGGCCCTTTGTGTGTTTGTCACCGAAGGCTTCCAAATCACAGGACTTTTGTCCTCAGTGGCTGTCCATCTCCCCACACCTCCTCCCTCCTATGCTCTGCAGGCATCAGCCAGGACTGAAATGTTTGGAGTCACCTGGGCCAGGAAAAAGCTCAAGTTGTTGATAAGAGAGATGCATAATCAATGGGAGCATGAGAAACTGCAGGGTGGGAAGAGTGGGTTAGGGCAGTGTGAGAGATCCCATGATATGGTTACACCATCGAAAGGATTTGAACCCCTGAGTTGTTGTGGTGAGAGGTAAGGAGGACTTGAAGTCAGGGGACCTGAGCTCAGGGTAACTGTTTTAACCTTGAGCTGGTCATTGATGCTTCCTGGCTCCCACTTTTTCTGCAGACTCTGAGGTCTGTGCTGTGTTCTGGACCTGCAGGATATTTGTCCTAGGTGGCTGGGCCTCAGGGCACAGAAAATCTCAATTCCAAATTGTGCAAATATGTGGCTGTGTCCTGGATTCACCTACACCCACGGGCACAGAACTAAAACTCTAGCTGCTTGGAATGTCTCTTAAGCTATCTAGTCTGTCTTTATTGTTACTTTATTATAAAATATTGTGGTGTGTGTGTGTGTGTGTGTGTGTGTGTGTGTGTGTATGTGTGGTGCCTGTGTATATGTGCACAGTAGATATGTGTATGTGTGTGGTGTATGTATGTATGTGTGTATGTGCATGGCATGTGTGTGTGGTGTATGTGTGTATGTGTAGTGTATGCATGTATTTGTATATGTGCATGATACATATGTGTGTGTAGTTTATATATGTATGTGGGTTGTGCATGGTACATGGGTGTGTGTGTGTGGTGCATAGATGTGTCTATATACTGCATGTCTGTACTCATGGTACATGTGTATGTATGAGCATTCACTTACATGTGAAAGATACAGGACATCACAGATGCCCACCTTTATTATTTGAGAAAGAATCGCCCATGAACCTGAGGCTCACCAGGTAGGCTAGGCTGGCTGACTAGGGAGCTCCAGGGATCCATCTGCCTGCCTCTGACTTTGTAGCAATGAGATACATGTGCATCACCACACCCAACCACATGAGTGCTGGGTCTGAATACTGGCCATCATACTTACCCGCTTACATGCTTACACGCTTACACACTTACACATTTTATTGACTGAACCATCCTTTCCGCCCCTTGATCTTATTTCAATCCTGACATCTTACTGCAAGAAAGCAACATGCAGGGGCTTTGCAGTCACTCAAGCTTGCTGTCTGACAATCCTGTCGATTTAGTTTTCCCAAGCGAGCCTGGGCAAAACCCGCCCTTACCCACACTCCCCTGCTCTACAAGGAGTGGGTTTCTCTCTTCCCAAAAGAAAGGCTCTTGTCTTCTGCCACAGCCTGGCAGTGTTTACAGATGAAACATGACAATTGTCTCCTTAGCAACCCCACTATCCAGGATTAGAGCAGACAAGTCCCTTTCTGATGGATGCTCCAGGCTGCAAACATTCCAACCTAGAGTGCATCTCTCCCCACCCTGGTAAACAGAACACATGAGGTGATGCATAGAAAAAGCAAGAGAGAGAATCATATTCTCTCCATGTCCCTGGAGGCTGCTGCCTGTGACCCAGGCCAGGGATGCGGTAAGAACATCTCTGCACTGACCCCTACCTGCTTGAATTTAGTGCTTTAAAGACACAAGACACTGGGCTTTCAGTCTTGCTTAGTAGCTTCCAACTGAGGTGCCAAGATGATGATTAACCAACAATAGGAGAGTCTGTTCCCTCCAGGTAGTCTGTCACAGGCCATGTGTGCCACCCAACATGGAGGCTCAGCAAGAGCAGTGACTGTTCTTGACCCCTGTGCCCTTTCTCTAGCATTATTTCAAAAAGGATTTCTCTCTCTTAATCTGTCTGTCTTCTATCTGTCAGTCTGTCTATCTATTACCTATCTATCATCTATTTGTCTATCTATCTACCTGTCTATTATCTATCTATCTATCTATCTATCTATCTACCTGTCTATTATCTATCTATCTATCTATCTATCTATCTATCTATCTATCTATCTATCTATCTATCTCTATCATCTATC
>NW_022196905.1:105649207-105676531 GCF_008632895.1 Mastomys coucha
CTATCTATCTATCTATCTATCTATCTATCTATCTATTATCTATCTATCTATCTATCTATCTATCTATCATCTATCTATCTATCTACCTACCTGCCTCCCTATCTATCTGAGTATATATATATGTGCACCTTGTACATGCAGGTACCTGTGGAATCCCTCAGAGCTGGAGTTACAAGTGAGCCACCCCATGTGTGTGGTGGGAACTGCCCAGGTCTGAAAGAACAAGTTAACAAGAGTAAGTGCTCTTAACCAGCCCATTAAATGCACTGTCTGTTTGTCATATCTCATGTAGATCTTCAAGATACTGGATGAGCCAGGTGTCATCAGCACAATACATTTTATAGAGGAGATGAAGATGGTGTCCCAAAGTCCGCGGTGGAGACAGATTCCACTCCACTCATCCCAGTAGACATGGGGAAAGCTCTGAAAAACTATGAAATCAGATCCAACAAATGCTTGCCTTTTGTCTGAACTCTGTGGGGGTCACAACATAAGCCTGATTCCTCTTCAGGGCCTCAGCCCTGCTTACCTGCCAAGCTGGAAGAAGCAGGTGAGCTGGGGATACTCTCTTGGCACCTTTGCTCTGAAATGTGGGAGCTCCATCTCCCCACTCCATTTCCCCTGCACTTGCCTCTGAATTTAAAATTGATCCACAAAAGGAAACATAACTCTCCCGGCTTCTCCACAGCACATTTATCCAAATTAATCATAGCGACGGGGGTGGGGGGGCAGCACATGCTGGCATGGGCTCTGCTGCCTGGGCAGATTTTCCTGGCAAGGAACACACCTGAGCAAGCACACAGGGCCAGGAAACTGGGTGGGCTCTAAGCTCATTTTATCAAAACTTGCAAAGAGCTGAGAACAGCTTTGCATGGGACTGAGATGAAGAAAGGGCGGGGGTGGGTGGGATGCAGCTGTGAGTATCCAGTAGAGACACTGAATTCAGGGTGTGGGTGGAGGCAGGGCGCTCAGAAATAGCTGGATTAGAACTGTCTCCCCGGCTGCAGAATTTCTTGATGGTCTGAGGACTCCTTGTGCAGGTTGATGAGAAACAGTGACCCGGGCAAACACTTGCAGTCAGATTGGGAACCCGCATCACCTCCAGTCACCTGTACTGTGCCACCTAAATCCAGTCAGTGTCCCAGCCTGCCTGTCAGTGTCACTTTCTCTCTGTCATACTGTCCCCCACCCCTTCCCAAGGTTCCAATCTGCCAACTCTTCTGCAGCCAGTGTAGCTGTCTTGGAAAGAAAATCTATCTAAATCCTTCTAAGGCTTGTCCTGTCCTAAGGTGACATCCAGTAGCCTGGCACTCTGATCCTCTCCTAGCAGGGCTCCATTTAACTCTGTGGGCTCCTGGGTTGCGCTAGATCAGCCTTTCCTGAGGACCCATGGATTCCTTCCCGTCACAGAACAGCATCTGCTTCCATGATCCTCACACATACTTGGGTCTTGATGCCCTTTGGATATGAGACAGGCTTTGAAAAATTCAGGAAATTTTTAGACAACCACAGATCTGGGTTTCATTTTTAAGAGGCTTAAGAGCATATTATACAAATTATAAAAACCCTTGCTCAAGCCCAGATGATGCTAAGGAGCTACTTGTAGGATCACGGACTTTTGGAATGACACACGAGCTGTAAGTCCCCGTGTTGGTGCCAGCACATGCCCTGAGGTCACAGTGTGTGCTGAGCCACATGCTGGGAGGTCCTTCTTCACAACTTATGGATGGCGCTGCTCTAACATTGTGTTAGGTCAACACAGATGTGTTTTAGGAAGCAGTGTGAGGGCAGTTTGCGTGGGGACAGGTGTCCAGCTTGTTCAGCTTAGTGAATTTGAGGTGTGGCATAATCTGGGCTTGAGCAAGGGTTTTTATAATTTGCATAATATGCTTTTAAGCCTCTTAGAAATCGAACCCAAATCCATGGTCACCTAAAAGGACTCACAAGATAACTTCTGTGACCTCTGTCGCTAGCATTCTCCCTCCAGAGACGCTCAGACCAAGCCTTACAGACATTCAAAATCCCTTCTTCCTCTTACCTTCTGTGCTGGAGCAACTTCAAGTGACTTCCTTCCCAAACTCCCTGTGTCTAAGCCTGATTTCTATTGCTGTGATAAAACACCAGCCAAAACCAACTAGGGGAGCAGAGGGTTTATTTGGCTTACGTGCCCCAGGTCACACTCCTTGGAGGGAAGCCAAGGCAGGAACCCCGGAGGCAGAAACTAAAGTAGAGGCCATGGAAACAGGTTACTGACTGACTTGCTCAATGTGGCTTGCTCAGACTGTGCTCTTCTACAACCCAGGGCTGCTCACCCATGGGTGGCTCTGCCCACAGTGATCTGGGCCCACCCACATGTTTCACAGACTTGCCTACAGGCCAATCTGATGGAGGCAATTCCTCAATTGAGAGTCTCTCTGCCCAAATATATCTAGGTTTGTGTTAAACTGACATAAACCAACAGCATACCCCATAATAAACACCTTTATATCATCATCATAACCATCTTCATCTTCATCACCATCATCATTGCCGCTGTCCCCCAACCCCTGTCGCTGATACCACCACCACCACCACCACCACCATCATCATCTCCATCTCAGCACCTGACTTCAAGTTTTTCTCTTCTCATCTCCTCTGAATTAAAGCTCTCCACCGCACCCTCCCCCCAGGTCCTTGCTTCTTCTTACATGGAGCCCAAGGAAAGAATGTTGAATCTTTTCCATAGTAGGTGTTTTAGTCAGAGTTTTACTGCTGTGAACAGACACCATGACCAAGGCAAGTCTTGTAAGGACAACATTTAATTGGGGCTGGCTTACAAGTTCAGAGGTTCAGTCCATTATCAAGGTGGAAGCATGACAGCGTCCAGGCAGTCATGGTACAGGAGGAGCTGAGAGTTCTACATCTTCATCAGAAGGTTGCTAGGAGAAGACTGACTTTCAGGCAGCTAGGATGAGGGTCTTAAGACACACCCACAGTGACACACCCACTCCAACAAGGCCACACCCACTCCAACAAGGCCACACCTCCTAATAGTGCCACTCCCTGGCCCAAACATATACAAACCATCACATTCTACTCCCTGGCCTCTATAGGGTCGTTCAAACATATAAGTCTATGAGGGCAATACCTAGCCATATCATAATAAAAAATACATTTAGTCCAACTTCCAAAGTCCACATAATCTATAGCAGTTTCAACAATGTTGCAAGTCCAAAGTTGAAGGTCTCTTCTGAGATTCATCCAATCATTTAACTGTAATCCCTAAAGCAAGACAGGAAATGAGCTGGGTAAACTCCAAACTCTGCATCTCCGTGTCTGATGTCAAAGCGGTCTTCAGATCTCCACTCCTTTTTCATCTTTGTTGACTGCAACAAACTTCTTTCTCCTGGGCTGGTTCCACATCCTGTGAACAGCTTCCATCAGAAGATATCCCACTGCATCTCTGGCATCTCTACCACCTAGGGGTCTCCAAGGCAATTTCAATGTTACAGCTTCTTGTTCCAATGTATGGGATCTGCACATGATCTTTTGGGCTCTTCCAAAGGGCTTGGGTTACTTCTCTAGCTCTGCCCTCTGTACCACTCTAAGCTCAAGTTGATTCACTCCACTGCTGCTGCTGTTCTTGGTGATTATTCCATGGTACTGGCATCTCCAATACACTGGGTCTTCCACTGTAACTAGGCTTCACCAATAGCTTCTCATAAGCTCTCTTCACAGTGCCAAGCCTCTAATCCTTTGCATGACCCCTTCAGTTCTGGGCCATCAACTGCAACTGAGGCTGCACCTTCACCAATAGCTCCTCCTGACCTCTTACAGTACCAAGCCTCAGCTGTTCTTCATGACCCCTTCACACCTTCAAAACCAGTACCACCTAGGTGACTCTTACACATTACCAAGTAGACTGTAGCATGAGGTACAACCTTGGCTATCTCTGGAACACAGCTTCTTTGTGCTCTCAGAAAACACTTCCCAGAAGAGCTCACCTCAGTGATGCTGGTCTCTCCTTAATCACTACTAATTTCTTAGCTTCAGCTATCAAGCATCAATTGTCCTATTAGTACCTTCTATTTTTCACTCTAAAGCCAGGGCCACATGGCTGAAGCTGCTGTCTTCTGCTGCTTTCTGGGGGCTGGGACATCCCCCCCCCCTCCTGCTGCCTTATTCTACTACCAGCTTTGGGTTTTCCGACTTCCTCCCTGCCTAAGCTTGGCTTTCTTGGAACTTGCTCTATAGATTGACTTTGAACTCAGAGATCTGCATGGCTCTGTCTCCTGTAATGCTGGAATTAAAGGCATGTACCACCATGCTTGGATTTAAGCTTTTCTTCACCTACAACCCGCTTTGTCCCAGGTTGGCCTTGAACTCAGAGATCTGTTTGGCTTTGTCTCCTGGGATTAAAGGTGTGTGCCACCATGCCTGGATCTAAATTTAGCTGGGTAGGATCTTGCCCTCAAAGCCTTTAATCTGTTATCTCCTAGAACATAGGATTCAGCTCCATTTCACTTCCTGGTGCCCCTTTAATACTTGAACCATATATTTTATATTTTTCTTTTCTAAGCTTGCTACTCTTATTCAAAATGCTTTTCATGAAACTTAACCAGAGAACAAAGTCTCTGCTGGGTTTTTTTGAGATTTCCTTTGTCAATACAATTAATATAAATTTCTTTACCATAGACTCTGGTAGACTCTTCAAATAAGGGCAAAAAGCAGCCACATTCTTTACCAAAATACTACAAAGGATATCTAGGCCACATTCTGAAATTTTTCTCCACTGAAACCTCTTGGGCCAGGTCTACACTGTTCACATCATGGAAAGATAGTCTTCCATATTCCTTCTAGTATAGCCCATTAAAGCCCCACTTAAAGCATTCCACTGCTTTCCAAAGTTCCAAAATCTACATTCCTCCAAACAAAAACATGGTCAGGCCTATCACTGCAATACCCCACTCCTGGTACCAATTTCTGTCTTAGTTAGGGTTTTACTGCTGTGAACAGACACCATGACCAAGGCAACTTTTATAAAGACAACATTTAATTGGGGCTGGCTTACAGAATCAGAGGTTCAGTCCATTATCATCAAGGTGGAAGCATGGCAGCATCCAAGCAGGCATGGTGCAGGAGGAGCTGAGAGTTTTACATCTTCATCTGAAGCCTGCTAATGGAGACTGGCTTCCAGGCAGCTAGGATGAGGGTCTTACAGGCCACACCCACAGTGACATACCTCCTCCAAGGCCACACCTACTCCACAAGGCCACACCTCCTCAAACAAGGCCACACTTTCCCCAACAGGGCCACACCTCCCCCAACAGGTCACACCTAATTGTGCCACTACATGGGCCAAGCATATATAATCACAGTAGGAGAGGGAAGGGAGGGAGGCAGAGCTTGTGTTCATTAGTCCTGCTGAAGCTGTGATTGATAGAAGACAAATGAACAACTGGTGGCTCACCCTTTCTTGCCCTCACTGGTTTGCTAACTTGAAATAAGCTTGTTTATTCACCAGGAGAACAAAGCACAGGTTGCTGACACCAACTCAAAGCAACTTGCAACAAGGTTGAAGAGTTGGAGCCTACTCACACACCTGCATGAGTCTCAGAGTCTGACCAAGCCAGGTCACAGTATAGCCAGCAGCTGGAACTGAACAGTTCCAGGTGACCTCTAATGCATGGTCCAAGACACACAAGGCCACCCCTCCTCCAACAAGGCAACACCTCCACCAACAGGGCCACACCTACTCCAACAAGGCCACACCTACTCCAACAAGGCCACACCTCCTCCAACAAGGCCACACCTCCTCCAACAAGGCCACACCTCCTCCAACAAGGCCACACCTCCTCCAACGGGGCCACACCTCCTCCAACAAGGCCACACACCTACTCCAACAAGGCAACACCTCCACCAACAAGACCACACCTACTCCAACAAGGCCACACCTACTCCAACAAGGCCACACCTACTCCAACAAGGCCACACCTCCTCCAACAGGGCCACACCTACTCCAACAATGCCACATCCACTGTCCTCCAACAAGGCCACATTGATCCAAGCACAGGATCAGACTGGCTGCTGGTGTTTATGGGGCACCTGGGAAATCCTTGGCAGCCTGTCCATGTTGCCACTTCTCTCTCATGAGCAAGGAGAATATTTCTGTGTGTGCAGGACATCTCCTCGGTGTGTCTTAAAGTGCAGAGAGGCATGTGCCAACGGATCCATAACCAGCCTTGGCATCAGTGGTTCCTGTGTCCGTGTGTTTAGCCCACCAGGTCAGAACAAGGAGGTTCAGAAGAAACAACACCCACAGTGAACACACGGAGACTTTTCCTTATTTGAGCTTTGGCTGCCCATAGAGGGGCACAAAATCCATCCCCACAGACACTGGAGGAAGCCTGTATTCAACCATACTCTCATTTATGCCTCCTACATCGTTACACACATTTAAAATGTTGTACATTTTATATTCATGCTTGTTATGCATAAAAAGGAGAGACAAGCTTGTCAGGGATGATGAGCAAGGAGCCGCTTGGTGGCTGCCCTTCAGCATTGGACTCAGGAGATAGATGTGTGGCTTTATCTTAGTCCTGCTTTTCCTAAATTCAAGTTTTTCTGCAAGCGAGTCTTTGCTTTTGGAAGAAAATTACACTTACTCAGGGCAAAGCTTGGTTCAAACTCAGTGTTTTCATTTCTTGGCCATGTGACCTTGGCCAAACTTATCCCTCGGACACCTGTTTGCTCTCTGCAGTATGGAAAAATGGTCTAACTATTGCCTGCATGTAAAAACTGAATATCATCACATAGACAAAATATCAGGATGCACCAGAAGATAATAGATGTTCAGTAAAAGGCAGTGTGTTTGTTTTGGTGAGTGTCTGCCTACAACCCACACCTAGACACTGGCTTATCACCTCCCTCCTCAGAAGCAAGACATTTAGGGCAACTTTTCTACCTAATTAAAGCCGTCCTCAGAACCTACAGTGGGACCTATTATAGCCAGACTTTCTGAGGGTCTCCTCATCAAGGTGATAAGCAGTAAGACTAAAACCCAGGGATGGGGAGGTGGCTCTGTCTGTGAAGTACTTGGTGTGAAAGCTTGAGAACCAGTTTGATTCCTGGAACCTGAATACAAATCAGGCATGGTGGTTCACATTTGTGATCTCAGCGCTGGGGAAGTAGAGACAGGGGGATTACTGAGATTCACTGGCAAGCCAATACAGCCTTATTAGTGAGCTCCAGAGCCAGTGAGAGACCCTATCTTGTAAAGATGAGATGGACGTGTGTCCTGAAGAACACCTGAGGTTGACCTCAGCCCTTGACCCCTACACAGGCATATGAGTGCGGTGGAGGGGAGCTGGGGGGGATGATTCATGCATGCACACACACATACAGGAGTGCACACAGAGGCACCCGAGTAGGCACACATGCACAGAGGCACATGAGTGTACACACATATGCATGCATGCATAGGCACATGAGTTACACACACACACATATATATGAATATATACATATATATATATATATACAGAGGCATATGAATATACATACACATGCACACACATGCACAGAGGTACACAAATGTGCTCACATAGAGGCACATGAATGTACATCCACCTATGAGTGCACACAGAGGCACATAAGTGTACAGATACATACACACACATGCACGTACAGAGTCACATGAGTTTGCACACACTTGCACAGAGGCACACGACTGTACATCCACATGTGAGCACACATGTAGGACATGAGTGTCCATGCACATGCACACACACGTATATACAGAGGCACACAAGCATGCACCCACACATATGCACACACATACTTGCTCTCATGTACACACTAACGTTGAGCATGCAGTGAAACACAAGACTTGTGGTGATGCTCAGGAGTGACAATGTCTCTGGTCCTCACTGTTAGATGAGGAGCCTGCAGGTAAATGTGGTGGTGCTCAGTCAGTGAGAAGCAGGAAGGGGCGGGGACGTGTGGCTCTCCTTCACTGCCCTTCATCTCTATCAATCACCACACTGCTAGGGTGCCCACCCTACAGCGTGGCCTATACCTCCATTATCACCATACCAGGCCTGCAGGATACGGAGCCCTGAAACTGCTCCCCAGCCTGACCCAAGGGTACCTCTGAGCTCCGAATGTCTGTTTGTCCATCCACAGTCCGTTTTTGGATCCTCCTACTCAGCCTGCCTTGCTGCCCCGCCCCGCTCCGCGGCTCGAATCCAAGTCGGCAGCCCGTGCTGCAGCTTGCGGGGGTTGTTATGACTCAGAAGCGCATTTGTGTGTTCAGGTCTAGCCACAGGTGAACGGCTCATGTTTCCTCCACTGCTCCCAGCTATGTGAGTAGCCAAGTCATGAGAGTTGTGTCTTTAGTAAATCTCCAACCAGAGTTCACGTTGCTCGTTTGATTTACAATCTAACTTCCCACTGCAGATAAATAGGGCAGTGCTTCCTTTGTGAGACTTCTTGTGTCCTTTCTGAAGGCCAACCTCCATGCCCTGCACTTCACAGGGGCTTCCTTGCTACTCGTTTTCCATGGCTACAGAGGAGGAAACCGAGGCACAGAGAGTCTTAGTGAAGTGTGGGCTGGAAACAAGCTTAGGCATCCAGAGCCACTGTCCCTCCGGTCTTCTCCAGCCACTCAACTGTTCAATTTGCATGGGTTCTTAAACCCCAGGCTCAGGGATTCCACAGTGAAGGAAGTGGTCATACGTCTGTGTCTATGGGTCAGGAGCACATTACCATACAAGATAGCCATTGCTTCTATTTGCCGAGCACTTTAAAGTGTACACATGCATGCATGTTCATTATCTCATCGGGAATAAATACCCTTCACTCCCGACGACAGTTAAGCAAATGGCAAATGTGACCTGCGAGTCTGGAGCAGCCTGGCATTGAAAACAATCTTCTAAAACCAAGATCTGGTGTCTGCAGCACTTGAAACAATTGCATTTAAATTAAATCTCTATCCTTCCACTTGCTTTAGCCTTGGCTTTCTGCCACAGTGAAATGTTTCTTGCGTCTCCAGATTGGTGGCTTTGCTCTCCATTTCCACTGCCACTATGTCCTCTAGTGGACTACATGTCTCCCTGATCTGGCCACACCTGCAGGATGGGGTATGTGCACATGCATGAACACACAGAGGCATGCAACAAATGCACCACACACACACACACACACACACACACACACACGCGCGGCAGGAGGCATGACCAGCAAGCTCTCAGACATTTGGACATCAGTTGCACACTAGTGGATCTGCAGGGCGTGGTGATGCTGAATATTTACTCTTGCTACTGTTCAGAACCCCATAGTAGCAGAGTGAAATGGCAGATCCCAGCTTCAGAGAGTCAGACATGGAGCTAGGGAGATGGCTCAGTGGGGACAGCACTTCCTGTGTGAGCGCAGAGACCCTACTTGGATCTCCAGCATCCATGTGGAAGCCCAGGCATGGTGGCATGCTTCTGTCCCTTCAGCATTGAGTAGACAAGACAGGAAGGTCCTGAGGGCTCCATGCTCAGCCAGCCAGTCTGAGAGAAACTGTGAGCTCCAGCCCCAGTGAGAGAACAGCTCAGAAACAAAACAAAAGGTGGAGAATCTAAAAGAGAACATTGTGGTGAGCAATAGAGTGAGACATCAACCATGTACCTCTGTACACATGTGCATGTGTGTGGACATGTGCACACTCATGTGCATGCAGGAATACAAAAGAAAGCCAGTATTTCATTTCTGCAGGAAGAAGGAAGCAGCTCTAGGCAGACTCCCAGAAACCAGCCAGTCATAGAGGCAGCTGTGACGGTGGTGTAACAGGTGTGCACTGCTGGGAAGTCCTGCGCTCGCAACTTCCCAGGTCCATGTCTCACTGGTCAATGACTGGCTAGGACAGATGTCAACATGCATTTTCTTTAATCCCATATAACAAAATGCTTTTACTTGTGTTGTTATGTTTGTAAAGTCAGTAATGACACACTCTTTGTTTCGTTCATGTGACCTGCATGTTTGCAATCTGGCATGTACCTGAGACTCACGCCTTATCTGAGCTGGGATTAGTTGCATTCTAAGGTACTCGCAGCCCTGTGCAGCTGTTATACTAAACAGAAACAGGCTAACTCATGGCCCTAGTCACTGGCCACCACATTGGTGATTCCCCTCCCGTCAGTGAACTGTGTCCTTTGATATGCAGAACATATGTATACATACATGGGGGGCGGGTGAGTGTCCATTGATATGCAGGACATATGTATGATGACATATGTACACATATGTCACATACACACATAGAGAGACACAGGTAGATGAGTGTCCTTCAATATGCAGGACTTATGTGATACACACACACACACAGAAGCAGGCAGATGAGAGATGGTGGAGCAGTGTGGCCCTGAGGCTCCGTGTGCAAACGCCTGAGGTTTCATTGTCCTCTTTCCCAATGCTGTACCTGACTGAGCCTCCTTGTAGCAGCCATGGAGGCCAGTGTGAGCATCCTGATGAAACCGTATCTGAGCCACAGTGACCAACTCTACCCACGAACCACATATGCACGACCCCTTTGGGTGTTCCCACTGTTGCCACCCCATCCTGTCCCATCAAGATGAGGTGTGCAGTTGCTGAACGGCAGGTGACGTCATGTCCTGTCTTCAGCTGCCCCACTGTGGGCAGTTAGGTCTTCCACAACAGTGGTGAGCAGAATCCAGCAGGGGTAGAGCGGGAGGATGTCAGTGTGGGAGTGGCCTGATGTGACTTTTATTTTTAGCATTTTTAGCACGATCATGCCGACTGTTGGGATTGGACAGCCTTAAGAGTAGAAACAGGGTCAGGTGAGCAGTGACCACATCATTCACAGAGGGTGGCTCTGCAGGGCACTGTGACTGGGTGGCAGGTGGGAGTGGACAGCAGTGAGGTATTCTCTCCCTTGTCCCAGCCATGTGTGTGTGTGCATGAGGTCTGTATGTGAATGTGTATGTATGAGGTGTGTGTGTGAGTGTGAGGCTGTGTGCACATGTGTATATGTATATGTGTGCATGAGGTATGTGTGAGTGTGTATGTATGAGGTGTTTGTGAGTGTGTGTATGAGTGTGTATGTGTGCATGAGGTGTGTTTGTGAGTGTGTGTGCATGAGTTTCGTGAGGTGTGTTTGTGAGTGTGTGTGCATGAGTTTCGTGAGTGTGGGTATATGTGTATGAAGTATGTATGTGAGTATGTGTGTGCAGAGATGTGTGTGTATGCATGAAGTGTGTATGTAAGTGTGTGTGTGCATGAGGTATATGTGAGTGCATGTGTGCATGAGGTATGTGCATGAGTGTGTGTGTGTGTACATATGTGTGTGTGTGGTCATGCATGAGTGAAGGCCAACTGTGGGTGTCTTCTGACACTATCTACCTTGCTATTCTGATACAGGTTCTGTCACTGGCCTGGAGCTCACTATGTAGGCTCAGCTCCCTCCATCTCTGCATTCACAGCACCGTGATAGCATGTGGGCGTAGAACACCCAGCTTCTTTTCCGGGGGCTCTGGGTGCTGAACTCAGGTCTTTGTACTTGGAAGGCAAGTGTTTTACAGACTGCACCATCTCTCCAACCTTCACTTGGAGAGTCTAGGGTCCCCAGGCAAAGGTGGTAGAGACAGGCATTGGCGATGTCTGGAGGAAACAGCAGGCCTTTCTGCTTGCCATGGTGCCCACTTCACAGTAATTCTGAGAGCCTGTGCAGGCTGAGACTTAAAGTCTCTGTGCTCCCTTGAGGCCACTTCCCAGGCTCAATGAGCACACAGCAGCCACTCTGACCCTACGCCCCAGCTGGAAAGTGCACAGCGATGGGCATGAATTATTAACACACACCTTAAGGCTACATGACAGCCTCTGCATTCAGTTGCTTGCTCTGATTCCCCTCCGCCCCAGCCCTGGAGGCTGCCAGAGCACCACAATTGTCTCATCTTTACAAATTGATGCTTAATGAAGTTGGAAGCATAGACATTGTTAAATGGCCGAGGGTTGCCTGGCAGAGCTGGGCTTCCTGGCAATAAAAAATAACCGCTGTGTACTTGTTGATCTGGCTGGAGCAGAGCCCCGAGCTTGTGCCTGACCTACACCCCATGGGAAGTGCACTACAGAGCTCACTCACTGTACAGCTATTTTGGCCACAGTAATGCCATATAACAAACATTTGTGACACTCCAAGAGCATGCAGGGCTCCGTGTGGAGCGCTTATGTGCCTGGAACTGTTAGCGAGGTGTTTGGCTTGGTTCTGTAGTCTTGGTGAGGTTCTCCTGCCTGCCTCTGTGAAGTCCTGTGTGCTGAGCTGTGCACTTCACTTAAGAAAGAGTTCTGTCATTATCAGCGAGGCCCATGGTTACTCCAGGCTCTCTGTCAGCTTCCAGACAAAGATGACAGACTTGGAGCCAAGCCCTTGGCTAGTGACTGGACTTGGCAGAGGCCAGAGTCCAGCCATACCTGTTCTTTACTCGAGTCCAAAGAAGACATCTTTGTCTCAGTATCAGGTGGTAGAGTGAGCAGGGCTGTGACATGAGGCTTGAAGTGGACCCTTCCTACAACAGGTGACACATCTTCCTTGAGGTCTGAAGTCTTCCCCTGCTAGAGTCCCTCCTCCCAGGTGGATTTTCCCCAAACATCTTGTGCTCATTTCTAACTCTGTGTGTGTCTCTCATTTCTAGATGACCCAGCTGATAAGTTGGCTGGTGGTTGGTTTCTTCTAGATAGCCAGAGTGAGCTGGCTGTGCTCTGTAGAGCATCCAGGAGGCCTAGGTGTGCTCCCAGGGTTGAGACAGATAGAGAAGGACATGGTCTGCTTGAGGCCCATGCTCGGAATGCATGCCCTCTTCCCTAAATGTCTACCTACTGTCTAGAGAAAACGCCTGCTTGGAGGAAGCGCTCTGCCCTCCAGGCGGGCTGCGGAGCTCACACTACAGTGCCAGGATCAGATGAAGGAAGAGAGATTGTGAGCATTGCCATAGCTGGCCCTGGTCACTGACATGGAAGGAATGTTCCTGGAGGCAGCCTTGGAGCCTTGGCCCACGTGACTTCCTCCCCCACAGGTCTTCTTTCCTCAGACATGAACACTGCATCCTGCCCAGGTTTCAACAGCTCCCCAGCTCCCCTCTCTGTCATGTCTTTCCTGTCTACACCCACCATCTCCCCCGACCCCTGTCTTACTCCCGGTACTCTCTGCACCACAGTGGGAGACTCTTCTATCTGTTGGTCAAATCCAGGTCCAACACACAGCCATCAGCTCCAGATCAGTGTCAGATAAGAAGAAGGAAAAACAAAAGGAGGGTCTCCCCCCTTGGCAATGGAAAGCTTCGATGACTGGATGGCCCTTGAGACCGCACTGGTGTGTCTCTGTTACTTATGAATGATTGCGAGCCTGGTCATAAGCCAGAAAAAGTTCTAGAGAGAAAACAGGAAATGATGACCTTTTAGGTCTGATGACCTAAGATGTCTTAGGAAGGGTCCATATAGTATGGATAGTAATGGAAAAATAATAAATAAACTGGAATTCACCCAAATAAAAATGTCTGCTTCATCTTAGGACACCTGCTAAAGAACTCAGGGGATGGCCCAGTTGCTGGGGGCGGGGGGGAGTTGAATGAGAATGGTCCCCACAGGGTCATAGACCTGAGTGTTTAGTCCCTAGTTGATAGAACTACTTGGGAAGGATTTGGAGGTGTGGCCTTGTTAGAGGAGGTGTCACTGGGCGTTGGCTTGGAGGCTTCACAGGACTTGCACTGTCTTTCTGCCTCATGCTCGTGGATTAAGATGCGAGCTCTCAGCTACTTCCTTAGCTCCCCGCCTGCCTGCTGCCATGCTCCCTGCCGTGATGGTCATGGATACACCCTCTGAACTGTAAATCCCCAATAAACTATTCTATACATTGCTTTGGTCAAAGTATCTTATGGCAGCAGAGACGTAATTAAGACAGCTGACAGTGTGTTTCCCTTAAATACACCTATTTTTAAATTATTAATTTTTGAGATAGGGATTCATATCCTCTGAGGCTGAACTGGAATTTGTAATGTAGCTGTGGTTGACCCTAAACTCCTGATCCTTCTGCCCTTACCTACTGTGTACACTAGGCTCAGTTTTATACAGTGTTGGGAACTGAACCTGGGGCTTAGTACATGCTGGGCAAACACTACCAACTGAGCAACAGCCACTGCGGGTCATACTGAGGAAGACCTGGGTCTCCCCCACTCCTCCAGGAGGTAGGGTGGACATTCCTGATGGAATTTATCACAGTTAAGTGCTTAGTATTATAGGATTCTGATGTTCAGTCAGTAGACGCTTATCCAGGAGACAGAGAACAAAAGCCTATAGAAATGAATCCAATGTAAGGGTACTACAGGAGTGTCCACTCTGCAAACTGGGGACAGTCAGCTGCAGGGAAGTCATAGAAAGACTGCCTGTTCTTTAGACAATGAAATATTATTCAGTACTGTGGAAGATGCTTTAAAAGAGAGGAAAAAGGAAATGACCTACTGAAGTGATTAAAAGATTTAATTTATGGAAGTCTGTGTGTAAGAGTATGCACATGCATGTTCATGGGAGTGCCATACCCTTGAAGGGCAGAGGACAAAGTCGGGTCCCCTGGAGATGAAGCTATAGGTGTGAGACATCTGACTTCCGTGGGTGATGGGGACCAAACTCTAGGATACAGCAAGATGCGCTCTAACCACTGAGCAGTCTCTCCTATCCTTGAAGTGATTAAGAAATGATCAGCCTTGACAGGCATTTGTCAAAAACAGATTCAACAACAAGCTTTCTTTTGAGGGCATATACAAAGTAGACCTCAAACCTACCAAGCAATAAAGCAACATTGTTACCAATATTGTAGTTATTTTTCAATGTACCTTTTCTTGTCATTTAGCTGTTAGAGGATACAGAGGCAGGGCTCTCTGTTGTTTAGCACAGAGCCTGGTACCTGGCAAACATCCCGGAGGCATTTGTTGAGAGCATCCATAAACCGTCAAGCTCGTGAATGGAGGGCTGAGAACAGAACAGAAGAAATTCCCAGCTGAAGAGACCCGCCCTGTATTTAGAGCCCTCAGGCATATTTGTTCTAGTTTTCTGGACACATAGGGGCTATGAACACTCCATTCTGCGTATTTACAGTGTGGCCTGGAGGCTGCTTGTGTGCTAATCAGCATCCTTAAGAAATCCTTTACCTTTGGAAAAGAGGTCATAAATATTCCCGAGGCCAGAACTGCTTCACTAGGTTACTGGAGGCTGAAGAACAGCCCTTCAGTTGTGCAGAGAAGCGTGTGCAGGAGCTGGAAGGAGGTGGTAGGCAGGCCTGGGGGTTGTTCATATGTCTGGCCCTCGATTGTCTTCTCTCTCCCTCACAGGCAGGTTTAGGCCCTCTCCAAGTCCCAGCTGGTGCCACTGAGGCTTAGAATGCCAGGAAATCCAAGCCACAGCTGCAGCCTGAAGCCCAAGGCACTCCTGGTGTCTGAGGGGCTGCTCCTGTCTCAGGGCTTGAAGGACTATCTTCCAGGAGCCCCTTCCATCCTGGGATGGGGGACATTTGTTACTTCAGATAAATTCCTCCCATCTCACTTGGAAGGGAGCAAAGGTTTTTATGGACTCCTTACATTGCCTGTACTGTACATTATGTTGGCAAGTTGTTGTGAGCTGTTTGAGCTCACTGAGAAGCAGGGTCTACAAGCTGCGCTGCAGCCCCCACCCCAACTGCTAGATAGATAAATATTAACTAGCTCCTAAACTCAGCCTAGATGAATCTTCTTTTTTTACTGTCTTTTCCCCCTCCCCCTTTCCCTCCCTCCCTCCCTTCCCTCTTTCCTCCCTCCCCCATCTTCTCCTCCCTCACTCTCCTTCTTCCCTCTGCTCTCCCTCCCCTCTTTCCTCCTTCCCCCACTTATTTAATTAATTTATTTATTTTATTTAATTTTCTGAGATACAGTTTCATGTATCCCAGACTGGCCTTGAACTCACTATGTAGCCTAGCATAACCCTGAGTTTCTGATCCTGCCTCCACTCCCTGAGTGTTGGGGTGACATGTGCCTCTTTCCAGACCAACCACTATCTGAGCCTCCCTTTAGGACTTTCCTTGACACCTTCTAGCCCTCACTGTCCAAAGCTTTCCTGAGATCTGGGCGCAGTGCTCAAAATGACTTCTTTTTGGAAGTAAGAAGAAAAGTTGGCACCTGGATCTGCTCTGTGGTCCTGACATCTTCATATCTGGGTTGTGTTGTATGATGGAACATTGGAGTGTGGGGTGTGTGTGTGTGCGTGTGTGTGTGTGCACATGTGTCTAGGAGAGAGGCAGATGTCTGGTGCTTTCCTCTGTCTCTCTTCATCTCGTTATTTGCGTGGAGGTCTCCAGTTGAACTTAACAACAGCCAGCTGTTGCAGGGAGCTGTCCAGTACTGACCTCTCGGTACTGGAGGTAAAGAAAGCTGTACCTTGCCTGTTCACACTGATTCTAGGGAATGTGAACGCATGCTTGTGTAATGCGCACTTCGCTAGCCTTGTTTTCCTATTGTTTTAAGACCGACTTTATCTATAGAACACAGCCCGTCCTCCAGCATGCCAGCCTCCTACCTGGCCACGGTGCCGGTGCCGGGATCACAGGCTTGAGCCACCATGCCTGGCTTAGCAAATCGACTCTTAATGATCCTCTTTAGAATTTCTGTTCTTCGCTGAAGGAGGAGAGCCTCACTGCTGTTAGGTGTGACCTTTCTGCAGGCGTCTGTATATATGACTGAGGACTGACAACAACTTCCTTCCATTATAAAAATGTTTCTGAAAACAAATGTTTTCTCAGCTTTATTCTCCCCACAGCATCTCTGTCCACTGCTGGATTTGTTTCCCTGCAGAGAACTACTACAAAATCCTCCACAGAAAAGTAGGGCCTTTTTGGATTTTAGTTAGTTTCTATTGCTGTGGGCAGACACTATGACCAAGGCAACTCTTACAAGGACAACATTTAGTCGGGGCTGGCTTACAGGTTCAGAGGTTCAGTCCATCATCATCAAGATGGGAGCATGGCAGCTTCTTGGCAGGCATGGCGCTGGAGAAGTTGAGAGTTCTACATCTTGTTCCAAAAGCAAACAGGAGAAGACTGGCCTACTCCTCAGTTTCACACCTCTTCCAACAAGGCCACACCCACTCCAACAAGGCCACACCCACTCCAACAAGGCCACACCCACTCCAACGAGGCCACACCTCCTAATAGTGCTACGTCCTGGGCCAAGCATATTCAAACTACCACACTCTGCCTGTCCCACTGTTCCTCGGGGAACAGTGCCCAAAACTGTGTAGATGCCCCGCATAGCTTGGTTGAATGAGAGCTGTGGGTGCAGAGAGTTTCACTGAGGCTTCTTCTGTTCTCCAGGTTAGGAAGTACCATGAAAGTCTGACGCCAGGAGGGTCATGTGACTTTACTTCCAGTGTCAAAAGGGTCTTGCTTTGGGAATGAGGCTGGGAGGGAGATGGGCATGTTTATCTGATGGTCACACATTACTAATGCAGTTATTAATGTTAAACCACCACTCGCAATGGCATAATGTATGCCGTGAGCCAAACTGTGACCCTCTAAAACTGGGAGTGTGCTCAGCACCATGGACCAGGGTCATGTTTATAGCAGGGAACTTTCCAGAAGGGATTACCTTCAACCTAGTTGCTAGGGTGGTTGTTAGGGTGTGCTCTGGTCATCCTGAGAGTTGGGAAAGGAACTTTGTGTACTGAGAGATACTCCAGATGGACAGGGTGAAGGTGGGTGGGGACAGACAGACTGAAGGTCACAGAGAGAGGACCTGGGAGAAGCCACACCCAGGACATGTGGTTTCAGATCCATGCCTTGCAAGTTAAAGTAAACTTGTGCCTGAGGCCATGCAGCCAGTACAGTATTGTTGTGGGGTCTCTAGCAAATGAAACTGTGTGTGTATCCACGTCTGCTCAATAGACTCAATTATCCAGTGTTCACGCTGCAGAGAGGAGGAGGCTGAGGCTCAGGGAGGGGTGAGTTGGCCGAGGCTCTATAACCCTGTGAGCTCTTTGGTGGGGTCTGTAGCTCCTGAATCGACCCATGGCCAAGTTCATTATGCTTTTGGATTACGTTCTCTTCCCCACCAGAATCTTTGAACCCAGATGTTGTGGATGCTCCCTCCACAAACTGATGGACTCTCTCCCTCCTCTGAAAAATGGGACGCTGAAGGAGGAGGCTCCAGGCTCCTCAGTGAAGCTCTCAGTGGGATAATGAAAGACACTGTGGGAACACAAGAAGCCCGCTACACCCTAGGTATGCTGCAGCTGGAGCTCTGTGCCCCAGCCCAAGCCCCTCACCCTGTCTTTCCTGCTCTCCTCACTGAGCATGCTCAGAGCTGAATCTCCACCCCGCCCCCGCCCCCGCCCCCGCCCCCACCGTTGAGCATGCTCAGAGCGGATGTGCCTCCCTTTCCTCTTACCCACTGTTTTGATTAGTTTGTGTCCACTCTAACAACACAAAGAGAAACGTCAAAGTTCTAACAGCAAGCGTCCCAGAACATAGCCTTTGTAGAGACGGGCAATCAAATTTAAAAGAAGTCCCTTAGGATGAGGTGGTTTCAGATGTACAGAAGATGGTGAGAGGAACTGGGGAGAAGAGTGCTTCCCACACTCCTCAGATGGCTGGCCTCTTGGCTATTGGCTTGCCAGCCTTCAGAACTGAGAGGATACACACACACACTTCTGCCCTAAAGGCTGCTGTACTGTCCCCACAGCCAGGCACACCCACGATTCACACAGAGACTCATGCAATGGGTCCCCCACAACACAGACACAGTATGTGTGTGTGGTGGTAGGGGGCTAGGATGGAAGGAATGGAGACATTTGGAGGGAATTCAGAGGCCCTTTGGTCCCATATTTGTAAGAAGGAGTCTCTGCTGTTATCTTTCAGGGCTTCTTGTAACACTGCGAGGGACAACTATGTAAATGCTGGCCCAGCAGCAGCCACATGGTGTGTGATCAATGACCATTAGCTGGCTGTTATTAACTGATAATTACTATTCTGACTCCTTTGAGGGCGCTTAAAGAAAAGGGTATCTTGGCTGTGAGGCTGGAAGTCGTGCCTCATGCAGTTTATGGTTCCAGTGTGCCAAAATGTGAGTGCTGGGTGAAAGGAGCTTAGTGTGGGAGGGGGTTGGTGCAGGAGGAGCTGAGCATGGAAGGAGCTTGGTGTGGGAGGGGCTGGCTGTGGGCAGGTCTGGCTGTGAGATTGTATGAGTGGGGCTGACTATGGGTGTGGCTGTGAGTGGGAGGAACTGAGTGTGAGTGTGGTTGTGAGTACGAGCGGGGTTGAGTGTGGGTGGGGCTAGGGGAGTGCATGGTTACAAATTCTGTAACACACTGCACACACATCTGTTCCTGTCTTGTGTGCTCAGGGTGCTGGGCTCATTCATCCGTGGAGGCTCTCGATGGCATGCATGTTTTTGTGTATTCACAAAGCAGAGAAATAGAAAGAGCAGGCCAGGATGGAGGTAAATGTGTGGATACAGGGAGATGAAGGACAGTGACCTGGGCCTGAGCGTTCAGTCCTATAGTGCTTGTAGCACAAGCATGTGGGCCTGAGTGTGCATCCCCAGCACCCAGGGAAAAGCTGGGCTTGGTGGTTCAAACCAGAAGACGGTTTGAACGAGTGTCCTGTTGAGCACTCAGTCAGCATTGTTGGTGGCATCGTTTGGGAAGGTTTGGGAAGTACTGCCTTGAAGGAGGTGTGTCACTGGAGGTGGGCTCTGAGAGTTTAAAGACTCATGCTACTTCCAGCTCCTCGGCTCTGTTTTGTGCTCATGGTTCATGACAGGAGAGCCTCAGAATCTGTTTTTGCTGCCATGTGCATACTTGCTACTGTGATGGTGATGAACTCTATCCCTCCATAACCGTAAGTCTTTCCTTTTCACCTTGGTTGTGGTGTCTATTCACAAAGATAGAGAAGCAACTCATGTAGAGCTGTAATCCCAGAGCTAAGGAGGGACTTTGACCTAGACTCCTGGGGCCAGCTGGGTAAGCTGGGTCAGTGAGTGCACTCCAGGTAGAAAGGTGCACTCAAGGAAGATATCTAGTGCCTGGCTTACATATGCACCCATACATGTACATACACACATATGCACCCATACATGTGCATATACACATATGTACCCATACATGTGTATACATATATACCCATAGATATGTACACACATATGAATCATACATGTACATATATGCATATGTACCATACATGTGTGTATATATATCCACAGATGTGTACACACACATATGAATCCATACATGTGCATGCATACATATGTACCTGTACACATGCATACACTCAGATGAACCCATACATGTGCATACACACTTATACACCTATACATGTACATATATACATATGCACCTGTACGTGCACATGCATACATACATACATACATATATACATACACATTACACACATTCCACATCTGGGAAGGCTTGCTAGCAGTGGTCACACTTCTGCAAAGATGAAATGGCTAGATGGAGAGGCACATCAATACCTGTAGACACAGCTGGAGGGAACGGGCAGCATTCAGCCCACCCTACTAAGTACTTGTGTTGATCCCATTCTTTGGGACCCTCACTGTCCCACCTGTACCCTACAGAGTCCAAGATGGCCGGCCATGCCTGAACAGAGAAAGCACACAGACTCCAGGGAAGGCAATTTTATTTAATACAGACCAAGCATATGCATAGCCTGGTGACCTGCTAGGACATGTCTCTCTGGGTCCATTCCCAAGTCTTGAGGGTGGCCATGTGGTCTGGCTCTGGACAGCAGGCCCCAGGAGCCTGGGTGTCTCTCTCTCTCTCTCCAATGCTTTGGAGTAGGGAGTCTCTGACAGCAGCTGTGTCTGGGGAGGCTGGAAGCAAACACAGGTGAGAGTCAGAGCTGAGATGCCAGCTGGGAAGGTCTTGTGGGAAGAGAAGGCAAACCTGGAGCTCTCAGAGCCTGGAGGAGGGGGCTTACCACAGAGAATGTATAGGGGCTGAAGATACACCAGTGGAGGAAGGCAGGACAGATTTCTAAAGGGTCTGCTGTTATTGCATCTGGACTCTCCCCAAAGGCCTGAGTTAAAAGGCTTCTTTGAATAATGCTATTGGGAGTCGCTGGAAAGCTGTTTCTGGCCCCTGGGGGACTTCTACCCCCCATAATGCCTCTAGTCTCCTCCTCTCTCTCCCTTTCTACCCACCCTGAGGGAATAGCTTTGCACTGTGGTACTCCCCACAGGCCTGAAGCCACAGAGCCCATCCGTGATGGATTGAAGTGTCCAGATCCCTGAGCCACTGTGAACCTTTCTTCTTTATACGTGGCTCACAGGAGGCAGGCCTGCACAGGACATAAAGTTAGAGTAGCCTGCCCTCCACTGAGCAGACGCCACGATGTTTCCGGCTCTTGTATTTGTGTTTATGTGTGTATATGTATATCTGTATTAATGTGTATGTATGTCTGTGTGAACATGTGTGTCTATATGAATGTATATATATGTACATGTGTGTATGTGTACATATATATGCATGTGTATATATATATGTATATATATATATCTGTGGGTATATGTGTGTGTTTGTATGCATCTGTATGAATGTGTATATATGTATGTCTATATGAAAGTGTATGTCTGTATGTGTGTGTGTGTGAACATATATGTATGAATGTGTGTCTGTATGAATGTGTATGTGTGTATAGGTACATATGCATATGTCTTTATGTATATGTGTATATGTATGTGTATATATATATATGTATGTGTATATATATATATATGTGTGTATGTATATATGTATTTGTATGTGTGTTTATTTGAGACAGGATCTCCTTACATACCCCTAGCTGTCCTTGAACTTGTGACTCTCTTGTCCAAGACTCTCCAGCACAGGCATCCTAAGTGTGTACCACCAACCCTGCTGATCTTTTGAATTCTCATAAAACCTTCAGGTACTGGCTACTGTCCACTAACTGCCCTACTGGGGATAAGACCCCATGGCTCACACCATAAGCTAATGGCTAGCAATGGGGGAGGGATGAGCTGAGGCTGGGGCTTGCCTGGGGAATGGAGCTGTGGAGTATGGTTTAGAACTCCAGCCTGGAAATCTGGGAGACATGTAGCCCGTGTTCACCAGTACGGTGAACATTCCCTCGGAGGGAAGAGGGCACTTGAGTTAAAAAAAAAAAAAAATGGCAGAGACAAGGTGTTCTGGGCCAGTGTGTACCAGGCACCATCCCCTTGTGGATGCGTGCTCTTTACTTGGCCTTTGAAACTGCTTCCCATGTCCCTGAGAGCATAATAATGTAAATGAATATCAGATCTTTACTTGGTAATTGAGAGCAGAGAGAAGGCCATGCTAAGTCAAATTAATTTGCTTGGATGTAGCCCAAGCAGGTCTCTGCGGAAGGGGCAGTGACTTTACAGTGAGCCGAGGATGCCTCTCAAAGGAGCAGGAGTGTGAGGACAGGCTGCCAGAAGGCCCGGGGGCTGTGGCGGTTCACACACTGAGCTACTACATGTAACTGCTTGGTGGAGGGCCTTGGGTTTTGAGATCCCGGAGAGGGACGTTTGTGTCGGCTGAGGGCTACAGAACATCTCTGACTTCCTTGCTTAGGACACCTGGGTGGCAGGCAGAAAGACAAGACTTGCAGAGGCAAGGGAGGATTCTGGGGTACAGGATCTCAAATCTGCCCAGGTGATTTTGAGTTCTCTGGTTCTCAGCTGGTCAACCTGTGAATTGGGGATAGATAGGTAACCTCTTGGGTTATTGTTAACAGCAACCCACAGCTGATACATGCGTTCAATAGAGGTCATTCTGCATGTGACAGACATGTGCCCTGTGCTTATCTCAGGGAAGACGCAGGATTAGGGTTGGGAGCAAAGGTGGGGATGGAGAAAATCCTGGTTGCTTCCTCACTGCTGCTCTGGGTCTCTGTACGTATTTCTGACCCCCCATTCTGACCTCTAGTTTCCCTCTATAGAGAAAACAAGCATTGGGCCTCTCACTGTTGGGCTCAGTAAAAATATTCTGTAGACAGAACACCACACTAGCCCCTTCGACCCCAAGTGGAAAGGGGTTAGGCAAACAGGATTCACTGGGCACACTAAATGGCTGGCACCATCTTTGTGTGCATGTGTACATGTGTGTGCATATGTGTATGCCCATTAGGGTCAGAGGACAACCTTAGGTGTGTCTCAGGGGCTATCCACCTTGCTTTGGGGGACAATACTAAACCTGGGGCTCACTGGTTAGGCTAGTACAGCTGGCCAGCGAGCCCCAGCCACTCGTTGTCCACACTTCTCTGGTGCTAGGCTTACAAGCACATACCACTACATGCAGCATTTTTACATAGGTTGTGGGGATCAAACCCAGGGCCTTAGGCTTGCAAGGCTCTATTGATTGGGCCATCTCCCCAAACCAGACACTCTCTCTTTTTACACATACGTGCATGCACATGTGTGAGCACACGCCTGTGGAGGCCTGAGGCTGACTTCAAGTGCCTTCTTTAGTCTCTTCCCATCTTATATGTACAGCCAGGGTCTTGCTGAAGCCCGGGCTTGTCTGTGTGTCAATGGCAAGCCTACGGCCAGGCAGGCTTCCCCTGTCTCCATCTCCTGGGTTATGAGGTTGATGATTGGCCACCACACCTGCTTGGCCTTCACATAGGTGCTGGGGATCCAAACTCAAGCCATCATTCTTGCTGGGAAAGTGTTTTGCCCCCTGAGCTGACTCACCCCAGCCCCTCCGCCACTGCAGTAGCATCCTCCAGGACCCTCTGCTTTCTGATAAACCCTCCTGCATCTTACGGTGACATCTGTGACTTCAGCTACAGCCTCTGACACCTTGAAGCAAGCCACCCCAGGGTTAAAGCTGAGCAAGCCCCTATTTCCCCAGAGGCTGCCTGAGCTGCCATCTGTCCTTACCTGCAGCGGTCCCTACTGCTGGAGGTACTTCCTCATTATGCTTTCTACATCATCACCTCTCCCTGCAGAGCCAGGATCTCTGTGCTCAGGGGATGTCCGCTCCCTGCCATCACCCTGGAGTCTCGGGACTCTTGGACCACTTCCGATGCTACCTGTACTTTTGAAGGACAAGATGGAGCTGGAGGAGGAGGAGGAGTCAGAGAGGTGAGCGGGGTCCTCCTTGGCCTCCGGGTTCTTCTTCAAAATGGTTTTGATCCCCGAGAGAAAGGAGCGGTCGGTGGACTCTCCCATCTCAAAGTGGATGCCCGGATGCTTCGAAGCCTCCTTCCCATCGCTGGCGGCCCCTGATGAAGGCGCATCATTCTTCCTGATGGCTGGGAGGAAGTCATCAAAGTCCACTTTGGTCTGGTGTCTGTAGTTGAGGCTCGGAAGCTTCCAGCTGAATGGGTCGCTGTCCAGAGTTTCTTCCATCAGGTGAGAGAACTGTCGGTTCTGGAAGACCAGAGGTTCCTTCCCAAGGTCTAAGCAGACAGCATCGTCCAGGGAGGACTCCAGACACCGCCGCCTGGGACGAAGCGTAGGTGACAGGAGTCCTGTGGGGGAGCTCAGCTTTCTCCTCGGACTGGGTCCTGATTCTAAGAGGGACTCGCAGGAGCCAAAGCGTGTTTTCTGCTTGTCAGGCAGCAGCATGATGCTCTCTGTGCCCTCTGAGGAGATGCACTTAAGACTGGTGGACCGGGAGAGACCGGCTGTGGCCCCGGAGATCCCTTCTGCTCCCAGAGGAGATTTCACCCTGGTCTTCAGTGAGAGGTCTCCCTCATCGCTGCTGGCTCTGCCCCTCCTAAGTGAAGAAGCCCTGGTGGTCTGGAAGATGGGGAGCATGGGTCCATCCCCCAGATGCAGAGTGGAACCCTGGCCTCTCTGGGCTCTCTTCCTGCGGAGCTCTTCCACGAACTCTGAGAGAGCCGCCGATGGGCTGGGCAGCTTGTCTCTGGACAGGGGTAACACAGCTGTGCTCGGGGAAGGGGGAGATGAAGACATGGAACCTGGCTGCTCTGGGGTGCTTTTTCTGTGGACAGCAAAGCCTTCCCCACCCCCCAGATGGTAGGGTTTCTGTGGGGAGACTGGGTGGAGAGATGCAGAACCGGCCCTCGAGGTGTCTCTGGGATCATCCCAGGTTCCACTCAGCACCGACGATGGTGGTCTCAACCTCTCAGAGTCTCCAGCTTCTCCACTTACCCTGTGTCAAGCAGAAAAAAAAAAAAATTGCAATCATTAGAAACCTCCATTCCCTCACAGGATCTAAAGAGCTGCTAAGCCTGGGGGTAAGTGCTATTTTGTCTCCTTAAGGCCGACCCTACTGCAGCCTCCAGCGACTCATGTGACTTGATGTGGATCCTCCAGCTGTGTAAATGATTTTGTGTTGCTTTCTGAGGTGCAGTTTCTATCTATGATTAAACCCAGCTAAGTACATCTGAGTGGATCAACCCAGGAGCTACTACTGTGGGAGACACAGACGTACAAGGCATTCTCTCTGACTGGGTAGAACATCACCCCAGAGCTATGCTGAGTAAGTAATTTGCTTTTCTAAGCATGGAGGGGAAACACGCAGGGGTGGCTTATTTATTTAAGAGCAAGCTCAGAGGGCAGCTCCAACAAGTGGAGTGCTGGAGCATTAGGCACCCCAGTTGTATCTTGGTGAAGTATTTTCTAAGACCTCTGATGGCTTTGTGAAGTGGAGGATGGGGGCAGTTAAAATCACTTCCCCTAAAGGAAAAGGTTCACATGAAATCAACTCTTCAAGGGGGAATGGGGGTGGGGGTGGTGGTGGGGACAACAGGCAGCTTCTATTCTGGGACACAAGGCTCCATTTTTATTCAGCAGTTTGTGGCCAGCATGCACCACATCCCCCAAAAGCAGTCTTGAATTGTGCATGCTGGAATTATAGACCATATATAAAGGGTGTTTTTTTAAAGAAGGAAGGTAGCAGGCCAGTAGTGTTTCCCCTAATAAATAAAAAATCTCTGTGTCCTCCCTCTACCTGTCTACCCACCAGTGAAGTCTCATAATTTATTTAAAAACCGAAGGGGATGTCAGATGTCATATCTGGGCAAGGAGGACAAAGCTGTTAGAGCAGGCCAGCAGGGAGGTGGGACCAAGCAAGGAGTGCTCCAGCTCTGCCTGCCTCTTGGCTCTGTGACAAGGGGGACAAGTGTGGAAGGTCTGCCACATGCCAACGATGGCTGGGACGCTGGCACAAAGCTTGGGGGAGAGCCTCCTGCCCCTGTCTGGAAGTTACCCCTTCTATTCTGATCACACAGGGTTAGAGCTCTGGAGTCTGGGGATACAACTGCTCTGATGGGACAGGAAAGAGCACAGGTAGGGCCTTGGCCAGTCCCTGCATTCTTAGGTGGTGATTATACCCCACAGGTGTTAGACAATAGAGTCTGAAGGGCGAGTCTCCTGCTGGGCTGGGGAGATGGTTCAGTGCCCATACAAATGTGAGGACCTAACCTGATGTATGAAACCTGGTGTGACAGTTGTATATGTCATCTCAGGGCTGAGGAAGGAAGGACAGGTGGCTCCTGCAGATCACTAGCCAGCTATGCTAAGTGATAAGCTCCAGGCCAATGAGAGACCCTATCTCAAAGCCCAAGGTGGACAGAGACTCCATCTGAGGTTGACCCTGGCCTGCACACACACACACACACACACACACATACACACAGGGCAGGGGGTGTGCGGGGGTACCCCAGACAACCTAATGGTCCCATTTCTCCACACTAGGATAGAGAAGATAGATACCCATGAGCCAGACACTGAATCTGCTGGCACTATGAACTTGGAGTAGCCTGTAGATGTTGAGAAATCAACTTGTGTGGCTTCTAAGCCACTTGGACTATGGTGTTTTGTTATCATGTCTCAGAAGCCACAACACTGGAGGTCAGAGCTTCATCCATGGGCTTCTCTCCTAGAGGATCCTGCCAGTGTGGCACCTGTGAGGTGTTGCCAGATCATGATGGGTTAAATGGTTTCATGAGGATGGAGCATAGGGCTGGCTGAACTTATGGCCCCTGCTTCATGCTAGACCCTGCAGGACAAGTCTAAGCAACGGCGGTGAGCCAGGACCTGCCCATCCCCAGCCCTGTTCTATCTTGCCTCCCACTCTCCAGGAAGCCCCACTGTCCAGGCTCTACAATGTTGGTCTCATAGGCTCTTGGTTAGGAAAACAAAGGAAAAGCTTTTGGTTCTGTGCTTGGCATCCATTCTGTGATCAAGAATGCAGAAGTGTATGGCAGCCGATGGCTGATGCGGAAGTGTATGGCAGCCGACGGCTGATGCGGAAGTGTACGGCAGCCGACGGCTGATGCGGAAGTGTACGGCAGCCGAC
>NW_022196905.1:105676578-105711778 GCF_008632895.1 Mastomys coucha
CGGCAGCCGACGGCTGATGCGGAAGTGTACGGCAGCCGACGGCTGATGCGGAAGTGTACGGCAGCCGATGGCTGATGCGGAAGTGTACGGCAGCCGACGGCTGATGCGGAAGTGTATGGCAGCTGACTGCTGATGCGGAAGTGTATGGCAGCCGATGGCTGATGCGGAAGTGTATGGCAGCCGATGGCTGGTGGCTTTGGTCGTTACCATTCTATTCCTGGCCGCCCAGCCTGCAGACACAGCCCAGTGAGACAGTGAGTGGGACTGAGAGGGCTAAGGAGAGAGCTGCTCACCGCATGGGCAGTGACCTTGCATCACTCAGCAAGAAGCAGGCAGCCCTGTGTGCTACAACAAAAGCTTCACACGTCTCCATGGCAGCTGCCTTCATTCCTGTTTCTTGCCTGTCACTTCTTGTCCCATCACAGCTGGACCTGCCTGAGCACCTAGTGTGAAGGCTAATGGCTGCTTTCCAATCACCAGAAGGCTTGCTTGTTGAGAGCAGTGCTTTAGAATGTCCTCCTCCAACATACATACACACACACACACACACACACACACACCACCCATTCATACACACACATACACACTACACACAGCACACACCCATGCATACACACACATACAGACACTGATACACATCATACACACACCCATGCACACATTACACACCTATGCACATATACACATACACACCTCACACTCCCACATACATACTCATACCACATACACATGTATGCACACATACATGCACACACACACGTGCACACACATTACAAACACCACAACATACTTCACACACCCATCTATGCACACATACCTCACACACACATGCACACACGTGTACACATGCACATCATACACACCACACAAATACTTCACTCACCCATGTAAGCACACATGCACACACACCATACATACAACCATGTACACACACCTCACATACATATGCACACACTCACACACATGTGTACGTACACATCTCACATACCCACACATGCACACCCACACCCTCACATCCCCCCAAACATCACACACCCACGTGCATACACACACACACACACACACACACACACACACGCTCATACCACATGTACACACTGCAAGGTGGCATCTACTTTGTTCATTTCATTCTTTTTAATAAACAGCTTTGAGCTGCCAGGCCCAGTGGGCTGCAGCCGAGATGACAAAAATTATTTCCACGCTGTCTTGGCCCTGAAAAGAGGTGGGCATGATGAATGTATCTCAGGCCTCAGTCTCATCCATCGCCTGCCACTCAGGGTGTTTGCCGCTTGGGACTTGAGGACTGCTGTCTCTCAGTCCTGGAGCTACTCAGTACTCAGCCTGGCTCACAGTAGGTGCTCGGTAAATGGTGGCGAGTACTCAGGGGTGAGTAGGAGGAGGCTGGAAGAGGAGAAGAGAAAGCGATACAGGAAGAGCGGAAGGAAGGTCTAGGAGCTGAGAGGACCTATAGTAGAGCAAGGAAGGGACAACTGGTAGACCTTGAGGGGGCGGGACTGGAAAGATGATGAAAAGCTGGGGAATAAAAGGGGCAGACAGAGGTGAAGGCAGGGGGAGGAGGTTGGAAAATCACAGGACAGACCAGTTCTGCCCTTTTTATATCTGACAAAAAGGTGGGACACACTGGGCAGTAGGGTCAGCCAGGAGCCCAGATGTGGGTCTGTAGGTCCAGACTGCATTGTAAGGTTCAGGAGGCCCAGGCTGGGGGCCCTGAGTGCTGTGGGTGTGGCCTTGGCTTTATGAGTAGGGCTAAGCCCTGCTATGTGCCTTGGATGGATCCGAAGGGACACAACCCATGTCAAGTGGATTCTTATGGGGGCTGCAGAGGACAGAGTGTTGGATGAGAAGCAGAGACACAGAATTCCACATCCCTCATCCCTCTCAGTCTTCCCTGTGGCTGTCTGCATCAGATGTCTGCATATGAAGTTCTTCGTGTGCATATTCTGTGCAGACACTGTGGGATTTATTGGTCCAGAAATCCTCTGGGCTTTGGGGAAAGCATCCTGATTCTGCCACTTGAGGCTGACACATCCTGTCCCAGCTCTGGGATCTTCAAACACAGCCTGTGGTCAGGCACTCAGATCTGTGACACTCATTCCTGCCCTTCAGGTGTCCTCTAGGGTAGCCTGACTGGACTCCCCCTCTCTCTCTCCCTCCCTCCCTCCTTCCCCCCCTTCTCCCTCTCTTTCTCTGTCTGTCTCTCTCTGTCTCTGTCTCTGTCTCTGTCTCTCTCTCTGTGTGTGTGTGTGTGTGTGAGCTTCTTGTGATGGATGTATGGTAGATATCAGAGATGTCCACTGATGCTCGAAGCGCTGGCCAAGGAGATGCTGCAGTGCTGAGGGCTGAGAGGCCTGGAGATACAGTGATGAATGCCAGGTTGTGTGTGTGTGTGTGTGTGTGTGTGTGTGTGTGTGTGTGTGGACTGTGAAGGGAGACTCCTGAGATATCCCAGGGACTTCCGACACCTGTCCCTTAGTTACTCCAAAGAGTGACTCCATTGAGGTGGCTCTTATATTCAAGTGCAGAACTAGTCAGTGGCCACAGTTATGGCACCCTAACATGCTGGGCCCTGCTATAGAATCAGGGAAAAGAACAAGTATCCCTTCTGCTTCTATGGTAAGCCTGAAAAGCAGGAGTTACAATCTCCCTGCATAGCACAGGAGAGGGAACATCCCTGTGGCACACAGAGGGGAGATAGCTGAGGTGGTGTCCCAAGTAGGGGAGCCAACACAGGGCAATGTATTTGTCTATGTGGCCCTTTGCCAGACTCTGTGGGTGACACATGGCTCACACTGTCTCTGACATCAGATCTCGGTGGCTGGAGACCTTATCTGGTGCTCTCTTGAATGACGCTGTCTTGGGATGACTGCCTTAGATTCTCTAGGCCAGAATCTCCTCAGCTGAGAAATGGGGAAGTCCACATCCACCTCCCAGTGTTACAGAGAGGAAAGCCCCGTGATAGAAATGCCCATTGTATCTACCACCATTGCCTAGTGCCCTAGGCTATGGCAGATGCTTGACAAATGCATATGAAGTAAGCTAGTCAATCCAGCATACAGCAGCCCCATAAACAGATACTGGATTGATGAGAGAAGTCTTCAGTCCTCTGGCAACACAGTAGGTTCTCAGCTCAAAATATTCAGTTATTAGTTATTCTCTAGTGCCCAGCACATAGTAAGAGTCCAATATGTGCTGACCAGCGATTCCATAGGAACACTATATAGGAATGTCCTGTGCCGACCAGCGATTCCATAGGAACGTTCTATAGGAATGTCCTGTGCATTTGGTTGCCTAATATTACAGAGGATATAAAATCTTTGGAATCCTGAAATTTTTAATGTTAGGAAAATGAATCTTTAAGTGATGAATAGTGAGTTCAAATCCTAGATCTTCCCCTTCCAAGCCAGGCTTCTTCTGGGGCAAGTCTCAGGTCTCAGGGTCTTATTCGGAGTTAGAGATGAGGTGTGCTTGCTGGTCAGCCTTCCTCTATCCCAGGGCTTCAGGGTAGACAACACATCTTATAGTTTTATCTACACCTTCAATTGGCCCTCCACAGCTGCAGATTCTGCATGTGCTTACTCAACCAGATCATGACTATACCAAATACGCACAGATATTCTTTCTTGTCACTTTCCTTAAACGATACACTCTGATCACTCTTCAGCCAGCAGGTAAGTGAATGTTGGGTATCAGAATGTGACTTAGGGCATGAGGGGTGTAGGTGTGGGCAGTATGAATCTGGACTGTATCACAATTGTCGGCATCTATGGGGGCTCAGAAACCGAGTCCCCTTAAATACTCAGGAATGAGTGAATGCCAATTCATTTCAAAGTGTTGTTCTTTGTTAATCTAATATTTTGGTATCTTTTTCTTCTTTTAAAAAAAGATTTACTTATTTATTATATGTGAGTACATTGTAGCTGTCTTCAAACACTCCAGAGGAGGGCGTCAGATCTCATTATGGATGGTTGTGAGCCACCATGTGGTTGCTGGGATTTGCACTCAGGACCTTCAGAAGAGCAGTCAGGTGCTCTTAACCGCTGAGCCATCTCGCCAGCCCTGTTTTAGCATCTTAACACCTGTCTGCTTGTTTGTCCTTGATAGCTGGGGCTGAGGAAGACCCCACACTGAGCACAGATGTTAAAGAACAAACAAGGCCTGTACTGGCAGACAAGGAGAGACAGAGAGGTGACTTCTAGGTATGGCTCGTGCTCAGAAGAGGCCAGCTGCAGAGAAGGGCTCTCCTGTGGATCTACTGGAGCATACCCTTCCCCATCCAGGTCGTCTTGTGGATGTGCCTCCTGTGTTTTTATTCTGAGTGTGACCATAGCAGCTGTGCTATGAATCCTGACTGCAGAGGGTGAAGCCACTGTACCACGTCACCCAGATCAGTATCACTGTCCTACCTCACCTGTGGGCAAACTGAGGCTCACTGAGGTGAAAACATTTGCTTGTGGGCTTCCTGAAAGGTGGATTTGGACCTAGACCAAGACCCTCAACAGCCAGATATCGTTCACGATTTGTTCTTCCTAGGTCCCCTCCCCTCCCAGGTGAAGTTTTACCCAGGTTTTCACATGCTCTCTCAAAGCCCATCATGACACAGTGAGTTGAAAAGCCAGGTCCAACTCACAGGTCTCTGGACCAGGCGTCAGACATAACCGCATGGCAGCATTTACAGTTCTTGCCTTAGCATTCAGCCGGAGCTGGAAATGGTTGGAGCCTCAGGAGACTCAATGCAGATTTAATGACATTATGAATCACCTCCAGAGGTGAGCCATTGCCCCTATTCCTCACCCACACCCTGAAACCGTGAAGCAAATTAATAAGATATTTAACACTCGTGATGTCTGGGGTGAGAAGAGGATTCCTCTGAAGATGGCCAAGTGATGCAAACACCAAGTTCAAGAGAGCAAATGCTGAAGTTTGGTATGATGCCTGGGATCTCACACAAGGCACACATCACACACATTACTGGTTTGAATCGGCACCACGTTCCCTGAAGCACACAATACTGTGAGCTTCCTTTGTCATACAAGAGGCTCAGAAATGTTAAGCCTGGGACACTTGCTAAATGGAAGGCAGTGGGCCTACGACTAATGGTTTACCAGGTCCTGACCTCCTAGCCATTCTGCCTCGTTACCCTTTATTGTCCCATTTTACAAATGAGAAAGTTGAGGCTCAGAGGGGGCCAGCGGGCTTTCTGAGGAACTGGAGGAGCTGTAAGATACCCAGTCTGGTCTGTCTGTCTCAAGACTAAGCTGACTTACAGAAGCAGAAAACAGGCTATGCTCTCTGCTTTAAGTGCAAATCTTTGGTGTAAATTCTGGATACATCCGCAAAGAAGGGCTTTCTCTGCAGGAAGTTCCAGGGTATGAATGCAGCTTTGGGCTGGCAAGGGAGCTCACCGTTTGTACTGAGCCTAGAGCACAGGCTTTCTGGAGGTGGTGGGATGACTCAGGCTTTGGAAGAGGGGAGGCAATGAGTGGTGTTTACGGATTTGGAAGGATAAGAGGCTGCAGGAGGGAGGGTCCCACCTCCCTCCCACCCACCAGTTATTAGCTGATTCCATCTGCAAAACTCTTGGCAGGCAATGATGACAACTACCTACACCCCGAGGGCAGGGAAGTGAGGCTCTTCGAGGACAACAGGCTGAGAGGAAAGGCATGAAGTGAGGGAGACCAAGGGGGAGACCTGCCAAAGAGGTGAGGTCAGTAGGAGTCTGTCCCTGTGTCCACTCTTCTAGCCTGAGGTGTGGACACTGGAGTGAGGCAAGCGTTGTGCAGTGGGGTGGGATAGCAGCCAGACTTGTCTGCACTTCTTTGTGATACTTAAGCGTATATCAGTCCTCCACACAGAAGCCAGCTTGGTGAACTGCCTCAGGGGACCCCACCCACAGACATCCCAAGCTTTCCCCATGCCCGTCAGGAGCAGGGTCTGTCAGGAGCAGAGCCTGTCGGGGTTGCCAGAGTCTGAGATGAGTACAGAGAAATGTGGGAGTGAAGATGCCTAGAACAGGGATCAAAACTCACATAAGAATCAGGTGCAGTCCCATGTCCTATACCGAGGCATAGAAACCAAAGTCTACTGGAACTTGTGATGCATTTTGCAAGAACTGGAGGATTCTAAAGACCTCAGCACATGGAAACAGTAGAGTTAGAGGAGATGGGAGGGTTTGTTCAAGAGGCCATGATTTGAGCACTGCAGATTACACACACCCCCAATTACGGTTCTGCATTCTGAACATGTGGACAAAGCCTGTGCTGATGAAATGAATCATTCTCAGAAACCTAATGAAGATGATCCACTTCAGTGAAAGGGGCAGAGAGCGAGGGGCTGAGTATAGAGACAGACAGACAGACAGACAGACAGACAGGCAGGGACAAAATGGGGGACCCAGTGGGGAGCTACAGTGCTCCCTGCCCAGTCAGTCTGTAAGCCTCAGACTTCTTCAACACAAAGCTTCTTATCTGTCTAACCAGTCTTAGAAGACAACCAAACACAATAATTAACCTCTTCATAAGATCCTTCCTTTTAAACCTCGGGTTACCTAAGACGGTTTAGGGACAACTGGGGTGAATGCATATTGGAATCCAACATGACACCACATGCTTGCTAATGTCTGCAAGCCTGGGATAACCATGACAGATAGGGTATGAAGACAGAAATAATGTCAGCTTTGAAAAACTGGGACAGTCACCAAAGTAAAGGAGAGGCCAATGAAGTCCAAGGTGACTAGAACTGTCATTCCTTATAGGGAGATGGAGGGAGAGATGACCCAGTTACTAAAGTGCCTGCCATGCAAGTATGAGAGCCAGAGTCTAGATCCCCAACATCCACATAAGCAGCTAGGCTCAGCCATGAGTGAGCGTCTGTAATCCCAGTGCCACAGGGCTTGCTAGCCAAAGACACAAGCTGAATCCATGAGCTGGAGATTCAGTGAAAAATCCTGTCTCAAAAAGCAAGACGGATGCTGATGAAGGAAAACCCCTGATGCTGGCCTCTGATCTCCACAGGCATGGCACACACAAGCATGGACAAACACATATGTACCTTGTACACATACCTAAAATAGGAAAAAAGGAAGAGAGATGGGGGTACGTGGGGGAATACAGAGGAGCCAAGCAGAATCTTACAGGTGATTCCAAGGGTCCCTTGCTGTATATATTTTTTAATTTGACAACTTTGCCACTGTTCAATGATCAGTCCCACTGAGAAGTCTATGCCTCTGAGGCCAGGCTGGCCCCCAGGGTTCACACCACCCACAATGCTCCACCATTCTGTATTATAAGTTCAAGCTTACTGTACCTCTCCTCCAAATAATGCATGCTTCTTAACTACACACATATTTCCTTTACAAAGTCCCAAAGTCAAGTTCCCTGAAAGGATGTACGGACTGGAGTGAGTGAGAGAGCAGAGAGGGGTGGCGCATGGAGGGCGGGGGGGGGGGGCAGCTGTGTCTGCCTTATGTAGAATGCTTCAGTCAGACCCCAGTCAACCAAAGCCACTTCCTGTGACTCAAAACAACAGCTTCAAAACCAGTGTTGAACATTGTAGCGGCTATTCCTGGTTGTCAACTTGACTGTATCTGGGATGAACTACAGTCCAGAATTGGAAGGCTCACCTGTGATCCTAATCTGGAGGCTGAGAGATACAAGTTTTTGACCTGGATCTTGGCATGGAGATCTTGAGGCATAGTGGCTATGAAGCCCAGAAGGATTCACTTAAGACAGGGAGATCTCTGAGTTCAAGGTCATCTGGGACAAAGCAAGTCCCAGATCCAGGCATGATGGCACACACCTTTAATCTGGGCCACACTTTCTGCTGGAGACCTACATGAGGACTTTGGAAGAAGGAAGATTCATTCTCTCTTCTTTGCCTGCTTGCCTTGTGGGACTGAGCAACTGTTAGATCCTTGGACTTCCATTCACAGCTGCTGCTGACCATTGTTGGGGAGTTGGACTACAGACTGTAAGTTATCAACAAGTTCCCTTGCTATATAGAGACTACCATAAGTTCTGTGACTCTAGAGAGCCCTGATTAATACAAACATGTACCCTGAACACTTTCTCCAAGGGCCTGGCATCCTTTCTACAGAGTGCTGTCCACCTCCAGGGATCAGGTCTGTGTTGGTGCTGCAACCTTGGCTCCTGTAAGTACTCTATCTTGCCCCTGGACAGAGAACATCAGTGACCTCCCTAGTCCTGTACTGGGAGAGGGGACACACTGGTTCTACTGTTGAGTCTTTTGAGCTTTTTTCACCCCAGTTTTAAAAGATATGAGATGTGATTAAAATCTCCAACTGGATTGTGGATTTGTGCATATCAGCATTCCTTCAGCAGATCCTCAACAAACTGTCATTTCCCATAGCTGGATCTCAACTGAGTATGGCAGAATGGCAACTTCAGGTCAAACACAAAAGCACCCAGGTTCTCTGACAATGTAGCTCTAAGTGGATGGAAATTATTCATACATCCCTCCATTCCCCCATCAATCCATCCATTCAGCCCTCTCTCCTTTCATTAATCTAACTCTTCATTCACCCATCCATCCGTCTATCCATCCGCATCCATCTATCTGTCCATCCACTCATCAATCCACTTTGGAAACCCATCTATCCACTCACTCATCTATCCTTCCATACATCCATACACCCATCTATCCATCCATCCACTCATCCATCTGTCTATCTGAATGTTGTCAATCCATCCGTTGACCCAACAACCATCCATCCATCCATCTATCCACCCACCCACCCACTTCTCTATTCATTCTCACATCTGTCTAGACTCATTTATGGAGTGCTCGCATGCTTCAGGCTGTGAAAGTGAATTAGCAATTAGTTCGAGGAACCAAACATCTACAAGAGGAGGTAAGGCCACTGAGCTATAACTAGAGGGGAAGGGAAGAGACCCTGAGACACATGAAAATAAACAAACAAAAACATTGATTTAGCAAAAGTTTGAAAGTCTCAGCACAATCCAGATGTGTTGGACCAGGCTGTACCAAACCTTTACTTAGCACAATCCAGATGTGTTGGACCAGGCTGTACCAAACCTTTACTTAGCACAATCCAGATGTGTTGGACCAGGCTGTACCAAACCTTTACTTAGCACAATCCAGATGTGTTGGTCCAGGCTGTACCAAACCTTTACTTAGCACAATCCAGATGTGTTGGACCAGGCTGTACCAAACCCTTACTTAGGAAAACCAGACAGGTTGAATTTAGATTTGAAGAATTTCAGAGTCACCGAGGCAGCCAGAACTTGAAGATGAAATGAAGGGAAATTATTAGTCGGATCACAGTGAAGTGCTAAATAGAAAGGGGGCTCACCAATCGGGCGACAGTGCGGTAGAAAGCCATTTACCCAAATAGCAGTTGATTGGCTTCCAAAGGTCAGTCAGCCTCTGAAGGAGAGGGGATCTATTTCCCCTACAGAGAACTTGTGTTTGGAATAGGCAAAGATTTGCTATAGATCACTAGCAAGTCAAACCTGGAGTGGCGAGTGGGAGGAGACACAAAGACCCCATCAGACTTTTTGTAGAAAAAGGCCTTATCTGAAGATGCAGGTGGGAAGGTCGTTGCATGGAAAACGCAGACCAAATCTGATATGTGACTCTAGTCATCTCCCCTAGAATTACTAAGTTTTAAAGATGGCTGTCTTAGTCAGGGTTTCTATTCCTGCACAAACATCATGACCATGAAGCAAGTTGGGGAGGAAAGGGTTTATTTGGCTTACTTCCACATTACTGCTTATCACAAAGGAAGTCAGGACTGGAACTCAAGCAGGTCAGGAAGCAGGAGCTGATGCAGAGGCCATGGAGGGATGTTCCTTACTGGCTTACCTCTCCAGGCTTGCTCAGCCTGCTCTCTTATAGAATCCAAGACTTCCAGCCCAGGGATGGCACCACCCACAAGGGGCCCTACCCCCTTGATCACTAATTGAGAAAATGCCCCACAGCTGGATCTCATGGAGGCACTTCCCCAACTGAAGCTCCCTCTCTGTGATAACTCCAGCCTGTGTCAAGTTGACACACAAAACTAGCCAGTACAATGGCAAAAGGAGGTTCCTAGGACTCAGGGCACCGGCAACTCTGTGTTCTCACTTGGTTAGAACTGACTAGAGTTGCAGTGCTCCTGGGAGCCCTGGTCTGCATCAGAAAAAACTGCATCACCCTGCAGGAGAGGGTACATGCACAGTTGCTTCCTGCAGCACCTCTCACAGCAGAGCTCAACTAGGAAGAACCCAATGCTCACAAACATTCCAGAAAACCCATCGATGAGGCTGACTGGCCAAGGAGGAAGGGTCCAAAATGCCAACGAATAAACAGAGACTGAAAGTCACCCAGGTAGTCACTGAGGATCTGGACAGAGCTGGAGGCCACCACAGAAAGACAGGGGAGTTCCCACAGTGGAGATAGGAGGTGGGTTATGTTGGATCAAGTAAAGGTGGGCTGTGACGAGCTAGGTTGCTCTGGCTTTTGAACCATGGACATGTCCAACATCGTGGGGAACCCAGTTCCTGTGTTGGCAGCTGTTAGAAGCACTCAGCTAACTGTCTGACTGACTTTATCAAACCGACCCATTCCTGGAGTTCGGGGGTAAAGCACAAGACATGATGGAGGTGATAGTGACTCGGATGGTCCTGAACCGTGGCTAGCAAAATTACCATGTACTCGGAGTGGGGCTTGTGGGACCAGCTTCCTGTGGAACGGGTGTTGTCATGTGGGTCATAAGATGTCTGGCAGTGTCCCCTACTTCTGCACACTAGAGACCAGCAACTACTACCCTCACCACGGACAATCTTATCCTCTAGGAGGAGATGCAGACCTTCCTGGGATGTAAGATGTTACCAAAATGGACTACGGCACCCAGGATCTGCCAGGTAGTCATTATATACAACACTGCAGACCAACCTCACAGACTAAACACATACACGGAAGGGAGGACAATGCTACAGAAGGCACACACACACAAAGGACGTCCATTACTCTAAGTTCAAAGCCAGGCCCTTCTGATGGAGGGCATTAGAAGTCGGCATGAGGAGATTATCTTTGCAGACGGAGGAGACCAAGATGTCAATGGGCTGAGGAAGCTTAGGTGGCAATGATATAGCTTTGGTCAGTGTTTGAATGTTATGTCAAGATGTACCTGCTTATACATTTCAATAAACTGTTTACTTAACAAAACTTGAAGTTAATCAGATTTCCAGGTCGTTAATCCCTGGTGATTGATTCCAGTGGTTGGATGTTCATTTAGGTGAGCCTAAGATTTGTGTGTGTGTGTGTGTGTGTGTGTGTGTGTGTGTGTGCATGCACATGCTCCTGCAGGACACAGGTTGATACCTGGTGTCTTATACCTTGCTTTCTGAAAGCAGCTGACACTGAACCAGAGGGTATCAGATTGGCTGGGCTGACAGGGCAGTGAGCACCGAAGATCTGACTGCCTCTATCTCCCCAGTGATGAGGTTGTAGATCCACACCTTGACACCAGCTTCTTACAAGCAGTTAGCTCTTTACCTACTCATCATGTCCTCAGCCATACATCTCCCATTTTCTGAACGTTTCCTGGGTCTCACCAGTTAGAACTCGGGCTTCTAGACAGGTAAGAACATGGAAGCCCTTCAGGAGTGACATGAGTCCTATAGACAAGCCCTGCATCCACCATCGATTGCTTTGGTCTCTCTCACCAGTGCTCTCCATGGCTTGGGGCTGAAGGTTCACACTGAGCGCTGCCCTCTGCGCTCAGCTCAGCACCTTTCCCACTGACCCCCTGATACTGACCCCGATACTGACGCCCTGATACTGATGAGCACAGAGAGAACCCTCACGCCTAGGAAAACATGGAGCCCTCTTCACAGGAGGATCAGTCACTAAGGGTGTTCAGAGTGTGTTCAAATCACCCTGGGCTCCAGTTTTAACACTACAGCGATGGGTAAACACTGAGTTGTGTAGAAATAGGACTGGCAGAGACAACGAAGCCTACTAGAACAAGCTTTTTAAGCTAAGACCCATCCATTCACTTATCTATAATTAATGAGCTAATTACCACCAAGTCTTATCTAATCATGGAAGCAACACTTCTGACGGATCCTTGGCTTTAGTCTGGGGCAGAGTAATTGCGTTTCCTTGAGTAACACAACTTTATTATTTTTTTTAAACAAACAATACCCTGTAATTTAGACCTTTTTACTAATTCAAGTGAGCCAAATAAAATAACACCAAGCAGGATAGGGTAGGGTGGCAGTGCTGGTGTGTAGCTAGATTACTTTCCTTTAAATAGATTTAAAAAAAGAAAAGAAAAGAAAAGATCAAGCCAAGAGTATGGGCGGAGTGTTTATAGAGAGCATTTCCCACCCAGGGGAGGAGCAAGGTTGTAATGCCATCTTTTAGTCAGACTAAGCGATGCCATTCAGTCAGGACAGCAGTCATTAGAGGTGATTACACAGCAATTAAGAATTCCATGGTTATGTGAGGTAGAATCTTTTATAGCCTGACCTCCACAAGCCAACCACACTGTGACATGTCTTCAGGAGAAAGCCCAGAGAGAGCTCCAAATGCCCCAGCACAAACTATAGCTGAAAAAGCGGCCAGGCGGTGGTGGCGCACGCCTTCATTCCCAGCACTTGGGAGGCAGAGGCAGGTGGATTTCTGAGTTCGAGACTAGCCTGGTCTATAGAGTGAGTTCCAGGACAGCCAAGACTACACAGATGAACCTTGTCTAGAAAAGAAAAGAAAAGAAAGGAAAAGAAAAGAAGAAAAAAGAAAAGAAAAGAAAAGAAAAGAAAAGAAAAGAAAAGAAAAGAAAAAAAGTGGTTACCATCAGTGATTGTGGGATGACTGGACAGGTCACCATCACTGACTGTGGGATGGCTGACAGGTCACCATCACTGACCGTGGGATGGCTGACAGGTCACCATCACTGACCGTGGGATGACTGACAGGTCACTAGCACTGACTTTCGGATGACTGACAGGTCACCAGCAGTGGCTGGAACCACTGTGCTAGATCTGAGAAGTTTTGTGGCTGTGGAGCCACACATCATAGGAGAATGGATTGCTTGTCCTTGGCTGAGGAGAGAAGTTGGTGACTGTCCCTGGATATCACAGCGTTTGGGGAGGGAGTGGTAAGGAAAAGCAGCAGAAAGGGTTGTATAAGGAGAATCTTGGGGAAGAGAGGTGGACACATTGGGAACTGAGCTCTGCCGATGGCTGGATGCTGCAAACATTGAAAAACTATCAAGAAAAAGACAGTGTGGGGATGGGGGCTTTACTGTGTCTCCTTGGAAGCTGCAGGAGACACAGTGTCATGGTGATGCGCGCCTTCAATCACAGTGCTGGGGAGGCAGAGGCAGGAGGATCTCTGTGAATCTGAGGCTAGTCTGGTCTACAGACAGAGTTTCAGGACAGGCAGAATTCATAGAGGCCCTGCCTAAAACAAAGAAAACCAAACACAAATAAACACAAACAAGCCAACCCAAAATAAAGTTCCAATGAGGTGGTGAAGGCAGGTTTGGGGATGAGGTAAACTGAGGCACACTCATGGAGAGAGGAAGTGAAGAAGAGCGTGAAGCCTCCCTTTTGAGAAGCCTGAATGTGGGCAGAGGAAGAAAGGATTCAGTCAGATGTGAAGCGATGGTAAAGACAGGAAGCAGAGGACCCCAGAGCAGCGAGGGACTGAAAGTGAGGGAACAGGAGAGGGCTGGATGCTGGGCGGAGTGGAGTGATAGCTGTTCCCTGTGGATGGAGACTAAGCAGAGCCTACTGTGAGCATGTAATCGAACCAGTGACCAAGACTGGGGCTCTGTTGGGTGTGGAGAGAGGGGCAAGAATGAGATGGCCCAGACCATCCTGGGGAAGCCCTGAGTGTCCAAAGAAGTGAGAGAGCCAAGCTCTTGAAAGGGTTCCAGCAGGGAATGGTTTCTGACCGCAGGAAGCAGGTGCTAGATGCAGCAGGATTCAGGGAAGGGCAGCTTCTGCCACACCCTGGTCAGCCCTAGAAGCACCCATGCCAGAGGTCCCAGGGGGCTACTGAACCAAGTCAGCTGCCACAACCAAGCCTTAAGCTCCCCCTCTGGGGCTAAGGATGTAATTTAGTGTCTGTCTCCAGAAGAACTCACATTTATCAGTGGCAGCTGCTTGGTCCCAGCTGGCCATAAGTCACAAAGCTTTGGTGTATTTCTCTGGAGTTGACATCCTCTTGTAAATAACATGCCAATGCTCTCGGATTCTGGCAGATCTGTCCCCCGCCCCCGCCCCACTTCTGTTTTTAGAGTGACCTTCTCTTTCAGCCAAACTGGAAGTGTTCAAGAAGCTCCTTGATGGAGCCCCACCAAGTGTCAGGTAAGTCAGGGCTAGGTTTGCAGGCACTCCCCATTCCCCATCTAGGGTGGGACACCCTGCTGATTTTGTGACTGACAGCTATTCAAGTTCAAAACACAAGTCCCCTTTGACCTGGGGAGTTAACACATAAGGACATGGATTTGTTGAAGCCCCTTCCACAGGGACTCAAGAAGCCAAGATGGAGTCATGGGCCCTATAAGGAAAAAGCCCAAGACACACTGTGAATGAAAAGACACCATAAGGATTTATAAAGAGCACTCACCACACAGTACATCAGCAATGCCTTCTAAAAGATCGTCTGGGTGCTACCTGCTGTGAGCACTGGAGATGTTTATAAATATGCGGAAAGGCCTGGGTGGGGACCACTTTGCTAGACAGCTAAGGTTATAGAGTGGGCAGGGGGTGTGGTCTTTTGTCTAAGCTTTTTCTTTAAAATATTGAGTGATTTTGGAAGACTGGTCGCACATACCCATGGGCAAAAAGACCCTGAGGTGAGTCATCTTGTTTCATTAACAGTAATGGAGAAATTAACCCCTTTCTCATACACATTCAGTCTTACCCTTCATTTCCTCTTCCAATTTTTCAGACAAAATCTAATACTGCCTTTATTATCATAATAACGGTATTTGCTCTGTTACCCAATTCTTTTCTTAATGGAGATTTCTTTTTTTAAAAAAACAATTCAGCTTAGACGTTTTAAATCCAGCCACAAATAATTCTCAGAAATCAGACATAGGTTTGAATTCTAGTCCCTTGAAGGGAGAAAAGGAAGTTTAAAATTCTGTACAATTACATTGAGATACTGAAGCAAGAAATCTCCAGGAACCCATGTGGAGAAAGTCTGTACCTGTGTTAAGATGGGGGTGGGGATACAGAGAAATAGCCTCTGCAATTAACATGTCACTGGGTTATTAGCATATTCACTAGATGATTAGCTTATTCACCAGGCGAATAGCATTGTTCACTAGGGGATTAGTATATTCACCAGGGGATTAGCCTATTCACTAGGTTGTTAACCTGGTTCACCAGGTGATTAGCATATTAATTGTTCACCCAGCTTGAAAATGGGGTGTGGTACTAAGTCAAGCTCAATTTGACTGGATCTAGAATTATCTGGGATAAGGGTCTCTCAGCATGGCTATCTTAATTGATGTGGAAAGGATGCATCTCAACTGTGGAACCACTCACTCTGACTGAGATCCTGGACTGTAAAGGGGGAAAGCTCTGAGCTGAGCCCTAAGATGTATTTATCTGAGGCTGCCTCAGGGTCCTGTAGCTTCAGTATTACATTAGATAGATAGACAGACAGACAGACAGACAGACAGACAGACAGACAGACAGATAGATACATAGATAGATAAAAGAGAGTTACAAGTAAATGAAGGTCTCTGGCCTTGACATCAGTCCTTATAATCAATGTGTGTCACATACTTTCATTTGCAGGTCTCAGTTTCTCTGTCTTTCTAGTGGGCATATTTAATTAAATCACCCCAGGGTTTCCTTCCACCGGAGGATGTGCAGAATCTTCAGTCATAGATACACTTAAAGGGAGGGGCTTCCAATCAGGATGGCAGAAATGAGGATGCAGATGGTAACAAGGTTAGTGGGTAAGGAAAATGGAGTCACGCACAGTGGAATATTACTCAGTCATGAAAAAATGAAATTATGAAGTTCACAGATAAACGAACAGAACTGGAAGAACTTACAGGAAATGATATCACCCCAGCCCCAAAGAAAAACTCTGCATGACCCCACTCATGAGGATACTTACTTTAAATCTTTTTTTTTTTATGCTTAACAAGGATATACCTGGGAGCTAGAAAACCAGAAACAGGGCTGACATTTTAAGAGAGGAGGGTGGTAAAATACAGGTAAAATGAAAGCAGATGAGGTAAAATGGAGATGGAGAGGTGCAAGAATAGGAGGAGAGGGGGTGAGGAAATGGGGGGGCTTAACAAAAACAAAGGGTGCATGGAAAACTTGTATGGAGCCTGGGATCCTCCAATCCAAACAAAAATCAGAGGGGACAGTAGAACAGGGGCTATGAAAGGAGAGACAAACCCTAACGGTTAAAGGTTTCAGTGGAGATAGGAGTATTAGAGAAGAGAGGGATTAATAAAACTAATAAAACTGATAACACTAATAAAAACTCAGGATGCATGACAAAGCCTTGGAAATCCACTGGTCTGTAAGTTAATTAAAAAAAAAAATTAACACAAAAAGCCAACTCAGGATTAACAGGGGACACGTGGGCCACTGAGGATGCCCTGCCTGAGTAAGGGTCAGACCTGCTTATCCTCTCTAGCCCTCAGATCATCTTCTGTGACAGGTGAGCAGAGCCACCCACCTCCTGGAATTCCCCAGAGAACTGAGTAGATGCTAGTGCTCCTGACACAGTTACATGGTAGGTCTCTTTCTAGATGCCGTGAAGCCAGCGTGTGCAGCCTTCATCTCATTATATGTGGCAGAGGCCCTGGCTTCCTTGTGGGGACATGGGAGCAGAGAAGCCAAGAGACTTGCCCAGCTCACACAGTCAGACACAATAAAGGTCTGGAAGAGTGAGCAATGATTACAGAGCATGCATGGACACCCCTCCCCGATGGGCTCTTCTACAGCAGTGAGCACTGACTACCGAGCAGGGTCTTAAAATAATTTACAATATGACCCAGCTACACCCCTCCCTGGCATATGCCAAAGGGCTTTGTGTCCCTCCTCACAGATCTCTGCTCAGCCACAGTTGTGTCTTTCAATTGCTCTATTCACAGTAACCAGGAAACACACACTATAAAAATGTCGTCTAACCGATAATGAGAAATGAAAAAAGGGTACCTACGTACACTGGGGAACGTAAAGAAGAACGAAACCATGAACTTTTCGGGTAAGTAGATGAAACTTGAAAAGATCATATCAACTGAGACAACATAGACCCAGAGAGACAAACATCACAGGTTCCATTTCACCACTGGCTTCCAATTCCAGGTCTTCAGACATGAGTACAGATCTTCGGGTATGGTGGTTTGTATATTCTTGGCCCAGGGAGTGGCACTATTAGAATGTGTGGCCTTGTTGGAGGAGGTATGGCCTTGTTGGAGTAGGTGTGACCCTGTTGGAGTAGGTGTGGCCCTGTTGGAGGAGATGTGGCCTTGTTGGAATGAGTGTGGGCCTGTTAGAGTAGGAGTGGCCCTGTTGGAGGAGGTGTGGCCCTGTTGGAGGAGGTGTAGTCTTGTTGGAGTAGGTGTGGCCCTGCTGGAGGAGGTGTGGTCTTGTTGGAGTAGGTGTGACCCTGTTGGAGTAGGTGTGTCACTGTGGGTGTGGCTTTAAGACCCTCAGCTGCCTGGAAACCAGTCTCCTACTAGCAGCCTTCAGATGAAGATGTAGAACTCTCAGCTCCTCCTGCACCATGCCTGCCTGGATGCTGCCATGCTTCCCACCTTGATGATAATGGACTGAACCTCTGAACCTGTAAGTCAGCCCCAATTAAATGTTGTTCTTATAAGAGTTGTCTTGGTCATAGTGTCTGTTCACAGCAGTAAAACCTTAACTAAGACATCAGGCAACTGCAGATGCCAGGGAAGTGAAACAGGACCATTGTGGGGTGGGGGTACAAGTACAAGTGACCTGATAGAAAAATGGGGGAGGGCACAGTAACCAGGGGGCTGCAGGGAGTTGTGTGCAAAGAAGAGGAAGGAGAACAGTCATTTGGAATCATGGTATTAACTGTCTACTTGAAAACACCTATCATGCACATGAGTAAGTGACTAAATAAACATATATAGTTAAAATAAAAAAAAAAAACCTGTCATCTGGGCTCACAATGCTGTCTCCAAGAGCCAAAGACTAAGACAACACCCACCACCACACATGAGAAGCTCCCCTTATCTCAGAGACTTCCAAAGGCTTTTGCAATTGCCCTAGGCAGCCTCCCAGAGGTGGAAGATAAGCTCCTATTGCTGGAGACAATGTGCACTTCAGACCCAGCGCCTAGAGCCCCGACCTTCTACTGACTTAGAACTGACCAGAATGCCTCCTTGATGTGGATTAGCTTTCATGATACAGAAGGTGTCGTGCAAGCTTACAAAAAAGGCAACCAATATTCATTTACAGCTTTGATGCCTATGAACTGTAAAATGATCAGCACAGCAGGATAACACTGAGGTGCAGGAGTGCATGCTCATACTGAGGTGCAGGGATGCATGATCCCACGGAGGTGCAGCCATGCATGGTTATACTGAATTGCAGCCATGCATGGTCACACTGAGGTACAGGGACGCATGGTTACACTGAGGTGCAGCCATGTATGCTCACACTGAAGTGCAGTAGTGGCATGTGCACCTTGGCAGTAACCAACAGCTCTCTGATTGGTCTTAAGCCTTACTGAATAAGAGGGAAGCCATGCCCCATTCTAGAAACCAGCTTAACTTCCCAGCGCTAGTGAAGCCAAGGACCTTGGAGGAGAACTTACAGCCACCAGTTTACTAAACCAGCACAATCCCTAAGTACACTCTAAATATTTGTCCTCATGCCCACAGGTAAGTGTAGTCCTCACCCCTCATCAAGGATATTTCTCTTTGCAACATATGGCAACTGTTACAGAAAACCACAGCCAATCCAAATGCAGAGTTCTGGAGCCCAGTCTCAATGGAAACATCTATAATACAAGTCCTGCACCTAAGGCTCAGGGAACATTTCAGAAGAGGGGGCAGAAAGAACGTAAGAGCTGGAGGATCTGGGAGCTTGCCGTGAGATTTCATATCCTAGGAATGTCAGAAGCTGTGAAGTCCTAGCAACATGACTCCCCAAATATGACCTGAACAGGGATTACACAATAGACACGCTAAAGCAGACTGGCAGTCATTGGAGGGAGTCCGCAAGGCTTCAACCCTACACAAAGAACCATAGGCAACTAAAGAGTACTTAGAGCCAGAGAAATAGTCTTCCCCTAATTAGAAAGAGTACATCAACTGGCTATCCAATACCAATGGTCAACCCTGAAAACATACAGGTACAACTAAGATTATATAGACTGAGCAGGTTGTATTTATGTATTTAAGACTACACACACACACACACACACACACACACACACACACACACACACGTATGTATATAACAGTGAAAAAAAGCTATACTTTTGAAAGAGAGCAAAGAGGGTTATGTCGGAGGATTTGGAAGGACGAAAGGGAGGGTGAAATGATGTAATCCCATTATAATTGGAAAAAGGCAAGATAAATTATAAAGCTTTATTTTTATTCTTAATTGTGTGTAGGATTGTGTGTCTGTATGTGGGTATGGACACTTGAGTGCAGTTGATCTAGGAGTCCAGGAAAAAGGCATTTTATCCCCTGGAGCTGAAGTGGTTGTGAGCTGCCCAATGTGGATGCTGGGAACTGAACTCAGTGCTGAGCTATCTCTCCAGTTCCAAGATTACTAAATGTTAGTCATATTCACGATAAAAAAAAATGACTTTTCTCCATGAGAAACACAGCTCAATATACTTTTCTTTTCTCTCTACATAAAGTCAGCAGCTTGCCATATTACAAGGCTGGCTTCACAATTCTTAGCTCAAGAGACCCTCCTTCTTCAACCTCCGGCCTCCAGAGCAGCTGAGCTCCCAGGTATTGCAGCACTGTGCCTGGCTTTAGCTCAATTTTCTTTATGACTCCACTCAAGAATGTCATCCAAAACTGAAACAAACGTAACTGACCATGCTTATTTATAAACCAAAGAATCGCTAGTCTGACACCTGCGACAGAAGCAGTGATAAAGATTAGTTACCCTTTGTTCCAGCCGAGCCAGCCGCACTATTCAAAACAGAGGTCTGTGTTACAGGGTTACAGTGTTACAGGTGCATCTGACCATCTTCCAAGTCAATAAACAGCACCAGACTCCACATTTCTCAGGCCCTGAGAGGTCAAGTGACCTACTTAAAGCCACACAGCACAAGAAGTGGAAGTCATGAAGGTCAGCCTGCAAGCAGGAGTCTTTGAGCTGTCAGCCAAGGGCAGGCCTTAGAGCAAGGCTCTTACCTGGGACCGCGGAAAGAGCTGCTGACCGCTGACTGTCGAGTGGGGATTCTCACTGAGTCCGTGGCCAGGGAGAGGGAACAGCTCATCCAGGACTGCAGACTGCCCTCTGGCTGGGAGCTGATGATAGAGACGTTGTCTCTAGAAGGCAAAGATAGGACACTGACCACAGTGGCCTCCATGTCAGAGTCTGGGCCCTACAGAGGGCTCTATGTGCTCTGCTATAGACAGGCAGTGGCCTGTGAGGCGGGAGGAGGCTTTGGCGTTGGGAGGGACCAACTTGGGTTCTCTGATTCATGCCTGAAGCCTGGATGGAAACTATTTGCTTTTATTCTAATATCCTCTCTATTAAATGCAGCACTCTTAGACACACACACACACTAACTGGGGTGTTAAGGACGTGGGGTGTTAAGGCCTCTCTGACTTGAGGATCAAGTTTGCCATTGAATTTTGTACCAAACAATATGTTCATGGGATATGCAAGGGGTGAAAATCTTCAGCCCTCCTTTGCCTTATGGGAATCTCCTTGGCATGCTGGACTTTCTCTTTATGGTCTTTGATTGTATGTGAGTGTGAACGTATCTCTGTGTGTATGTGTGAGTGTGTGTATGTAGGTGTGAGTGTGTGTGTCTGTGTGAGTATGTATGTATCTCTCTGTGCATCTGTGTGTCTGTCTGTGTGCATGTGTCTGTGTGAGTGTGTATGTATCTGTCTGTGTGTGTGTCTGAGTGTTTGTCTGTGCATGTGTCTATGTGAGCATGTATGTGTGTATGTCTGTCTGTGTCTCTCTGTGTGTGCCTCCATCTGTGTGTCTGTCTCTGTATGTGTCTGTGTGAGTATGTATGTGTGTATGTATCTGTCTATTGTCTCTGTGTATCTGTGTGTGCATCCATGTGTCTGCATGCGTGTGTGTGTACAAGTGAGCCCATGCATGTAGCAGTGTATGGTATATTTGTGTGCACAGGTCCAGGTACACACAAGTGTGTGGTATGTTTATCATACCGCTAAGTCAGCCACCATGGGACAGGGCTGCACACATGAACTTAACATTAATCCTGTCCTCAAGATTGCATCCTAGGAGAGCATGTAAACTTCTCAGTGAGTAGCCACAAAATGAAGGCTCTGTTAGCGTTATTACAGAGAGAGACAGAAGGTCCATTTGCAGGTTAAATAAGGAGCCTCAATTTCCTTCCAGGAAGGAGAGGAAGTCAGTGAGGCAGGAGAACCTCAGGTAGGTGAGGATTCAGTGGGAACAGTACACACACAGGTGTGGAGGGTCCAGGAGTTAGGAAAGCAGAACCCATGGGTAAAGAGAGGATCAAAAGTCAACATGGAATGCAGATGTCCACATAAAAAGTCTGTTCTGGGGCCACAGGGAGACATTGAAGGTGGTGGTGGATAATGGCATGATAATGCATGTCTTCCCTGTGTCTAAATGCTGTCACATGGGTATGCAGTGTGTACTCCCATAAGGCACATGATAAACCATGAAGCCAGGGCTTCATAGACATTACAGAGAGTTCTCTAATGAATGTGAACCTTCTCCTTGCCAACTGCACACACACTGCCAGGGGCTCACCTTCGTAAGCTCCATGGTTTACTTACCCTTCTTTCCCACTGCGGCTGCTACAGTCCACTGCTGTCTGGACACTAAAAGGAGACACAAGACAATGTAGGTGTTCAGCCAGGACTGGAGAGCTGGTCTCTAATACTACATACACCTGGGTTTGCCTGCTATGTCCAGACTTTGCTACTGTGTGGTTGTAGGGTGCCGAGTTGTCCTTTCTGAGCTTCCCACCTTCCTTTGTAAACTGTGGTTGACTAATAACACACAGGCCTCTGCCTCTACTTCTGCAAGGAGCAGATGAGGCAACCCTTGTGGATTGCTCAATGCAGATCCCAGAGAACAGGAGCAACTGTTACCAGTGCTCTTTAAAAATGAGACTAGGGTAGGGCTCTGGTTAAGAGCATGGCTGCTCTTCTAGAGGACTTGGGTTCAACTTCCAGTACTACACCATGGTTCACAATCATCTGTAACACCAGTTCCAGGGGATCCAATGCCCTCTTCTGTCCTCTGAGGGCACTCTCAAAATGAACAGACATATACAGAGGCAAAACACTCAAACATAAGACAAACATTTTTGGAAATGCAACTGGCATCAGTGACGTTAATCATATTGGTATTGACAATATGCCTGGCACTTGCCTCATAGTCTTTGGGAAGCCAACAGATTGAACTCAGGCAGGATAGCTTCCTGGGACATTATGGGAAACTTCTAATCTAATTATATAAGTAGCTACTCTTCAGGGAGAAACATGTTTACACACTCCGCCCACACCATCTGCCTCCATTTTAGAGATGAAGATAGTATACCATTCACAAGGCCACTGAACTTCCAAACCCAGCTTTGTGGAGACCACTGACTATCAATGTGCCACTGCCACACTGGGGATCCAGACAAAACCATACCCCTGCATCTAAATTGCCTTTACTCTGGTCCTCAGGCTGGGCCTCCAGCCGCAAGCAAGGTCTGCTGGGATTTGGGCAGATTTGAGGAGGATGTACCCATTGTTTCTTCTTCTAAAGCCATGCTTCCTTAGATGCCTCATATTTCCAAGCACGTATCTCCAGTAGGCTGATGTTCTTAAGGACCATGAACATGTCTTCCATGCATGGAGACAGGATAGTAGGGTCCCCAGAGCCCACAACCAAATGTCTAATGACAAGAGGCTGAACCTCATTTTCATCTCAGTGTGAGCTACGCAGGAAGCCAGCACTCTCATTCTCTCCACTTGGAATCCACACTCCTGAGCTTGGACAGTGGATACTGCTCATTGCTGTCACTGCTCCATACAGTCTGCTCAGTTCATCAACAGAGCATACATGGGTGCTGACACTTATCCAGGCTCGATCTCTGAAGGCAGCTCTCGGGACTTGGAACTCAGAACCACTCCCTCCTGGAGGGACCTTCCCCACAGAGACTTGGACACTTTCTGCTGTCATTTTTCACTATGGTTTCTGCTGGTTTACCCTGGATGTGCGATGCTTTGGACCCAGTCTGTAGAAGCCAACCCCACTGAGTGTGTGAGTCTTGTCTGTGTGTTTCCTGTCTGCATGGCTTCCCAACAGGCTCAGCAGCTGAGACATCAGCTGACAGAAGAGAGAACACAGCTTTGTAAACAGGACCTCCATATAAAGTTAGCCTTCATGCTCCCAGAAGACTGCTTTGATGGTCCAAACCATGATTGTTTGCAGCTGAGCAGGGAGATCTGGGATTTCCACACATCGTGACTGTACCATTTAAGCCACTATTTCACAAGAAACAAGACTGTAGACACCACTGTTACATCCCCCCACCCTCCACCCCTGCCAAAGTCTGTGCTCGGAGCTGACCACATTTAAGTTAGTAATCCTCTTTTAAAGAAGGGCAAGTTCAGGCCAGAAGACAGGTGCTGTCCGTGGTTCTGATGCAGCTGGCTGCGTAGTCGAGGCGCTGTCCGTGGTACTGATGCAGTTGGCAGCGTAGCCAATGCGCTGTCCGTGGTACTGATATGGTTGGCTCCATAAGTGAGGGATTCTCAAACCCCAGCCCTGGGCTGGTGTCTATGGTTCTTTCTGTCATCTTGGTCAGTGTGGTTTTGCAAAGGGAGCCTGTGCCAGGAATTTTAAAACAGATGTTGGCAAGGATCGAGGTAATTGATTAAGTGTCTTCAGATGTATTCCTCCTGGGTACCTTTCACCAGACAGCCGCATTCTAAATGCAAATACAGGCTAGGAAGGAATGCCTGGATTCGTTTGCTCCATGTCAGTGACTGACATGAGCTCGCCATCATGGCAGCCCAGAAGGGAACAGAGACCTTGATAGGAGGTGAAGGACACTCAGCGTGTCCTAAGTGATAACAAAGCTGCCTTTAACTGGCACCGGAGGCGGGGGTGGGGTGGGGGTGAAGTCAACTCCAGAAACAAGCCATGGTTTCGTGGCTTAATGCATGCATCAGCGAGACTTTAGATATCTCTGAGACTCAGTTTGCTTATCTTTGGTTTGTAAAAGATACTGGCAGGAGCCTGGTGATTGTGCAAGAGCAGCACGTGCCAAGCAGTAACAACTGTTCTCCAGAACGGGAACCACGGGAGGGGGGCATCACCTCTGTTTGCTGCAATGTTGGAAATAGATGTGGTGAACTGTGGAAGTTCTGACTCTATCTCATCAGCTGAGTGTTGGTTACAATCCTTCTCAGAAAGCAGGACAACCTGTAACATTGATTTAATGCTAGAGAGCACAGGGGCCCATGCTGTGACTCTAACTGGGTGTCAACCTCCTAAGATGAACAGAGAGCTCGCTCAAGCCATTCTTCCAGGTCAGGACATGTTCAGCACTCACAGAGGTGCTTCAAGAAAAGGGTTTGGGGACAGTCATCTCATTCAGCAGAGAACTTCACATCTGGGCCAGAGCCAAGGCTCAACAGTGAGTTGCTGACATACAATGTGTCCTCAGAAGGCCAGTCTCTGGTTCCATCCAAATATCTCCAGGTCTCTTCCACAGCCTGATGTCAGACCATTTGTTAGAGCATGTGAGTTGGAGGTCACCCAGCATCCACTCAGACCATCCCCAAGGACATGCTTGCTTCCAGAGTCCTCATCTTTTATCTATGACTCTGAAGTCAAGGGTAAGCGGTGGACTCCTCCACGCCCTACCATATCCCCAGGCAAGGCAACAGGCAGAACAGCTGCAGATTCTGGGGCCAAGAATAGATGGCAATTTCTGTCAGCCAATGTAGCCATCCTCTCAAGACTAATGAGCACGTTCGAGGCCTGGGGGATGAACTGAAACATTTCCTCCATTAGTCTAAAAAGGTTGATGCTACAGTCTAGCTGACGATGCCAGGCCCTGCTGCAGAGTCACATGAGCTTAAGCACCACTGTGTGCAGCCTGATGTTCTGAGCATGTAGCTTGGCTCCCAGCCTGCAAGGCCTACTCCATTAAGATCTATTCCAGGTGAACTGTAGAATTGTGATTTGGCATAATGAGAACAAGTTTCTCAACTTGGCAGTTGGAGAGTTAGTCTCTCTCTCTGTCCTCCTCCTCCTCCTCCTCCTTCTTTTTCTTCCTTCCCTAACCATGTGGTCTGAATCCTAATTGAGACTTTATAAAGAAGTATCTTGGACCAATCTTTTAAGCTCCAATCCAAACCTCTCATTCAAGGCAATAAAAACACACAGTGTACAGTTTGGAGCTGCTGATGGAGGAACTTGCTGGCACCAGGGCAGGAACTGGGAGCCCTTCTCTGTGCAGCAGAGCCATAATGGTATAGTACATATTTCTTTTTGTCTTTAACAGTCAGTGATGTTCCTCTGGAGTGTCCTGGTAGTTTCCTTATTGACTTAACACAAAGTAGAGTCATGTGGGAAGAGGAATCTCAGTTGAAAAGGCGCCTTCATCAGAGTGGCCTGTCAGCATTTCCTTGGCTAATGATTGATGTAGTTGGCTCTATCCCATTGAGGGTGGGGCCATCCCTGGGCTTGTGGTACAAGAAAGCAGGCTGAGCAAGCCACGAGGAACAAGCTGGTAAGTAGCACCCCTCCATGGTTTCTGCTTCACTTCCTGCCTCCAGGCTCCTGCCTTGAGTTCTGGCCCTGACGTGCTTTGGTGAGTGTGGTGGTTGGAATATGCTTGGCTCAGAGAGTGGCACTATTAGGAGGCATGGCCTTGTTGGAGTAGGTGTGGTCCTGTTGGAGGAAGTGTGTCACTGTGGGTGTGGCCTTGTTGGGGGACTTGTGACCTTGTTGGAGGGGGTGTGTCACTGTGAGTATGGGCTCTAAGACCCTCATCCTAGTTGTCTGGAAGTTAGTCTTCCACTAGCAGTCTTCAGAGGAAGATGTAGAACTCTCAGCTCCTTCTGCACCATGCCTGCCTGGATGTTGCCATGCTCCCGCCTTGATGATAAAGGACTGAACCTCTGAACCTGTAAGCCAGCTGCAATTAAATGTCCTTTATAAGACTTGCCTTGGTTATGGTGTCTGTTCACAGCAATGGGAACCCTAAGACAGTGACGAACTGTGATGTAGAACTGTGAGCTGAAATAACCCTCTCCTCACCAAGTTGATTCTGCTTCTGGTGTTGATCAAGGCAATAGAGACCCTGATTAGGACAGCAGTGAGCAGCACATAGGTGAACTGTTTGCCTTTTGCATCAAGTCAGCACTTTTCTGTAGGCTCCGATATCTGGGGAACTGAGAGTCTCAGCTGATTTCAGGGAAGCTATGTGAAAGAAGAAAGACAGGAGGGGGAGGAAGGGAGGTGGGAAATGAGGAAACAAAAGGCAGACCCTCTGGCCTGCAAGTCCTTCTCCAGGACCTGAATGCGACATGATCCTGTGGTGTGGTGCACCATCATTCCCAGAAGGTGGCCTTGCTTTGGGGATTGTGAAAACATGGAGACTGTGGCTTAGCGGGCAGAGTCGCAGAGGTGTGACACACCCTTGAAAATGACCTCAGGTTCTGATCCTGGCATGAACATACCAGGCTGCATGCCCTGTGTCTTCCCAACTGACACATTCCCTTCCATAGGAGGCCATCGCTCTGAGCAAAACTCTCTCCTCCCTTAAGCTAATACAAGGCTCTCTTCCCTTAAGCTAATAACTTGCCTTCTAGAACATATCTCTTGGTCCTTGTGCTTGCTTCCCCAGATTCTCCTTTCATGGGCCTGCACTGCCTTCTCCCTGGTGAGCTGGAGCCACCTACCTCATTGGTCACCTGCCACCAGAGGCTTTTAGGTTCCAGCAGAGCCAGGCACACTCTTTTGTTTGATTTGCTTATCCATTTGTGTACATGTCCCAGTACGCAGGCTATGTGAAGACACCCTATTCCTTAACTGTTCTCCATTCCAGGCTCCCAGCCCTGTACTGAACATCTCATGCAAGCAATCCAGCCCCTGTCCACATTACCATGGAGAAAATTGACATCCAAAAGCAAGAAGGAAAATGCAAAGCCACAGTAGGGTGTCTGGCATGGAACAGGTGCTCAGGAAAGGCTTATCAATCAAACAGATGCATAGATGAATGAACTAAAGAACAGAGGCAACAAGTAATGTCTGAGTCTCTACAGGGTCATGTTTCTGTGTGGGGAGCTGCATTTTTACCTCTTACTGATCCATCTTAGAAATGAAGAGACTAAGGATCAGAGTGATTGAATATTTGAGGTCATAGGATATTGAGGTCTATGAATTCCCCTCCTCCACTCACTGCTGCCTGGGTGCTCTTGGGTACCTATGTTCCATCATTACATCACATCCCACAGCTCCCCTGAGACACAGACAAGTTCTCATCCAATTTGAAGGACTGTGAGGCTGATTGTGGTATATGGGAACTGGAGACACAGTCAAGAAAAAAAAAAACATTGAAAACTCAGCAAGGAAGAGTATGTGCAGCCTCAGATGCAGAGGTCAGGATGAGAGGAGCCAAATGCTGGAACTGGGCTCAGGTGTCCATGGCCTGAACCCCAGGAAAGATGAACCCAGGCAAAGGGTGAGTCTTGTTGCCACAGAGATAGATATGTCTTATGTGAACATTGTCTGGGAGTAGTGGCTCTTAGGATGGAGCCTGGGGCAATGTCTGGGTGCTCTGTGACTGAGAAGTCTGGCTTCTGATTCTTGTCACAGCCTGCCCTACCCCTGAGCATGGCCATTCTGTTTCTGTCCCCTTTACCTTTGAATTCTTTATTAATGTGTGTGTGTGTGTGTGTGTGTGTGTGTGTGTGTACTATAGCCTTGAAACATAAGCCAAAACAAGCCCACCTTTCAGTGGCTTATGCCAGGAGCAGTGTCATAGCAACAAAAAAGAAATGAACACAAACCCAGACCAGACAAGCAGCTTCCTTAGGATGCCATACTGGTCTCTTTCTGTGATGGTTTATATATGTTCGGCCCAGGGAGTGGCACTATTTGAAGGTGTGGCTCTATTGGAGTGGGTGTGGCCTTGTTAGAGAAGGTGTGGCCTTGTTGGAGTAGGTGTGTCACTGTGAGCGTGGGCTTTCTCCTAGCAGCCTGAAAACCAGTCTTCTGCTAGCAGCCTTCAGATGAAGATGTAGAACTCTCAGCTCCTCCTGCACCATGCCTGCCTGGATGCTGCCATGCTCCCACCTTGATGATAACGGACTGAACCTCTGAACCTGTAAGCCAGCCCCAATTAAATGTTGTCCGTATAAGAGTTGTCTTATCATGGTGTCTGTTCACAGCAGTAAGACCCTAACTAAGACATTTTCCAATCGTTAGTGCCCAGCAAGTCAGGTCCCACACACTTCATAAGTAACACTTGTTAGCTCCCACACTTCATAGATGACAAAGACAGTGTCATTCTTCTTTCAATCTGAACAAACCAGCAACCCTCAGGCATCTTGGGGTCTCCCCAAGCAAATACAGCCTGAGACTTGTAGGAACAACAGAAGTTGGCAGAGCACAGCCCTGCCTCGACCTGGCCACCACCCAGTTACCTTTCTGTGTCACTGTCACTTGACACCACCTCTTCCAAGGCTGCCTGAAGGTCTGCAATGCGCCGGATGGATGTCTCCAAGTCTGTCTGCAGCGTTTGCCTCACAGTTGCCAACTCCTCCACATACTTCTCCTGCAGACAGAGACCACAGAACCCATTGAGAATGCCATAGTACTCCAGAGTTCTGGGGGTGAGGAGACAACCTTGAGCAGGGTCTCTGGGGGCAAGGAGACAGCCTGAGCAGAGCCTGTGGGAGGAGGGGACATCCTGAGCGGAGCCTATGGGGGGAGGAGACAGCCTGAGCAGAGTCTATTTGGGGGAGAGGACAGCCTGAGCCGAGCACCTGGGGGGAGGGGATAGACTGAGAAGAGCCTATGGAGTGGGGAAGGGGTGGGGGGGGGGCGGAATAACCTGAGCAGAACCCATAGCTCTGAGATGTAAGCAAATTCTTCCCAGGCCTTCACTGCAGATGAGGGAAATGTGAAGCCCTGGGTGTCCCAGGCAGGCACAATGTGTTCAACACAGAAGGGAATAGACTCTAGAGAGCCCTGCTGGCATGTTCCAGGAATGCGAAGCTGGGTCATCCACGTGTGTGTTTATGAGTCCAGAGCTATGCTTGGGTTTACACCATCACCTACTGAGTGCAAAGCCATCTTACTAAATGAGCCAACCAAGCTGAGCACTAGGGAAGGACCTGGTGCAGAAGGTTTGGCAACACAGAGCAGGGCCCTGTTCCCTGGACATCTGTCTTCCTGCTCTTGGCCTGTTCCAGGCTATTCCTGCCTACACACTGCAACACTCTGCACCATGACCACCATAGACCAACCCTCTGAAACTGTAAGCAAGCTCCCAGTTAAATGCTTTCTTGTATAAGAGTCACCTTGGCCACGAAGTACACCTAAGAGCTATACAAAGTGGGACGGTCCCGTGAGGCCTTCTGCAGAGTGACAGACCTGGCAGGTGTTTATGGGGTGTTTTTCTGTGGCCAGCACTAGTCATTTGACCAAAGCCTCCCTCCCTGAGAGCCTGGCAGGGGAGTCATGAACATCAATCCTGCTTCAGACTGAGCAACTGACACCTTCAAGAGCAAGGCTATGCATAGCACAAGTGCTAGAACTTGAGCTTAGTACTCTTGTCTTTGTGGTACTCATCCACTGAGATCAGTACTCTCTGGTAGCTGTGACTCAGTTTTGTCCTGACTCTGTGGGAAATATCTCATGTCCACGAAGCATCTGTTTTTCAGTTTACCCCTTAACACCAAGCTTGCTGAGAGAATGTGAGCCAGCCCCTGGGGACTTTAGATTGAGTCTGGAGAAAGAGTTGGTGACCGTGCCTTGGGGTATACTGTGACATGCATCAGGTCAAGGCCAGATACTGTTATACCCCACACTGCACCAGATCCTTTGAGCTAGAGAACTGTCTGGGTACATTCAGAATCTCTCTTTTGGAAATTAATTCCACGGGGTAGATCAGAAGGGAAAGCCGGACCCCGACCATGAGTTTGCTCAGGGCAGTGCGACCAATGGAATGAGAATCTGAAAGCCAGAACCTATGCCTAGCTTTAGGGATGGTTAGGGAGATCACAGAACATCACTTTGATGTCATTAGACAGTTGTTAACAAAAGTAAGGGCTGTGGCAATGTGGACAGCATCCTTGAATACTGTGGAGCAAACAGAACCACTAAGAAGTCTGTGACCCAGAATCTATAGCAACCACATACCTCAAACCACACACTACACACACCACCATATATACTACATACACACTCTACATACAAACAATCATGTACACTAAACACATACACATACTACATACAAAGCACCACATACAGTACACACATACACAAACACACATATATGCATACACACACACATACACACACGGTTGTTAGGTGGGACTTACAGTCTCAGGTATACAGGTGGAGAATGTCCAGGGAGAGATTTTTTTTTTAAAGCTGATCTGATCATCTGAAGTTTCTTTTTGGTTAGCTATCCCAAGAAACACACAGATGCCTAGTGATAGGGGGTGTGCAGGGTGACGATTATGGTCAGGTCTGAGTAAACACCCAGACCCTCTGGCAATTCCAGAAGCCCAGTGACCATAGACAGCCTTTCAGGCCTCTCTGAAGTAACTAGGAACAGTCACATCACTAGAGGCTGCAGAGCCAAGACGTGAACCCAATCCATGGGGCAGGCTGTGCTCATCCAGAGAATCCAGCAAGGATCACGGTTGTTTCTCATCACAGGAATGGATGGACATTCCTCTGTGGGCCGGCCTCCCCAGTCTCACTGAGTTAGACCCTTAAAGATGGCACTAAGTCTCCTCGACAGGATTGAGTACTGTAGTAGGTGTGGCCCAACCAAGTCAGGCCAGGGCTTCACAGAGCCGAAAGAGAGGAACAATGTGGTCAGAAGCAGGTGTGTGTGGGCAGAACTGGCACGAGCAGGGCCACCTTACACTTCAGGTGATGCTACCAGCTATGGAATGTCAACCTCAGGACAGGTAAGTGAGGGACAAGCTGAGGCTCAGCCCCAGACCACAGCCAGTAGCCAGACAAGAGCATTGGGACAGGTGGAGGGGGCTGTGATGCAAAGATCGCCAGCATGTCAGATCAGATACAGCAAGGGAAGTGGCTGGGGCTGCAACCCAGAAGCTCCACAGCACCACTCCTTCCCAGGCTCAGGTACTGTGGGAGCACCACTCCTCAGGCTGAGACAGAGCACTGTGGGAACACTAAAACTTCCCAGGTTTAGACAGAGGCATTGTGGGAGCATCACCTCTTCCCAGGCTCAGGAACCAGTGGTTCTGGACTGGCCTCCACCTGCAGGGACTGTGACAGCTGCCTCTTAAGAGAAATCTGGGTTTTTACCTTCCAGCCTAGCTTGTGCCTCAACACCTGGGCCAGGTGCGTATGAGGGAATCATGTGAGGTACAGTAAACATTGGTCACACGATCGTTTCGCCTAGAAGCAAGGGTCCTGAAGACCAGAGCAGACAAACATTCTGCCCCATGGAGCTGTGGTGGTCATCTGAGATGAGGCCTCTCAGGGCCTGTGTGCAAACATAGGAGCATGATGCCTCTTCCAGCTCTGCTTCCATGACTCTTGCCTAGGAAAGGGTCATTCACAGGTATGCAGTCCCAGCCCTCAGGGAACACTCCAGAGAGCAGCGATGGGCAGGCATGAGTGTAGAGACCGGTGTTCTGCTCTGGTGCAGGGCTGGGCCAAAACTAAGCAGGTGGGCAGGAGAGTGGGACTTGAAGCAGAGGTAAATCTGTAACCTTGTAGGCTCTGGAGACTTCAGCTTCACAGAGTCGAATCTCAGCGGTGTGGCTCGAAGGCTATGTGACCTTCAGCAAGTCACACAGCTAACCTGCCTTCCTGTCAATCTCACTGGGAAGCAAGGCAGCAGGCAAAGAGTTAAAGTGCTGGGGCTAGGGGGCGCACAGCATTGCTAACCCACACTCCTAGAAGAGGAACCTTGACAAGGGCAACATTGTTTCCCTTTCATTGGGGAGGCCAAACCCAAATAAGAACCTTCGAATGTGGAAGTCTGTCCAAAGCCACTGGGCTACCTAGACCAAGCAGGGAGACCTGAGGAAGGTGTGTGGACCACCCTGCCCTCATTGCCCCCCAGTGCCCATCCTTTATCTGCTGCCTGTGGGCAACAGACTCGAAGGGAGCACACCAGATCAGTGGAGCAACGGAGCATCCCAGAGCGAGGGAGCTCCACAACCAGCCGTCAGCAGAGCTGAGCTCTCCTGCTTCAGCTTGAGAACCTTGGGGGTGTCTGCAGACTACCAAGACCAAGACATCAGTCTCCACACTGCAGTGCCCAGCAGCCAGCCCAGGGCAGACAAAACAAGGCCCCTCACCCCATCAGAACCTAGAGAAGTCACACAGGAAGAAGGGGCCAATGGGAGGCAGCTGACTCAAGCTGGGGACCGCATGCCTCCTTACACCTTCCAGGGTCAGATGCCTAACTGGCATGGTGATCACATCTGGGCACACTGAAGGTTGTCTCGGCTGCCCCTCAAGAGCACAGCTGTGTTCTGAGGCTCCATAAGAGATTAGGGTCCTCTACTGTTAGCAAGGAGCATGCAGAGGCTCAGTGGTGGGACACCAGCCTTATCTAAGCCTGTCTGGGTAGTTAGATATATGCATGGCAGAAAGCCTCCCAGGAACCCACCCGATTCCCAGACAGATCTACAGCTGTGAGGCAGGGAAAGAAACACGGACAGAAATGGCTTTCATGTGCACCAGTGCCTACGACATACTCCTCTTGTCCAATCACGCATCTTTGCATTCAAGCCACATTTATTGAGCACCTACTATGTGCCAGTTTCCACAGAGCTAACACTGTCACGGGACCTGATCCACCTGCCCTGCTGATGCCTGGCCCATGGTAGGCAGGTGCATGCTTAAGAGAGTCAGTGTTACTATGCAACTGTCAGTGGCATAGGAAAGGACAGGGTCTGATGCTCACGGAGCATCATGTTTACCAAGATAAAGACAACACTGGGCAGTATGAGCTCCTGGCCCTGCATCACTCACAGGAATCGGGAGCCCTTTAGACTCCCAGACTGCTGCTCTCTCCAGGGCACCCCATGCACAGTCACTGTGTGGGAAGCAGTTCAGATGATAATTAATGTCAGCAATTAAGATGGGCTCTGCTCGTGACATTTGATTAGAGGCTAATACCAGATCTGTTGTTTGTTGCTTGTTTCTTTACCCAGAGCACCCTGTTCCCCAGAGACCTTCATCTGCCTGAGATGCATGGGAGCTCTTCCCTGAGGCTCCATGCCCCTGAGCAGGCCTCTCAAGGTTCAGTTCACATGAACCGGGGTTTGCCCAACAGAACAGTCTCACAACATCCTTGAAAGTCACCCATCCTGGTGTTTTCTGTCACAATAAGAACAGACCGAAGATTCCTACTCAGTAGGATGCGTGTGTTGAAATGAATAATAGGGGATTCACACAGAGCTAATGCCAGTGGCTTGCTTAGTAAATATAAGTAGACATTTATTGATTCCTGTGTAATCAGCAACTGGCCAATCTTTTTAAATTCAACTTTGTGACCCAGGCTGGCCTTGAAATTTTCATCCTTCCACTGGGTGTATAAGCTTCGCTATGATCACAGTATCACACCCAGCTCCTGTTCAAATATAAAATCCAAATGACTCTGAATGGCACACAGACAGGAGGATTTCAGTACAGCCCTGAAACACTCTGAATGCACGTGTGCATGCACGCACACGCACACACACTGTATATACATATATATACATATATATGTATATATACACACACATATGCATATACATATATCACATGCTTGAAACATACCTGAGCATACAATGACTATTGCTGAATTCATCCCTAAGTGAACATGTTGATCTATAGTCCTTATTCTGACTGGTGTTCTGCTGAACAGTTGAAATCTCTTATTTCACTTAATATCAGTAAGATCCCTTAGATCCAAGCACCGTGGAAAAAGAACATCATTGGAGAATCTTACAGTAAATTACTGGCTGTGGCTACTTTCCCTGGCATGAGCTAACAAAACATGCTCATGTTTTCCTTTTATGGTTTTCCAGATTCTCCGCAGAAACTATGACTTTGGTGTATTATGAGAAACTTGGAAAATGGGCTTCATTTCTCTGGTTCATTGTAACTGAATCCCCTTCTACCTGACCAGGAGCTGGCTATCAGCAGGAAGGAAGGCCAGGGAACATGCAGTCCTTGTTCTGCGAGATCCTTCCCTTAAACATCCTGAAAACTCTCTATTTCATTCTATTTTTATGGTGCAATAACAGACACAGAGAGACTCATCAAAGATCTGATTTTAGTTCACTTTTTGTTGCTATAACGGAACACCGGAGACTGGGTAATTTACATAGGGAAGAGCTTTATTTTGGCTCATAGTTCTGGCACTCTGAAGGATTAGCACCACACGTGTGTGGCTTCTGCCAAAGGTCACAAGAACCTGGTAGAAAGTGGGAAAACAGAAAGTGATTTTTGTTCTCACAGATACACAGAAGCTACCTCCTCAGGCTCCATGCCCCTGAGGCAGCCTCTCAAGGTTCAGCTACCCTGTATCAGGGTTTGCCCGACAGAACAGATCTCACGACATCCTTGAAGTTCATCCATCTTACTGTTTTCTGACACAATAAGGAAAGACAGAAGCTTCACCATCAGTGAGATCAAGGAGGAGCCAGAGTCCCTTTTTGACAGCCACTCTGGAGGCAGCCATTTTGGTCCTCTGTGAGAAAGAACTCTGTGTGTGTGTGTGTGTGTGTGTGTGTGTGTGTGTGTGTGTGTGTGTGTGTGAGAGA